>NW_027362795.1:6852500-7215000 GCF_046119375.1 Phyllobates terribilis
GACATAGAGATCAGACAAGGTCCTCATATTCAGGCAGCTTCTATTTTACTCCAACCCTCTTTATAAGAACAAGATCAGAGTCTCATTATACCGAGCAGAGAAGCTCCAGGGACAAAGACCCCGTCTGCTCCTAACACGCCGGGGGCCCGGAGTATCCAGCCACGGGGCCCGGATTCTCTCATTTGTGGCCCCAGCGTTTCTTGTAGAATAAATCCCTTTCTCATCCAGTCCTGTAGTAATGACTTTGTTATCAGGTTTTGTAGGAGGGTTCGTCTGACTCCATCTTGTTATCAATACCTGTGCGAGAAACAGGAGACGTCCGAGCGCAGCTTTACCGAGTGTCCAGTGTCAGTTCTTCTACAGTCTGATAAAGAGCCGCGGTGTCTGCGACTGAACCTGGGAGTATACAGCTATAAACAGCGTACACACACGGCTCCTCTCCGTACACCTCTTACACACGCGGCTCCGCTCCGTACACCTCTTACACACGCGGCTCCGCTCCGTACACCTCGTACACACGCGGCTCCGCTCCGTACACCTCGTACACGCGCGGCTCCGCTCCGTACACCTCGTACACACGCGGCTCCGCTCCGTACACCTCGTACACGCGCGGCTCCGCTCCGTACACCTCGTACACGCGCGGCTCCGCTCCGTACACCTCGTACACGAGCGGCTCCGCTCCGTACACCTCGTACACACGCGGCTCCGCTCCGTACACCTCGTACACACGCGGCTCCGCTCCGTACACCTCGTACACACGCGGCTCCGCTCCGTACACCTGGTACACACGCGGCTCTGCTCCGTACACCTCGTACACACGTGGCTCTGCTACATCCACACTGTAAACCCCTCCTGACCCCACACATAAACTTCAGCTCATCCAGCACCATGACAACCAGCACAGCAGAGTCCTGCATCCACTGAGGCCCCTGATCATGTGACCCCTGACTCCTCCCCCCTGTGACCTCATCACAGCTCCTGTGCGCACAGAGCAGCCATATATGTGGTGGCGGCTCTGCAGGTGGAGGTAAGTGGAGACCCCATTACTGGGCGCAGGGGGCATTAACCCCTTCAGCACGGAGACTCTTTTGGGGTCTTGTGTTGCCCCTTTATAAAAATCATAAGGTTTATGTTCTGTTTCCTGTAATAGATACATACGACCCAACTATGGAGACAGGAAGGGAGGAAACGTATTGTTCTCATAGTACAGGACCCCTTTACTGCCCCGCAGTGTAATGCCCACATTATGCCCCTTATGCAGGATGTATGATGCCCCCACACAGTGTAATGCCCCCATTATGCCCCTTATGCAGGATGTATGATGCCCCCACACAGTGTAATGCCCCCATTATGCCCCTTATGCAGGATGTATGATGCCCCATACAGTGTAATGCCCCCATTATGCCCCTTATGCTGTATGTATGATGCCTCACACAGTGTAATGCCCCCATTATGCCCCTTATGCAGTATGTATGATGCCCCCACAGTGTAATGCCCCCATTATGCCCCTTATGCAGGATGTATGATGCCCCCCACAGTGTAATGCCCCCATTATGCCCCTTATGCAGTATGTATGATGCCCCCACAGTGTAATGGCCCCATTATGCCCCTTATGCAGGATGTATGATGCCCCCCACAGTGTAACACCCCCATTATGCCCCTTATGTAGGATGTATGATGCCCCCACACAGTGTAATGCCCCCATTATGCCCCTTATGCAGGATGTATGATGCCCCCCACACAGTGTTATTCCCCTTATGCAGGATGTATGATGCCCCCACACAGTGTAATGCCCCCATTATACCCCTTATGTAGGATGTATGATGCCCCCACACAGTGAAATGCCTCCATTATGCCCCTTATGCAGGATGTATGATGCCCCCACACAGTGTAATGCCCCCATTATGCCCCTTATGCAGTATGTATGATGCCCCACACAGTGTAATGCCCCCATTATGCCCCTTATGCAGGATGTATGATGCCGCCACACAGTGTAATGGCCCCATTATGCCCCTTATGCAGGATGTATGATGCCCCCACACAGGGTAATGCCCCCATTATGCCCCTTATGCAGTATGTTTGATGCTCCCACACAGTGAAATGCCTCCATTATGCCCCTTATGCAGGATGTATGATGCCCCCACACAGTGTAATGCCCCCATTATGCCCCTTATGCTGTATGTATGATGCCCCACACAGTGTAATGCCCCCATTATGCCCCTTATGCAGGATGTATGATGCCCCCACACAGTGTAATGGCCCCATTATGCCCCTTATGCAGTATGTATGATGCCCCCACACAGTGTAATGCCCCCATTATGCCCCTTATGCAGTATGTTTGATGCTCCCACACAGTATAATGTTCCCACAGTACCACCATCCCCCCACACACAGTATAATCAGTTGCGAAACTAGGATCTGATGGGCGCCTGTGCAAATTTCGACTGACGCCCCCTATCTGGTTGAAAATATGTATGCCCCTTTTCCTGGGCCCTATCCAGGTATATGCCCCCCTTATTCTGTCGCTGTTCTTTAATGTATAGAAAAAAAATAACTATTATACTCACCAGATGCGAACTTAGAAGTCATGGGGCCCCATAGCAGAAGTATAATGCACTCTCCAGGTCCTCCATACAGTATAATGCACAACCTATAGTCATCCATATAGTATACCTCACCGTCCATAGTCCTCCATGTAGTATACTATACCATCCATAGTCCTCCATATGGTATACTGCACTCCCCATAGTCCTCCATATAGTATAATGCACTCCTCACAGTCCTCCATATAGTATACTGCACAGCCCATATTCCTCCATATAGTATAAGGCACTCCCCATAGTCCTCCATACAGTATATGGCACTCCCCATATCCCCATAGACCTCCATATGGTATAAGGCACTCCTCATAGTCCTCCAGATAGTATAAGGAACTCCCCATAGTCCTCCGTATAGTATAAGGCGCTCCCCATAGTCCTCCGTATAGTATAATGCACTCCTCATAGTCCTCCATATAGTGTACCGCACAGCCCATAGTCCATATAGTATACTGCACAGCCCATAGTCCTCCATATAGTATACTGCACAGCCCATAGTCCTCCATATAGTATAAGGCACTCCCCATAGTCCTCCATGTGGTATAAGGCACTCCCCATAGTCCTCCATGTGGTATAAGGCACTCCCCATAGTCCTCCATGTGGTATAAGGCACTCCCCATAGTCCTCCATGTGGTATAAGGCACTCCCCATAGTCCTCCGTATAGTATAAGGCACTCCCCATAGTCCTCCGTATAGTGTAAGGCACTCCCCATAGTCATCCGTATAGTATAGGGCACTCCCCATAGTCCTCCATATAGTACAAGGAACTCCCCATAGTCCTCCGTATAGTACAACCCCGGAGGATATTCATTCAGTTGTTTAATGTTGTTGAAAAAAAGTAGATCACAGACATGGCACAAAACTAAAGTCATTTCAAATGGCAACTTTAAGGCTTTAAGAAACACTAAAAGAAATCAAGATAAAAAATGTGGTACTCAGTAAGGGTAATTTTTTGCAGACCAAGCAAAGGGAAAAAATGATGGAATCACTCAATTCTGAGGAAAAAATGATGGAATCATGAAAAACAAACACACAAAAGAACACGCCAATACATCACTAGTATTTTGTTGCAGCACCTCTGGCTTTAATAACAGCTTGCAGTCTCTGAGGCATGGACTTAATGAGTGACAAACAGTACTCTTTATCAATCTGGCTCCAACTTTCTCTAATTGCTGTTGCCAGATCAGCTTTGCAGGTTGGAGCCTTCTCATGGACCATTTTCTTCAACTTCCACCAAAGATTTTCAATTGGATTGAGATCCGGACTATTTGCAGGCCATGACATTGACCTTATGTGTCTTCTTTCAAGGAATGTTTTCACAGTTTTTGCTCTATGGCAGGATGCATTTTCATCTTGAAAAATGATGTCATCATCCCCAAACATCCTTTCAATTGATGGGATAAGAAAACTGTCCAAAATATCAATGTAAACTTGGGCATTTATTGAAGATGTAATGACAGCCATCTCCCCTGTGCCTTTACCTGACATGCAGCCCCATATCATCAATGACTGTGGAAATTTGCATGTTCTCTTCATGCAGTCATCTTTATAAATCTCATTGGAACGGCACCAAACAAAAGTTCCAGCATCACCACCTTGCCCAATGCAGATTCGCGATTCATCACTGAATATGACTTTCATCCAGTCATCCACAGTCCATGATTGCTTTTCCTTAGCCCATTGTAACCTTGTTTTTTACTGTTTAGGTGTTAATGGTGGCTTATGTTTAGCTTTTCTATATATAAATCCCATTTCCTTTAGGCGGTTTCTTACAGTTCGGTCACAGACATTGACTCATTTCCTTATTTGTTTTGTTGTGCATTTCCTGTTTTGGAGACATATTGCTTTAAGTTTCCGGTCTTGACGCTTTGATGTCTTCCTTGGTCTACCAGTATGTTTGCCTTTAACAACCTTCCCATGTTGTTTGTATTTGGTCCAGATTTTAGACACAGCTGACTGTGAACAACCAACATCTTTTGCAACATTGAATGATGATTTACTTTCTTGTAAGAGTTTGATAATCCTCTCCTTTGTTTCAATTGACATCTCTCGTGTTGGAGCCATGATTCATGTCAGTCCACGTGGTGCAACAGCTCTCCAAGGTGTGATCACTCCTTTTTAGATGCAGACTAACGAGCAGATCTAATTTGATGCAGGTGTTAGTTTTGGAAATGAAAATTTACAGGGTGATTCCATAATTTTTTCCTCAGAATTGAGTGATTCTATATTTTTTTCCCTCTGCTTGGTTTGCATAAAATTACCCTTACTGAGTACCACATTTTTAATCTTGTTTTCTTTTAGTGTTTCGTAAAGCCCTAAAGTTGCTATTTGAAATGACTTTAGTTTTGTGCCATGTCTGTGATCTGCTTTTTTTCAACAACATTAAACAACCGAATGAATATCCTCCGAGCCCGGTGATTCCATAATTTTTGCCAGGGGTTGTATAATGCACTCCCCAAATTCCTACATATAGTAGAAGTTTCTCCCCATAGTCCTCCGTATAGTATAAGGCACTCCCCATAGTCCTCCATATAGTATAATTCACAGCCCATAGTCATACATATAGTATAATGCACAGCCCATAGTCCTCCATAATGTATAATTCAAAACCCATTGTCATACCTGTAGTATAATGTACAGCCCATTGTCATGCATGTAATATAATGCACAGCCCATAGTCATACGTATAGTATAATGCACAGCCCATAGTCATACGTGTAGTATAATGCACAGCCCATAGTCATACATGTATTATAATGCACATAATACACATCCCATAATCATACATATAGTATAATGCACAGCCCATAGTCATCCATGTAGTATAATGCACAAGCCATAGTCCGTACATGTAGTATAATGCACAAGCCATAGTCCGTACATGTAGTATAATGCACAGCCCGTAGTCCGTACATGTAGTATAATGCACAGCCCATAGTCATCCATGTAGTATAATGCACAGCCCATAGTCATCCATGTAGTATAATGCACAGCCTATAGTCATACATGTAGTATAATGCACAGCCCATAGTCATACATATAGTATTATGGCCTAGGGTACCATGTACTCACTGATTTGAAAAACAACACATTATATTACCTTCACTCCGCCGCGCAGCGTATTTTTCTAGAGCTGGCAGCTGACTTCAGCATGCATGCAACAGGAGCGCATGATGTCACTTCCATTCGCCCCTAGTCAAGTGCCCGCCAAAGTCAGTGTTGATTGGTCAGCAGCGTGTATTGTGGCACACGGACCCGATGTGAGTGAAATACTAGGGATTAATGAGGATCTGGGGGGGCTGGGATATGCAAAGAAAGTAGGGAGCTGAGTAGGAGTAATAAATGTGCTAATAGTATTAAATGTCTGCTGGCAAATGCAAGAAGTCTTGCAAACAAAATGAATGAACTGGAAACTCTTATATCAGTCACAGAATACAATGTGGTGGGCATTACGGAAACCTGGCTGGATGAAAGCCATGACTGGGTGACAAACATAGAGGAATATACTACATTTTGGGACATAGTCAGCAATGGTGTGATGCAGGGATCTGTGCTAGGACCGATTCTTTTTACCTCTTTATTATTGACCTTGGGAATGGGATTGTAAGTAAAGTGTCAGTCTTTGCTGACGACAACAAGCTATGTAGGATATTAAAATCTGATCTTGACATTACAATATTGCAAAACGGATAAGGTGACTAAAAGGGCAAACACTTGGCAGATGAGGTTTAATGTAGATAAATGTAGAGTAATGCACCTAGGACGGAGTAACCCCGTTGCTGCATATACTGTACACTAAATGGGAGTATGCTCACGACTACAGAACAGGAGAAGGACTTGGGTATTCTGGCTACAAATAAGCTGAGCAGCAATACTCAATGTCGAGAAGCAGCCGCAAAAGCAAACAAAATTTTAGGATGTATAAAAGATATAACTAAAATTGCGTGATCCCAATGTATGGGATTCAGTTTTGGGCTCCACATTTTAAAAAGGATATTCAGAAGTTAGAGTCAGTTAATAGGCGGGCAACTAGATTACAAGGGATGGAGGCCTCTCATATGATGAGAGGTTGAAAAAGTTGAGCTTGTTTAGCTCAGAAAAACAACGCCTCAGATGGGATCTTATGTACATGTATAAATATATGTGTGGTCAGTACAAAGGACTACCACATCACCTATTCCTTCTAAAGACCATACTAAGGACCAGGGGGCACTCATTACGGGTGGAAGAAAGGCAATTTTGGCACCTAAACAGGAAAGGATTCTTTGCAGTCAGACTGTGGAATGCCCTACCACAAGAGGTAGTAATGACAGACACTATAACAGCTTCAAAAAAAGGGATGGATGATTTGCTCGATACACATAACATTGTGGGTTACAGTTAAATTAGACAAAATGTACAATTGGGGGAGGAAGGTTGAACTTGGTGAACCTAGGTCTTTAGTCAGCCTACATTACTGTGTTACTATGTTGCTATGAATGTGAGTCTGAAGACACACATTTAGCTGAAACGGCTGGCGTTGTCTAGGCCCAGTCGTAGCTGTGACTGCGGTCATTAAGCTTCTAAATATAATGCTCCCACAGTACCTACAGCATATACAGTTACAAAAAAAACAAGAAAACTTACTACACCAAATCACAGAGACAATTCAGTTTAGCCGAAGGAGAGCACTTAATTTGGCCGTTTCGTGAACGGGGGTTCCTGCGTGAACGATATGTATCTCTCTACATGAACATATCCCACACATACACTCCCCCGTGATGACCTCACATGGGCCAGGTTGTGCGCTTGTCTCAGTCCTTCATGATTTTATGCAACCCCCAACTTATGTGATAATTCCACTCCGGATGATCGCAGAAGTTGTAGATTGATGCCATATTTTCCATCTGGATTTTATCTTTACTTAGAGACCAAACATGGCATAGCTGTTGTCAGTTATGTGGCCAGTGTGCATTTATGGCTCATTGGCAGGGGCTACAGTAATGAGAAAATATGTATCATTTCTCTGGCTATCTCCAGTGCTGAGCATGTATGTGTGAAGATATTCAAGGTAATCCCCTGTCAATCACTGTGTACTACGTGACGGTGATTACAGAGATCTCCATACACAGTATAATCTGACTCTTTTGAATACACTGCAGCTTGAAAAGGAGGGGGCTGAGAAGCGAGGAGTGAGATCTCCCACAGCAGCTGACAGCTACACAGGATGTCCCATCCCCCAAGCCATGAGGCAGGCTCTTTGTGTAAGATACTATAATTTAATGTTGAGTTATGGGAGAACGATATGTCCCAGTGATAAACAAACCAGATTTTTGGAAACTGGAAGGAAGGGAGAATCTCACCAGCCCTTTCTCCACCGCCCAGCTAGCAAGGATAGAGAGATATGCAGCACAGCCTTTCGGAAGCCCCCAGGGCCACTGTGTTTGGTCTCCACGTATAGCAGAGGCCTAGCTGGGTCCATTGACACCAGAACCGGTTCCCTGGGACTATCCAGTAAGGAGGTATAGCCCATTTTAGTTTTGGGAGTCTCTTAACTAAGAGAGACCAGGGGAGGAAATTTGGGCGCAGCCACAAGGCCGGATTGGGAGTGATCCAGAGGGGTTAAGTACTCCTGGAACCCTGACATCATCGTCTTTGTTCCTGGGGAGGTCGTGCCATCAAGACATGTGGGACAAGTCCATCAACCAAGTGAAGGCCCACAAACCTCTCCTGTGGCAGCCCTTCCCCAGAAAGACAGGTCATCCATCTAAACCAGTAACTGACTTGTAATAACTGCCTTATACCTTTTGCACCGATGCTTTTTTGCTTGTAACTCTGACCACTGTATATGTATAACCCTTATGTATATAGTGTATTGTTTAGTGTGCCCTTATGGCGATTAAATATATAACTTAATCTTGGGCTGTTCTTTTATCTCGACCCACGAAACTTACGCCTGTTGTTCGGTCCAACGAACAAGCTACTGGACTGGTTTCTAGCCCGATATAGTCTATTATATCAAATAGAAACTGATGGTAGCTCTCCCAGGCTGACTAGGCTCTGCTTCACTGGAGCTAGTGAGCGGAGCCTCTCAGCCTATCAGGGTTGTGGGCGAGTGTGGTGCCACATCAGTGACTGAGTGGACCACCTCTACCCACTCCCTGGTTCCTTCCTGTCCCGTGTGGACAGGGAGTGTCTGCGCAAAATGTACCAACCTGACCTTACGCGTCCTTCGGGGGGGTGCGGAATGTCACGTAGGTGCAGAGGGCAGGTCCTTACCACGTGCTCCATCTGACATAACTGTGACGTCAGGTGGGAGGCGGGGTGTGAATCCATCACAAGAGGCGGCAACAGCGAGGTTCTGCGGGGTCACCCCGTTGCCGCTTCTTCACATTATGTCTCATTAATATTGGATTCATATAAATTCCAATATTCTATATTTTCTTTCGGAGACATCCTGACTGCTGAACCTGTGCTGATGAAAGGAATGTGTATGCTGGGTGACCTTGGCTATTTCTAAAGAGTGTGAGATATTCCCTTTTATCCTTAAAATACCTTTTCCTGTCTGAACAAATAGTTTAATCTGCACTCTTTGTCTATGCACAATACACACCCTCATAGTCTTTCCCCTACAAGAAGAAGCTCTTGCATGTTAATTAATCTGATTCACTGTTCCGCAACATTCAATTTTTTACTGGTATTAGTTTCTTGTCTAAGTCTTAGAGACTGTCAGCTGTTTGTCTTACTAGAAAACCTTGTGCCTGCTTTAATCCTCTTACTTCACAAGGGGCGGCCTGCATGTTGATGAGGCTGGTTCACTTCACACTATAGGTAATTTGTTCAATCCTACATCTAAGAGTGTCAACTCAGATTGCAAATGACAGAGGGAAGGAGGGAGGGGGACAATTGACTTCAGAGATTTTTATTTTCTATGACATATCCAGAAAAAAAAACAAACACTGTAACTGGAGACATTAGCATCAAGTCACTCCTTTATTGGTGTTCTTATTAACAAGCTTTTATAAATGAGATCTAATGTGATAAAAAGGTTACAGCCTGGGTAAGACAGAAAACTTTCATATAGATTACCAGTGATGATGTAATCAGTGAAGGACTCTGGCCAAATATGTTTCTAGAGCCATAGTAGAAGATGAAGATGTTATCCTAATCATGAAGTAGTTATTTCTTGGGTCATGTGTAATGAATAAAAACAAAAGGTGTTCACACCCCTATAGGGAAAACATATAGCTACTACCTAATTCCCCGAAGGTAAATGAACCCTAATTCAGGGATGTGTTGAAACATGACTTTTAGTTTTTCTTCTTAAAATAACTGTGATCAAAATTTTTTAAAAACACATTGGTGTGCCAGTGCCAGTCCTATACAATGTATGATCCACTGATCTATTCAGTAAGCAACGTGTTTAGATCATACCTAGCTATATATATCTGTTCATCATGACTGCAGTTCATGGCTTATTATTGAACTGAACTGAACCTATGTTGCTAATGCACTGACACCACCAATGCTGTTTAAGAGACAATCACATAGCCACCCCAAGGGCTTCCTCAGGTGGCTGGAGCTATAATGAATACAGAAATATGCTGTGACCTTTTTAAAGCCTTTGGATATGCACCATAGGTCCACAAAGAACCAATAGACTTTCCAGCACAAATCAGCCAATCACATTCTGTATTTTTCGGACTATAAGACGCACTTTTCCTCCAAAATTTTGTAGGAAAGTGGGGGGTGTGTGTTATAGTCCGATATACATAAATACTGTGGATGTGGGTGGTGGGGGAAGCGACAGCGGCGGAGGAGCGGGGCACAGGAAATGAATATTCATCGGAGTGGGGAGTAGTGAATTTCATTTTCCTTCATAGCCGTCACACTGTGCCTGCAGTGCGGCTCCTGGTATGTATGGCACCTTCATCCCTCTTCCTGGTATGTATGGCACCCTTCATCCCTGTATGTGTGGCCCCCCTCATCCTGGTATGTTTGGCACCCCCTGATCCCCCTCACGCTGCACAGAAAAAAAATAACAATTAAACTCCCCTCCTCTCTCGTCCAGAGCTGTGTCCCGCTCTTTGCTGGAATAGTCACTGCTCCCCATGCCGGGACTGTGTGCGTGGGAAGCAGTGACCATTCATTCTCCCTAATAGCGCATACACTGTATGCACAACGCGGCTCCTGCTGGGCTCGGCGGTCACCGTGCCTGCTATTAAATTCCATGAATATCCATGGGCTTTAATAGTGGGCACGCTGACCACCGAGCGCATCAGGAGCCGCGCTGCGGCTACAGTGTGCGCGCTATTAAGGTGAGTGAATGATCACTGTTCCCCACGCACACAGTCCTGGTGTGGGGAGCAGTGACTATTCCGGCAGAGCATCTCGCTGCTTGAGGGCGCATGGCAGTTACGCCATGCGCGGCTCACACAGTGAGATCCCTGTCGGCAACAGAGCTGGACGCAGTGCTGGAGGAGAGAGGAGGTGAGTATGATTGTTTTTTTGTTTTTTTTGTGTAGCGTGACAAAGCGGGATGAAGGGGGCCGTACATACCGGAATGAGGGGGGCCATACATACCGGGATGAAGGGGGCCATACATACCGGGATAAAGGGGGCCATACATACCGGGATAAAGGGGGCCATACATACAGGGATGAAGAAGGCCATACATACAGGGATGAGGGGGGCCATACATACAGGGATGAAGGGGGCCATACATACAGGGACCAGGATGAGGGGGGCCACACATACAGGGATGAAGGGTGCCATACATACCAGGAAGAGGGATGAAGGTGCCATACATACCAGGATGGGTGTGAGGGGGGCCATACATACCAGGAAGAGGAATGAAGGTGCCATACATACTAGGATGGGTGTGAGGGGGACCATACATACCAGGATGAAGGGTGACATACATACCAGGAAGAGGGATGAGGGGTGCCATGCATACCAGGATGGTGGATTGGGGTGCCATGCATATCAGGATGCAGATGGGGGCCATGTATACCAGGATGGGGGATATTAACAGAATTGGGGGACATTACTCCTATAACAGTGTCAGCAGCAGACCCCCTCCCCCTTAACAGTGGATCATGATCACATTTTTTGCTTATAAATTTTTTTTTATTTTCCTCCTCTAAAACCTAGGTGCGTCTTATGGTCCTAAAAATACGGTATATATCGCATATGCTTAGCAAATCTCATAACTGATACAATGACCAATCGTGACAGTTATGTATTACTTTCCCAAGATGCCTCATCTCAGAGAGCCTATGATTCACCACCGCATCAGATGCCAAGGGGGGACCAACCTATATCCTAGGACCTGATAGGTGTTCCCGTGTCCACTTGCAGCGTCGATAGCCCGTGTACGCTGATGTCAGGTTATTTACCTTTTTCCCTATTGGATAACAGAGCCAGCCACTCATCGCATGCCATGTCTCGCCCTCTGATAGGTGAGTGTCAAATGACATCGCTCTCCATGGGTAATGGAGCCGGCCACTCATCGCATGCCACGTCTCGCTCCCTGATAGGTGCGCGTCAGATGACATCACTCTCCATGCGGTGACATCACCAGACATGCGCACTCACCAAAATTCCAAACTCAGGACACATTGTGTTTCAATAACAAACTGCGCATGTCCTCAAATCTCTTAAAGAGACATGATCCACATATGCAGAAAAGGAGAGATAGACAAATAATCATCATCTCTCCCTATCAGCGTTATTCATTACTCAAATCGAATGTCTATGAACTATATAGAATAGTTGCAGGGACACAATATTTATATAAATATGAATAAATTCTCTATGCTAATCTCATTAATTACTCAGATCAATTTCATATAAGCCATAAATTAATCAGTTGAAATTGTCTAAATCCTACTATTTACATAAAAAAATTAATTGCTGGTTTACTCTCAAAAGGTTGTAACACTAACCATCAGACATATTTCCATATATCCTAATAAGTCTTGTTATCACAAAAACTTATATATAATTAACTCAATAAATTAATCATCTACTAGTATGTTGTTATTCAACATTCATAGTGTAAATAGGCATAATTCATTCATGTCACTCATATAAATGCTCCTATAGGAAAGCACTATAGCTAAATAAATCCTTCATTAAGCCCCATAGGACTACGTGAATTAAGCTTATAGATCCATCTAGCTTTTTCCCTCAAACATAATTGGTCAAGGTTACCTTTCCTAGGGCCAAGGGTCATTTTACAAATGCCCCAAAATAGCAGTTCCAGGGGTTTTTCTGCATGTAAACCTCTCATATGCTTTGAGAGAACCGTATCTGCACCAGTATTAATAGAGCTAAGATGGTTAGATATTCTCCTCCTAACCTCCTGGATGGTCTTCCCTACATACAATTTAGGGCAGGGACATTTCACTACATAAATTATCCCCTTAGATCTGCAATTAATTTGGTCCCTAACGAAATACTCATGTCCATCAGTTGGATTCGTAAAAGTCGTAACCCGAGTCATATATTTACTAAAGGAGCAGCCCCTACAAGGATCGGAGCCTCCATGATGTTTCGATTGCCAACTCAGAATACTGCCTGCTCCTCCTAAAATTTCTGTAATTGAGGAAATCCCTCAAATTTTTCCCTATATGGAAGGTAATTTCCGGATGTCCACCAACAATCGCCCTCAAATCGGCATCAGCTGAGAATATAGGCCATTACTTCCGCATGATGTTATACACTGTGCTTGTCTGATCATCATAGTTTCCTATATGTCAGACTCTATTATTCTCTGGTGCATTCCTCTTGGGGCATAGCAGCGAATCCCTATTAGTTGTCTTAGCCCTATTAAAGACTTTGTATAGCACCTGTTTCGGATATCCCCTTGCTGTAAATCTTGAGAATAGATTCCTACTCTCTTGGATAAAAGTATCCTCATCCAAACAATTATGTCTCGCACGCAGGTATTGACCTACCGGTATACCTGCTCTCAACACCCTGGGGTGCCAGCTATCCCAATGAAGGAGATTGTTGGTGGGGGTCGGCTTACGAAATATGTCCATATGAATATTACAGATCCCATCAATTTGGTTTGTCAGGTCAAGGAAATTGATCCTCTTAAAACCGATTTCATGGGTAAAGAACATTCCAATCCGATTCTTATTCAAAATAGATACAAAATCCCAAAAAAATCTGTCACCATCCCACAAAATCAAAACGTCAATGAACTTACCCCAAAATAAAATGTGACTAGTATGAAAACTGAAATCCTCATTGAAAACGTGTTGGTCCTCCCACCACCCCAAAAATAAATTTGCAAAGGTTGGGACACATGTTCCCATTGCGGTCCCTTTCTTTTGATAGTAGTAAAATATATCATCAAAGGTGAAAAAATAATGCGTAAGTACGAATCCTAAGAGTGACAAAACAAGAGTTATGTGATAAGAATTGTCTACTCTTCATATTTAAAAAAATACGCAATTATCCCAATGCCCAGCTCATGGTTGGTATTACTGTAGAGGGCCTCCACGTCCAGACTAGTCAGAATGATGGTATCAGATACAGTAATATCACTTAGTTTAGAGACTAGATCTTTTGTGTCACTTATAAATGAGGGTAATGCATGAACAAATGGTGTTAAAATTTCGTCAAGATATGTACTCGCGCTCTCTGTCAAGTGGACTTCAAGCACTTCATGCTTCCCTCTGCCGAGAAGCTTTTTGGAGAAAGAAATTTCATTCTCCAGCAGGACCTGGCACCTGTCCACACTGCCAAAAGTACCAATACCTGGTTTAAAAACAACATCATCACTGTGCTTGATTGGCCAGCAAACTCACCTGACCTTAACCCCATAGAGAATCTATGGGGTATTGGGAAGAGAAAGATGAGAGACACCAGACCCAACAATGCAGATGCGCTGAACGCTGCTATCAAAGCAACTTGGGCTTCCATAACACCTCAGCAGTGCCACAGTCTGATCGCCTCCATGCCACGCCGCATTGATGCAGTAATTGATGCAAAAGGAGCCCCAACCAAGTATTGAGTACATTTACTGAACATGCATTTCAGTAGGCCAACATTTCGTGCTGACTTTGGTCTTGATAAAACAAAGGACCTACACCAGCAGATGACATGGCTTCCCAAAACATCACTGATTGTGGAAACTTCACACTAGACCTCAAGCAGCTTGGATTGTGTGCCTCTCCATTCTTCCTCCAGATTCTGGGGCCTTGATTTGCAAATGAAATGCAAAATTTACTTTCATCTGAAAACAACACCTTGGACCACTGAGCATCAGTCCAGGTCTTTTTCTCCTTGGCCCAGGTAAGACGCTTCAGGCGTTGTCTATTGGTCTTGAGTGGCTTGAGACAAGAAATGCGACACTTGTAGCCCATGTCCTGGATACGTCTGTGTGGTGGCTCTTGAAGCAATGAATCCAGCAGCAGTCCACTCCTTGTGAATCTCCCCCAAATTTTTGAATGGCCTTTTCTTAACAATTCTTTCAACCGGTTATCCCGGTTGCTTGTGCACCTTTTTCTATCACACTTTTTTCTTCCACTCAACTTTCCATTAATATACAACCCCTGGCAAAAATTATGGAATCACCGGGCTCGGAGGATGTTCATTCAGTTGTCTAATGTTGTTGAAAAAAAAGCAGATCACAGACATGGCACAAAACTAAAGTCATTTCAAATGGCAACTTTAGGGCTTTAAGAAACACTAAAAGAACACTCCAATACATCACTAGTATTTTGCTGCACCACCTCTGGCTTTAATAACAGCTTGCAGTCTCTGAGGCATGGACTTAATGAGTGACAAACAGTACTCATTAGGGTAGGGTCTGAGCACATTGCTTACTGAATAGTTCAGTGGATCATACATTGTATAGGACTGGCACTGGCACACTGATGTGTTTTTATCAAATTTTGATCAGTTATTTTAAGAAGAAAAAATAAAAGTCATGTTTTAACACATCCCTGAATCATTTACCTTTGGGTAATTAGGTAGTAGCTACGTGTAATGAATATCTCCTTAAGTATTGCTAATGCCGATTCCAGTGCCAGTAAATGAGACAAGAATTAGCGTTATGGAAGATGAGTCTATGAGAAAAGTGTTCAGCTGCAGACTCCAAGGAAGAAACTGCTTGTTGTCTGTGGCCTAAAATATATAGGTTTTATTAGTAGATGACAGGGAAAAAAGTAGAATGTTGTAAACTAATAAAAATACCATGGTTGCTTGGGTCCTCCTCCAGTCTCTTCATTTCCTGGTCAATCCCAACGTACTTGTGATTCCTACAGCTAATCAGTTGCCAAAGCAGTGGCCAACTTAGCCAATGATTGGGAGCATGGAGGAGATGTCCTTTTCTGCAATTCAACTTATGTTCCAATCCATACAAGACTAGAGAATATAACATCTACACGTTCTATCTCCTGATATATTTCCCCTTATTGTCTCCAGTAATTGTATTATTACACAGAATTCTTTATGATGTTCCATCACTTTCCTATTTAGGACATCTTCTATATTAAGAGAATTTTTCTGAATCACCTATCAAGGATGGATATTGACAGAGACAAGATGGCGGAGAGGATATTACACCTCACCCTAGAGATCCTCTTCCGGCTTACTGGAGAGGTGAGAGATTCTGATGACGTCACATTACATCATTCTTATCTATGGGAATAACATATGGACAGAACTGGAGAGGTGAGGACTCTGGAAATGTCTGTAGTGATATTTATTATTGTGTCTCTCCATAACCAGGATTACACAGTAGTGAAGAAGACCTCTAGTGAGCGCTGCCAGGCCCCTGTGTCTGAGGGATGGGGAAGACCCCTGAGCCCAATCACGGGACCTCCACCTCACCCCCTGATACATGAGGACATCAATGACCAGAAGATCCTAGATCTCACCTACAAGATGATTGAGCTGCTGACTGGAGAGGTGACACTTCTGGGAATGCTGGGACATTATTAGTAATTATATGAAGGGATCGGGGGGATGACGATATCATTGTATGTGTCAGGTTCCTATAAGGTGTCAGGATGTTGCTGTCTATTTCTCCATGGAGGAGTGGGAGCATTTAGAAGGACACAAAGATCTGTACAAGGATGTCATGATGGAGGTTCCCCAGCCCCTCACATCACCAGGTAATAGACAGGACTAAATACACACTGCCTATAATTATCTGTATGTAAAGAATGAATTCAGTCCCTGTATGTGTTTCCTCCAGATCTATCCAGTAAGAGGACAACATCAGAAAGATGTCCCCGTCCTCTTCTTCCACAGGACTGTAAGCAAGAAGATCCCAATGTTCCACAGGATCATCAGGTAGATGGAGAGAAGGTGTCATGAGATCTCCCCTATGCTTGTGCTCAGTCTTGTTTTATCCACCAGTATTATATCTTTTATATTTGTGTAATGAGATCGGTGGAGATGGCAGGATTAGAGCTGATCATAGATGTGACTTCTCCATCTGTCTGTGACTTTTACATTATTTGTTTCAGGGTGAAGATCTGACCCATATTAATACTACAGAGACATATGTGAGGGATGATGAGCAGTGTAAAGAGGAGATTCCTACATATGACTACCCAGGTGAGTAGTAACCACTAAATACAGAAAAATCACAGATTCTTCTCAGTCACTGGCTGTGGCTGCTTTATCAGTCGGATAGTCCAATCATATCTCAATCGTGTGATCACCATTTTGCCGCTAGACTACAACATTCGCCTCCAAATGAAAAATTGTTCTAATTACTTGGTGAAATTGTGAAAGCCCTTTTCTATAGATCTTACAACCTGAAGGATCCACCTACCCCCTGGGTTTAGAAGACGCTGACCGTTACCTGCCCAGATCTGTGAACTACAAAGCCAAATGACAGCGTACGTAGAATGTGCTGACAAGTGAGAAAATCACTTGAAGAAAAATATTATGATGGGCCTGTAAGAGAAAGCGGAGGGTAATGATGCTGTTGGCTTCCTAGATCCCTGATATCTTATTGGATGAATCTACCTTCTCTCCCTTCTGTGCTGCTGAATGTGCTCATATGGTCCCTACAAGACCAGGTCCAGTCTTTCTGGCCAAACTTCACTTTTATGATCGACAACATTAAATGTGCAGTGAGGGCCAAGTGTGAATTTCTGTACAATAACAACAGAGTTTCCCTTTATCCTGAGTTTACAATTTATATTGCAAACCAACTAACTTCAAACAGGATTGTGATAAACTATACAAAAAACATTACACCTGTGCCATGATATATCTCTAAGCTGTGCGTGGCTGATGGCTGTAATATACATTTATTCACGCCTGCAGGAGATGTGTTGGCTCCAGCCCTGGTTTCATGGATTCACTCCACGTCATAAATTCCATTATGTTTTTAATCCTCAGGAATTCAGATTACTGCACAATCTCTCCTGAAATGGGGGCGCTAATACTTTCTCTACTCTTCTGGTCAGGACTCCCAGTAACGCCAATGGTCCACCATAAATGAATCCAACTCCGGTTTAGTGTTGGAGTTCTCCCCTCATACATAGGATGTAACATTTTTTTATTCATGTCTTTTTTATCCCTGGTTCCTTTTGTTTGATAGTTTAAAGTGGGATCGGCCGGCCTCACTTAATGTTTAACTCCCTGGTAGTCTTTCATAAAAGATCTCCATTACCTCTTCCAAATGCCCGAGTTCTGAATTTAAGACACCTCATCTCTGCACTATCATAACAAGTTCTCTTTAAATGTCTAATATTTCTTCTTGAAACTCCATGTGACAGAAAATATTGTCTCTTATTATAGTTTAGATTCCTAAGAGCCGCCGAGCCCCATACTCTAATTACCAGAGAGGTTTCACCACTAGTTACTCATTTTTACTGATGAAGACTGTTGAGTTTGATCATTTCAGTTGACGTGTCATTATTAGTGTTAAGCGAGCATGCTTGTTTAACCCTTTAAACGAGCACGCTTGGGTGCTCGGTGAGTATTTTCGTCGTGCTCGGCGTCTATGTTTGAATCGCCACGGCTGCATGTCTTGAGGCTGTTAGACAGCTGTGACACTTGCAGGGATTTCCTGTTTGTTAGACAGCTGTGACACACACAGGGATTGCCTAACAGCCGTGACACATGCAGCTCAAACATAGATGCCGAGCATGCTGCAAATACTCAGAGAGCACCTGAGCACGGGTGAGCACCTGAGCACGTGCTTGTTTAAAGGGGTAAATGAGGATGCTCGCTCAACACTAGTCATTATCTATGGTCACATTTTTTGACTACAGTAGTTAGTGTCCAAAATAATTTGATTTAACCACTTCCCGCAGACAGTTTTATGTTGCTAATCAGGCTCCATTTTTCAAATCTGACGTGTGTCACTTTGTGGTGATAACTTTGGAATTCTTTACAAAGGATAATAGGAAACAAATGGACCTTAAAAATTATTTTCCAACTTCTCTTGAAACCGACAATACCCTATATACGGTCGTACACTACTGTCTGGGCACATGGCAGGTTAAGAAGTGGAGGAGAGCCATTTAGCTGCTTGAATGCAGATCTTGCTGGAATAGATTGCAGACATAATGTATTGGGGACACTGTTCATGGTCACCTGACAGCTCAGAAAATGGCTACCACGAACAGGGTTGGTGCTATCTACTCCCGTTTTTCAGATCCCAGGGATTGCTTGGCTCAACATTCTTTAACCCCCTTACATGGATCTGGACTTACAAAGAGACCCCTAGGCTTGGGCCACGGTATTACCTGCTATTCTGTGTTGTGAGATGGCAAGAAGAATAGTCAGGTTGCCGGGTCAGAACCATGAGGGCAGAGAAAAATCAGAAAACACGAGTATTCAGTAAATGGGCCGAGGTCACAACCGGAAACAAATACACAAGATGGGAGATGAGCACAGGGGACAGAACCAGAGGAGAACAAGGCTGTATCTGGCAGCTTCCGGCAATATACTCCGAACTTTAGTAGGGTGTGGTGCTTTCCAGTTGGCTGAAGCACGGAGCGAGATGTGCCCTTAGTCATAGGATATCCTATAACTAAGGGCCCATCTCGGTGCCAGAAACACATAAGGAAGTTTGATTTTAACTCGGTTTTAATGATGCACTAATAAAGAATCAATTTTTACCTGGATGGTGATGCTGAATTACGTTCCTCCCCCCTCCTTCCTTGATTCAGACATAAGCACTGACCTAAAAAGGTGCAGGGACATGTGACATAAATAATTTTTAATGTTTTGACCCTGCCAGAATCTTATTTATAATGTCGCTGTGAAAAAAGAGAAAAAATCTATAAATGTCAAAACACGCATACATATTTACTTATATACCGAAATGATATACATAAGGCTTTCACATGTTCATCATCAATGTGCGACAGTTACAAGTACAATCTTCAGCAGCTTCTAGGACATCCGTCCTGCAGGTAAGTATTGCTGATATTCTGGGCGCATGGTTAGTCATTGGTAAAAAATGGGACAATGGAAGCAAAAAGATTAATGATTAAGTGGAGGAGCAATGGAGCCGGAGGAGGACCAAGGAGTAGAATGATAGAGCTTAGATGGTAAAGAAGTTAGGTATCAGGGCAGTGACATAAGGAAAATGGGTCACCAAATAGATGAGTATAAAGGCATGTTAGGTATAGGGCAGAGACATATGAGGAATAGTGTTGAGAGAATCTGTTTGACATTTCAAATTTGTGTTCGTGTGCGGGGTTCCGAATTGTTCTCGCCAAAAAATCGGCTCCACCCATGAACATCCCTGATTTTCCACGCTGTCACGCAGATGACAGCTGCGTGACAGCGTGGCAAATTAGGGATGTTCATGGGCGGAGCCGATTTTTTGGCGAGAATAATTCGCAACCCCGAACACGAATTTGAAATGCCGAACAAATTCGCTTAACACTAATGAGGAATATAGGTCCCCACTTAGATAAGTAATAAAGCTTTTTAAGTAACAGTTAGAGACATATAGGGAGTACAGGTGCCCAAACAGATCAGTATAGAGGCATGTTGTATGATCTTGCCTGGTGGCTTGCTTGACTGCACAAAGTATGCTGGGTGGGTACCTTTAATGGAGCTGTGAACAGCTCGTGCATCTGTCTCTGGTTGAGAATGAAGGGTTTATGTATGTTTCCGCCATTACCACCGGACCGGAAGTGCGTGTGCTCAAACCCGCCCCCCAGAAGTTGCGTCAAGGGCGGGTGATGTGGCAGGGAGAGTGGGTCTGTTGGGGCGGGCCCGTCCCCCATAGGGCCATGTCACATGTGTAGCGTAACCATGGCGACAGATGAAACCCGCGCATGAGCTCTAGGTTATATGCAATAGTTATTTTATGTTGTCATCACGGTGCATCGATGAGGGGCAAAAGGGAGGTTGATCTGGGTGGGAGAATAAAACGACTTGTGCTGGTTGGATCAAATAGTGCCCGGGATTAAAGCAGTAATGGAAGGGGGTGTAAGGAATGTATGGAGTCCTGTATTAAACTATAGAGTGTGAGGCCATGTTTTTTTTGTATGTAATTAGGTTTGCAAGAATAATACATGGGAGTTGTGTGTAAGAGGGTGAGGAGAAGGTGAGGAAGGGAAGGGGTGGAGAAGGAAATCAGTGGGGGGGGGAGGTGAGAGGGGAAGGGGGTTTGAGGAACTCACCTGGCGAGAAGGAATAGGAGTAGGTTGTAGAGCTGATCTAGTGTGTTTTGAAAAAAGATTAATCAGGTTAGCCAATCTATTTCACAGTTGAGTCCCTGTGTCAGTGTCTGGAGGGTGTGTATCCAGAACCACTCCTGTTGTTTAAGGTGTTTGATATGGTTACCATCTCGTCTGGGTACTTTTTCAATCACCTGGAACCTGAGTTGTGATACTGTATGCCTGGCGCTGGAGAAATGATGGGATAGTGGTAACCAAGTTTTGCCGCAACGAATCGTGGAATTATGGCTGGCAATGTGGTCCCTGATGTGTTAAGTAGTTTCCCCTACGTATAGTAGACAACATTTGATTACATACAGTACAGACCAAAAGTTTGGACACACCTCATTTAAAGATTTTTCTGTATTTTCATGACTATGAAAATTGTACATTCACACTGAAGGCATCAAAACTATGAATTAACACATGTGGAATTATATACTTAACAAAAAAGTGTGAAACAACTGAAAATATGTCTTATATTGTAGGTTCTTCAAAGTAGCCACCTTTTGCTTTGATGACTGCTTTGCATACTCTTGGCATTCTCTTGATGAGCTTCAAGAGGTAGTCACCGGAAATGGTCTTCCAACAATCTTGAAGGAGTTCCCAGAGATGCTTAGCACTTGTTGGCCCTTTTGCCTTCACTCTGCGGTCCAGCTCACCCCAAACCATCTCGATTGGGTTCAGGTCTGGTGACTGTGGAGGCCAGGTCATCTGGTGTAGCACCCCATCACTCTCCTTCTTGGTCAAATAGCCCTTACACAGCCTGGAGGTGTGTTTGGGGTCATTGACCTGTTGAAAATAAATAATGGTCCAACTAAATGCAAACCGGATGGAATAGCATGCCGCTGCAAGATGCTGTGGTAGCCATGCTGGTTCAGTATGCCTTCAATTTTGAATAAATCCCCAACAGTGTCACCAGCAAAGCACCCCCACACCATCAAACCTCCTCCTCCATGCTTCACGGTGGGAACCAGGCATGTAGAGTCCATCCATTCACCTTTTCTGCGTCGCACAAAGACACGGTGGTTGGAACCAAAGATCTCAAATTTGGACTCATCAGACCAAAGCACAGATTTCCACTGGTCTAATGTCCATTCCTTGTGTTCTTTAGCCCCAAAAAGTCTCTTCTGCTTGTTGCCTGTCCTTAGCAGTGGTTTCCTAGCAGCTATTTTACCATGAAGGCCTGCTGCACAAAGTCTCCTCTTAACAGTTGTTGTAGAGATGTGTCTGCTGCTAGAACTCTGTGTGGCATTGACCTGGTCTCTAATCTGAGCTGCTGTTAACCTGCGATTTCTGAGGCTGGTGACTTGGATAAACTTATCCTCAGAAGCAGAGGTGACTCTTGGTTTTCCTTTCCTGGGGCAGTCCTCATGTGAGCCAGTTTCTTTGAAGGTTTTTGAAGCTCCACTTGGGGACACTTTCAAAGTTTGCCCAATTTTTCACACTGACTGACCTTAATTTCTTTAAGTAATGATGGCCACTCGTTTTTCTTTACTTAGCTGCTTTTTTCTTGCCATAATACAAATTCTAACAGTCTATTCAGTATGATTATCAGCTGTGTATCCACCTGACTTCTGCACAACACAACTGATGGTCCCAACCCTATTTAAAAGGCAAGAAATCCCACTTATTAAACCTGACAGGGCACACCTGTGAAGTGAAAACCATTTCCGGTGACTACCTCTTGAAGCTCATCAAGAGAATGCCAAGAGTATGCAAAGCAGTCATCAAAGCAAAAGGTGGCTACTTTGAAGAACCAAGAATATAAGACATATTTTCAGTTGTTTCACACTTTTTTGTTAAGTATATAATTCCACATGTGTTAATTCATAGTTTTGATGCCTTCAGTGTGAATGTACAATTTTCAAAGTCATGAAAATACAGAAAAATCTTTAAATGAGAAGGTGTGTCCAAACTTTTGGTCTGTACTGTATACCACCACGTTAGATTCTCTGCAGAATGAATGAGGACAGACATGGTGAAAGAAGTAGACATCGCAGGAGTAGATCTCAGAGGAAATGGGACACACGCCCTAATATGACAAAATGGCAGAAAACCAGAGTAGTAGAAATTCCCATAAGGTGACTCCATTTTGGATTTTATAACCCTCAGTGAAATAATCTATAGGAGTAGTGACTATTTTGACTCCACAGCCACTTTCCGGAAATTAGCACACAGTGGATGTTGGAACGTGAAAATTGAAAATATACTATTTTATTGCCCAACACATACCAGATTGTGCTCCAGGAGACACAGACATCATAAATGAAGTGGGTTCTTCTCACTATAGTAATGCCAAATACATGGATGCTATGTGGTTTGGGCACACTGCAAGGCTCAGAAGCAAGGGGGAGATCTGACTTTGGGAGAGTGGATATTGCTGGATTGGAAGCCATGTTGCTTTTCAAGAGCCTCTCAGACCAGTGCCGTAACTATAAACTTCGGGGCCCCAGGGCAAAACTTCATTGTGGGGTCCCTCAACATTTCAATCACTAGAGGTTGTGCGTAACGTGGTGAAGCCTGCTACGCATTGCTGTATACAGCACACAGGCTTCACCACGTTCCGCAAGACCTTTAATAGATTTTGTTGTTTATGATGCAAGTTTTAGAAGTTAAATATTCAGTGAATATGTTTGGAAAATTAATAAGGTGAATAATTCCAAATATTGCACAATTTTAAAATAACTGTATATGTTTATTAAATAGCAGGGCTTCTCACATCTGTCACAGAGATATGTGTCTGCTGAGACTGTCTCCTCTCAATGATGCTGAGAGTTTGTTACAGTCAGTGTGCACTGTGCCGGCCTCGCCAACTCTCTGTGATCTCCAGACTAACATATTGTTACAAATCTTGTGCTATGAGACTTTCCAGGCCAGTGCAGGTTTCCATTCATTGACAGCTGGCAGAGCTCCTGGAAATTATTGAAATGATAGTCTCTCCTGTCCTCCGGGTGACATTGTCTGACAGGAATATAGGAGCTGGGTATTTTATGAGATATTAAAGTATTAAAATACAATTTTTTACCATCAGTTTGGGGCCCCTTGGGTGGTTGGGGCCCCGGGGCTGTAGTTACGGCCCTGTCTGAGACCCTAATAATGTGGAAACTTCTTTTTTTCCTTTGACAGATGATGGATCTGAGTAGGGACTTGTTTTTTGTAAGATGAGTAGAAGTTTCTATTGGTATTATTTTCACCTACATAACATTGTTTGGTGGCTTTATATTCCATATTTGGGAGGCAGAATTAACAGACAGTTGAACACCACGGTCTACTGGTTCATCCTATGAGGTTTTCTATTAGACTGTGAACTGTCATTGTCTTGGTGAATCATTCAATGTTTTTACATAACTTGCCATTCCTACAGACACTTTAAGTAGATATGTTCAAAAATTCAAGGATATTTTATTCAATAATAGTAATTTGTTTTATTTTTCGCAGATGACTGTACCCAGAGATCAGAGGGACAGCTGACATCTTCAATTTTTAAATCGGAAGATCTTGAGATCCCACGTAATACAACTGAAGTGAATGCCATTACTCCAGATATACCATCATCCTTTCACACAAAAGATTTGTCATTTGATTCTTTAAAACAGGTCCTGTCTTCTGATTTATTACTGACTACTAAGGAAAATCATAGCCACAAAAGAGGCATTAAGAACCAAACTGCTCCTAAAGCAAAGAAGCCATTATCAGAATATGGAAATAGTCATCAAAAAATGTATACAGCAGGGAATAGATTTTTTTGTTTCAAGCATGGGAAATGTTTTAACCAGAAATCCAATCTTGTTAGTCACCAGAGAAGTCACATAGCGGAGAAACCATTTTCATGTTCAGAGTGTCAGAAATGTTTTACAGAGAAATCCACTCTTATTTCACATCAGCGAATTCACACAGGGGAGAAGCCATTTTCATGTTCAGAATGTGGGAAATGTTTTACAGAGAAATCAAGCCTTACCAAACATCAGAGGACTCACACAGGGGAGAAGCCTTATTCCTGTTCAGAATGTGGAAAATGTTTTGCAAGGAAATCAAATCTTATAGCACATCAGAGAACTCACACAGGGGAGAAGCCATTTTCATGTTCAGAATGTAGAAAATGTTTTACAGAGAAATCAAGTCTTACCAAACATCAGAGAACTCATACAGGGGAGAAGCCTTTTTCATGTTCAGAATGTGGGAAATATTTTGAAAAGTCAAATCTTATCAAACATCAGAGAACTCACACAGGGGAGAAGCCTTTTTCATGTTCAGAATGTGGGAAATATTTTACAGAGAAATCAAGTCTTACCAAACATCAGATAACTCACACAGGGGAGAAGCCTTTTTCATGTTCAGAATGTGGGAAATATTTTGCAAAGAAGTCAAATCTTATCAGACATCAGAGAACTCACACAGGGGAGAAGCCTTTTTCATGTTCAGAATGTGGGAAATATTTTGCAAAGAAGTCAAATCTTATCAAACATCAGAGAACTCACACAGGGGAAAAGCCTTTTTCATGTTCAGAATGTGGGAAATGTTTTGTAGATAAATCAACTCTTGTTAGTCACCAGAGAACTCACACTGGGGAGAAGCCATTTTCATGTTCAGAATGTGGAAAATGTTTTGTGAAGAAAATATCTCTTCTCAGTCACCAGAGAACCCACACAGGGGAGAAGCCTTTTTCCTGTTAAGAATGTGGAAAATCTTATACAAGGAAAACGAGTCTTATCGCACATCAGAAAACTTACACAGGGGAGAAGCCATTTTCATGTTCAGAATGTGGGAAATGTTTTGCAAAGAAATCAAATCTTATCAGACATCAGAAAACTCACATCAGGGAGAAGCCTTTTTCATGTTCAGAATGTGGAAAATGTTTTTACCATGAATCAGATGTTGTTATACACTAAAGAAGCCACAAAGGGGAGAAGCCATTTTCTTGTTTAAAATGTGGGAAATGTTTTACAGAGAAATCAAATTTTATCAGACATCAGAGAACTCACATAGGGGATAAGCCTTCTTCATGTTCAGAATGTGGGAAATGTTTTAACCAGAAAGTTCATCTTGATAGCCACCAGAGAACCCACACGGGAAAACGTCGCAACTACACCCAACTGGTCTCTGTATAGACTAAAAAGGCCCTAGCTGCACAACTTAAAACACCACCTCGGATCTAACTCTGTAATAGGCCGCTGAGGGGTTTCTTGTACCTTCTGAGGAATCAGAGGAGAGGTCGCAACACATTGTCAACAAGGGGAAAGGAAAGTGAGAAGTAAGATACAAAAACCATGGGTGAGAAACTAAGATACATTCATATAGGGCAAAGAAGGCAAGCTAAGGAGAATCAAAAATAAAAGGAACAAGTATAACCTCCCAGAAGCCTAACTGGTAGAAGGAAAAGCTGCTGGGAGGGAAAGCAAACAGATGGGGAGGATAGTTTCACCTTTGATGAAACTTACAAAATTCATCCTCACCCACAATTACTGTGAATTTGATAACCACACATATCTACATGAGACTGGTACAGATATAGGAAGTAAAATGGCTTAACAGTATGCAAATTTTCATGGTCAAGCTTGAAAGTGACTTCATGTCCTCACATCACATCAGGCCTCTGGCCTACTACCGTTACATTGATGATAGTTTAATCATCTGGACAGAGTCTGAGCAACAGCTAAAGATGTTCCTTGATCTGATTTAATCAATTTCATCCCACCGTCAACTTAACACTCAACTACTCCTGTACTGAAATTAACTTTTTGGACACCATCATTAAGTTGCAGAACAATGAAATAGAGACGTCCGTGTACCAGAAGCCAATTGACCTTCCAACATACCTTAAATGGGTCAGTTTCCATCCAAAACACACAATCTCCACTGTCTACTGCCAAGCCATTAGAAAAAATCGGATATGTTCCAATACTATGGACAGAGACAAATACCTTGGTGGCCTCTGAAACACCTTTTTGAAGCAGGGCTACCATCAAACAACAATTGAAAACCAGATTGCAAAAGCCATCAGACTATCAATCATGTCCTACATTTCAAAACTAAACAAGAGAGCAACCGGGTGCCTCTCGTAGTCACTTACAATCCAAATCTGGAGGTGTTAATGGGAGCTGCACGGAAATTACAACTATTATTACAAAAAGATGCCTGATTACAATCTATATTTTGAGACCTCCCACTTCTGTGATTTAGGTAGCCACCAAATCTAAGAAGCTTCATTGTCAGAAGCTCCCTGTCCTCTCCAACAGCTTCAGGTACCTTTCCCTGCAGCCAGAAAAAATGTAAAACCTGTCCATTTATAATGACCACAGACAAGATGAAGATACACAACTCACATCAGGAGACAACCACAAGATCCCAGGTACTTTCAGCTGCATCATATCTAATGTAGTGTACTTAATTATATGTTCCAAATGTTCAATTGGGGGTCTGCATGTAGGGAAAACAGGGCAAAAACTTAGAACAAGGATGAATTCTCATCGCCACACAATAAAAGAAAAAAGAACAGATCTACCTATGGCCAAACATTTTTGTATCCTTGATAACCGCATCATGGACATGAAATTACTTGTATTAAAATGTAACTTCAAATCTCAGAGAGACAAAAAAAATTTGGGAGTACAAGCTTATGACAATCTTTGACACACTCACAGAGCAGCAATGAATGTATCGTATGGATTTATGTCTTTCTACATCAACTAAGGAATGTGCTCCTCAGACCATTTTGGGAGTTTTACAATCATGGACCAGACCTCAATCACAGGACAGTAAAACTTTCACACTCCTTATCTATGAACTGTTCCAATATTTACAGCCACAACGACTTCTCCCTCTTCAATACTGATCGTTCTTCTTCACGTCACTTGTCTTATCTATTGCATTATTCCTGTGCCCTGCTGCGTATAAATATGTGACTCTTTAGATTGTGTTATAGTATGCCTGATGAAGAGATCTGAGTAGTCTCGAAAGCTTGAAATTTGTTACCATCTTTTCAGTTAGCCATTAAAGGGTATCAACCCCTGAGGACTCTCAAACCTTAATATTTTTCTATCTACTGGCTAACACGATGCTATGATATATATTTTTTGCGAAATTTTTGCTAAACTTGAGAAATGTTTTTTTTTCTGTTCAGGAACTTTCATTCATGGGTGTTACGGGTCCGGGTGGTGGAACCTCTGTGCTTTGGTGCAAGGAGGGACCAGAGGGGCGTAACTAAGTGCCTACTCGGACCGACCCAAGTCACACGGCGGCTTAGTCGACTCCGTGAACCAGGGAGGGACCGGGCAGGTGAACCAGGTGCCACTCTAGGACCGACCTTGTGTGATAGCAGGTGACTCCCATGGGTCAGATGACAGGAGCTGACCGGTACAGCGGATGAGCACGGCAGGAAGGCTGGCGGGTGATCCGGGTAGATAAGCAGGCAGGTATGGCTGATAGCCAGACAGGTGCTCCGGGTAGGCAAGCAGGCGGGTGCAGCAGATAGCCAGACAGGTGCTCGGGGCAGGCAAGCTGGCGGGCAACGCAGGTAACTGGCAGGTGCTCCAGGTAGATAGATTGGAGGGCATGTCAGGTAACTGGCAGGTGCTCCAGGTAGGCAGGCTGGCGGGCACAGCAGGTAACTGGCAGGTGCTCCAGATAAGCAGACTGGCTGGCACGGCTGATAGACTGGCAGGCAGGATTGTTATACAGACTGGCGGGCAAGGCTGACGCAGCGGGACCTGAGGGCTGAAGAAAGTGTTAGCACACAAAACAACAACCTTGCACAGGCACCTTCATTTTGGAGGAGGTGCCTTATAAAGGGGAAGTCCTCCGGCCATTGGCCGGGGACTCTTTAGGACGGCGCCCGGCCCCTTTAAGAGGAAGGAAGCGCGCGTGCACCCTAAGCACTGTGCCCGGGAAGCTGCGCGCGGTGTGCGCCACAGCAGCAGCAGGAAGGCGCCGGACCGGGACCGCGACAGTGAGGGGAGCGCCGTCTCTGCCCGGCAGGAGGCAGAGACGCCAATGCTACAATGGGGTTCATTTTATCAGCTGAAGGGTTTAAGATGGATCCTTGAAAAGTTTTTTCTTCATTATGGTTTCCATCCCCATTTTGGTGAATTTTCTAAGATAAGTTCTGAATGTACTGAGGTGGAGGACGCCAAAGAGAAACATGGGGATGTTACATGGGTTGATAATAAAAAACCTAGGTCCATCAAGTTCAACCCTTCTCCACCAATTATAAATTTTTTGTCACTAAATTATCTATAACCCACAATGTTATATGTACTGAGGAAATTATCCAGCCCTTTTTTAAAATTTGTTAGTGTTTGCCATTACTACCTCTTGTGGTAGAGCGTTCCACAGTCTGACTGCTCTAACTGTAAAGAACCCTTTCCTGTTTGCCGGAATGGCCATTCTTCCACCAGTAATAAGTGCCCCCTAGTCCTTAGTATGGTCTATGGATGGAATAAGTCAGCTATTGATAGTCACCATCGTGCTCTCTAGAAACCCCAGAGCATCACCTAAGAATAAAAGTAAATCATAAGCATACAATGCCGCCTTCTCTTCCTTGGTCCCATATTTAAATCTCAGAGGTTTTACTAATTATTGCCACAAGAAGTTCAATTGCTATTTGTCAGGGAGATATTGGTATCAGGAAAATATTCCATATTTCCCTGACATGGATATTGACCATTTCTCCCTTTTGTCAGTACCAAGCTGCCTCCATAAAAATCTTAGCGCAAAGCCCCAATTAACACAGTCATGAGTAAGGCCTTAAACCAACTGCTGTCAGCCAAGAAGTGTTACAAGCTACTTAAATGCGAGCCTCTTGTACCTGGATGACGCAGGGGGTGATTAAAACGCAGGATTGCCATAATTTGCGTGTAACTGGGAAAGCTTGTTTCCCGAGCTTCAAACAGAAATCTATAGACACTTCGACTTCCAAAATGAAGTATGAAATATTGTAAGTTTCATACTTCCGACAATAATGGGACCTATATTTTTAGTGGCAGGGACAGCCGAGGAACGTATACATAATTTTTCATTGTTGTAAGCAAGATCAGGGAGCTGTAGCGCAAAAACACCAGAATAACAGACTGCAGCTATGCAATGTGTGGTCTCTAAATGCAGGTAAAATCATAACAGAAAAAATGGCATAGTTTGCAAGCTTCTGCGATCAACGAGCAATGAGTTATCGCAGACGTTAGCATTTTTAATAAAAATGTGCAGGCTGGAGACCAGCCCACATAATGTCACCACAAGGGGTGTGTAGACAGATCTCCACTTAGGTATAAGAGAACCCATGGAAAATACATAACCACTCATTTCCAGGGGGGTATAAGGATTATAAGCAACGGGTCGCGTTCGATAACGCTCAAATCAAACTGAGGAGCCACTCCTCCACCTATATTGAATCGTTTCAGCGATCGTATAGTAAGTTATCTTTTTTTATCCTGTTTATTTTATGTAACTGCTTATGTATTTTAATGTCTCCTAGGTTCAGGCCTGTTTGTCTTATTTGTTTAGTGGATTGTTTGTTGAATTGTTGCCGGTAAAGTTAGGGTAGCACCCTGTTGATTGAAGTTCTCATAAGATCTAAAGGGTAAAACCAGACATCTCTGAGAAGAAAGTGAGGTAGAGGTTAAAAGTCTAAATCTCATGTTAAGGGGAAGTAGCCTTATGCTTCAATAGGAGATCACTCTTGGCCTGGATCTTGGATCTGTAGTTGATCAAGTGCATGAGACACTGTCAGTCAGATATAGGTAAAGTCACAAGACTGTGGCAGTGATTGCCTGAGGGAAAAGATTATATTCAATCTGTGTCCCTGTTTTAGTGAAGTGATATTCACTGGTTTCTGTATTGTGTTTCGTTAATTTGTAATTTTTGTTTGGAAAGCTGATTTGTTTATTTTTGTTGTCTTCTGTGAAAATAGTTGGAAGTAATTAACATGGAAATAGTCAGTAAATTTATTGAAAAATATGCCTCTGCTCAGTTCAGTACTTGTGCAGATGATGCATTGACACATCAGTTTAATGACCTTATGAAACAATGTGAAGGGCAGAATGATAACAAAAGTAAATTGTCGAAAAAGAAAGCAAAGAAAGAGAAGTTAGCAAATGTTTTGTGTATGTTGTTGAAAATGAAAGGAATTGCAGAACAAAAGGAATTGCACTGGTATTCAGAGAAAGCTCAATTAAGAGGTGAAGTGGACAAAATTGAACAGGAAGTCAGTCTGGCTATTGCTAGTGCTGAAGATCATAATTGTAAGTGTGAAGATCTAAGGGATGAGGTAGACAATATGAATTACCAAAATTGTGAATTAGAAGATAAGCTGGAGGAGTATAAGGAGAGATGTAAACTTAGGGAACAGCGTATTGCTTTGCTAGAAGGAAAAGAAGCGAAGTATAATGATGATATGACAATACTTAGGAACCAGTTGTATGATGCTAATGTAAAATTGGAGCTAAAAGAACATTGCATTATGTCCTTGAAATCACAAGAATGTACTAGAGTGAATAACCATAGTTATTGTAATCAAATGTGCAAGTCTGCTGATCGGGAGGAAAGGGATTGGAAAAGAGGGGAGGAGCAGCCTGTGTGCACGGCTGATAACCCTGAGTATAACCCAGATCATAGTTCCTCTCTCTTTACTCCTGAGTCAGGAGGGAGCAGACAAAGGAGAGACAATTTGCTTAGTAACAGCATTAATTTAGTCCAATCCACAACACTCTCCATACAGGATAAGACAAATCTATGCCAGATATTAGGGAAGTTTGATACAAGTGCCTCAGCCATTAGTCTTTCCAATAAGTTAGAGGCAGTAGTGACACAATACAGTCTGGGTAATAGAGCTGCATGTGCCTTACTTCGGGTATGGCTCCCATCTCAACTTTGTGAAAAACTGCAGCCCCCTGTAGGAGCTCACAAAGGATTATCTGCAGATCTTGAATGTAATTGGGGAAATGCTAGTGACAGAGTGGAGGAATTAAAGAGAGTTATGGGGGGACGAGATATGAGAGGTACTAATGCCTTAGAAAATGCAAAATTAAATAGAGGAGATGATCCTATTATTTTTTGCAGTGAATATTTGACATTATATCGTTCTACCTATAACTGCCCTGACATGTCTCCTGATGATAGCAGTTTTCTATATTCAATGGCTAACAACTGCACCTTTGTTGATTATCCAACAAAGGTTGCCTTGAGGAATGCAAATTCCTATCAAGCCTTTGTAAATATATTAAAGGATTGGATTCAGGATACAAGTCATGACAACAAGCCCCAAAAGAGGATATCAGAGGTAGTCAAAAATGAAGGCAAAGTAAGGTTTATTGGAAAATGTTATAAATGTGGTTACACAGGTCACACTATGAAAGAATGTAGAAGTAGTAAAAGAGTTATCAATAATAGACCTTTTAATAATAGGAAGCAAAGACAAGAACCAAATACTGCAAGGAATGGAGAGCATAGTCTTCCTGAAGTTACATTATATGGTCCACTTCTGGATGAACTGAGGAAGATTGGGAAGGCAATGGCAGAAAAGCCAGAGGAATTAAAGACCCCACTTTCAACAAATCCTTATGTAAAACAATAGGGATGTCACGCCCCAGTGTTGTCCCTAGTGAGTCAGCTTAGCAGGGACAAGGGCGGGAGACCCCTTATTCAGGGTACGGTAGGGGGCCATCGTACAAACATTTTACTGGATACAGGGGCTGCTGTCAGTTTGACTAATCTGGATTTGATTAAAGACCCTGGTGGTAAACACATTTTTCTGAGAGGATTTGGAGGACAGTTAGTATCTTCAGAACAATCTTTACCAGTGACAATAAACCTGGGAAATCTATGTGTTGAGTATGGCTTATATCTTTCACCAACACATGAAGGTACCATTATTGGGTCAGATATTATGAAGGAATATGGACTTATTCTTGATTTATGCAACTGGATGTTGTGGAGAGGATCACGGTATAAAGGCTGTTTAAAAATGGTAACTGACAATTATGGTATTGATTCCATCAAAGGTGCTCAATCTTTAGATCCAGCCATGATATTGAGAACAGATGATGAAATATTGGCCGACATCTTGTGGCAACATAACAATGTGTGGGCAAATTCAAAAACCCAATGTGGCAAGGTGTCCAACATGGTAGTAATGGTAGAGGGTCCTGATCCCCCACCCCAAAGACAGTATAAAATACCACCAGAGTTAGTCCCCTACATTAAGAGAATACTGGATGATTTGCTGATTCAAAATGTCATCAGGGAATGCCAATCCACTAATAATGCACCCCTATGGCCAGTTAAGAAACCAAATGGTTGGCGTCCAACATTGGACTACAGAGCTTTAAATAAGTGTACCCCTCCTGTCACTAATGTGGTTGCCAAAATGCCTGACATGATGACAGCACTCAAACCCTCCGCCACGGTGTATTAATCAATAGACATCTCAAATGGATATTTCTCCATTCCTTTACACCCTGACTGTCAATACAAATTTGCATTCACATTTCAAGGGAAACAGTTAACATTTTGTCGGTTACCACAAGGATTCAGGTCCAGTTCTACTTACTTTCATAAGTGCATGGTTGAAATTTTGTCATCTTTCTCAGAACCTGATTGCATTGTACAGTATGTAGATGACGTTCTGCTCCAAACTGACACAAAAGATCAGCACTACACATTGTTGAATGAGCTGTTAACACTCCTTGAGAAGGCAGGCCTCAAACTTAATCCTAACAAAGCCCAGCTGATGAGAGATTCTGTGTCATTTTTGGGAGTAATAGTTTCAAAAGGGGGGAGAATTCCTGACCCCAACAAATGTGAAACTATTAGGAAGTTGCCTAGGCCAAACACAAAAACAGGAATGAGACAGTTCTTGGGACTTGTCGGATTTTCCAGAGATTTCATAGAGGGATTTGCTGAGAAAGCAAAACCCCTCTATGAACTCCTAAAAGGTGATCAGGGAGAAGCTGACCCACTGGAATGGATGGAAGAGCATGAAGGAGCTTTTGTCAGGTTGAAAATCAGCCTCACTCAAGCACCTGCTCTGAGCAATCCAAACCCAGATCTACCTTTTGCATTACAGGTTCATGCCTCTGTGATAGCAATTACGGCTGTATTGCTGCAGGAGAGGCAAGGAAAATGGGTTCCAGTCGGATACCTATCAAGGTTGTTAAGTCCTGTGGAAATAGGATTTGATGATTGTGTTAGGAATCTGTTGGCAGTGCATTGGGCAATACTATCCACAGAGTACATAGTAGGATTTTCTAAAATCATACTCCAAACACCCCACACTCCTATCAAAATGCTCTTGGAGCGAACACTCAGTGGTGTATCTTCTCAAAGGGTAGCAAGATGGCTTGTACATTTAACACCTAGGAACATCACAGTGACTCACGATACTAACTACATCCTGCCACAGTTGATGCAATACAAAGGGGAAAAACATGACTGCGGGGAGTTACACATGACCAAGACACAGGAAGTGTTTAGGTTAATGACAGGAAAAGAAGATCTAAAAATTTGGGTGGATGGAACAAGGTATTGGGAAGAGGGACAATTTTACACAGGTTATGCCCTGTGGTGTCCTCAAGCAAATTAACAAATTCTCATTAAATGCCCAAGGAAATTCTCAGCGCAAAGAGCTGAACTGGAAGCTGTGAGGGAAGCAATTTTGCATTTCAGTACAGGGCCTATCACAATTTTCTCTGATAGTGCATATGTCACAAGATCACTTACTGAGTACATGCCTTTATGGCACACAAGAGGATTCAGTGATGCATCAGGTAAGACACTAGTACATGGTTCAGTTTTGAAAAACATTTGGGAAAGGACTAGTGCAGAACCACGAAGAGTGGCAATAATAAAGGTGAAGGCACATCAAAAGGGCAGTGACGAAATTACAGTTGGTAATAACAAGGTAGATGAATTAGCCAAAGAGGTAGCAATGATAGGAGAAAAGTGGACTTCCTATGATGTAGAGGGAAAGCAAGCCTGGGAAGAACAAGATTTTGAGGACAAGGACAAAGATGAGGTTGAATTAGAGTGTTTACCTGTTGTTAAAACACCTACATCTTGTTTGGCAGCAGAGCAGGATAAAGACCCAGTTTTAAATCAAATAAAATGCAAAATTAAGGAAAAATCATCAGATAAGCCCCAAAAATATATCCTGCAAGATGAGCTATTGCTGAGAGAGACTTCAGAAGGCCCTAAATTTGTAGTGCCATCTCAGTACCAAAAGGATATTGCTAAAGAAAACCATAGATTGACAGGACACATGGGGGTTGACAACACTTTAAAGTTTATTCAAACCAAGTACTGGTGGGAGAACATGAAAACTAGTATTACAGAAATTTATCCAAGAATGTTTAATCTGTGCCCAAATGAACCGTAGGCCAAGGGGACAAAAACCTGTGCTTTCCAGGGTGCCTTTGGCTGAGGGGCCATGGGAGAGATTACAAATTGACTTTGTTGGTCCCTTGCCAAGTGCTCCAGGAGGTTATCGGTACCTGCTAGTGATAGTTGATGTTTTTTCCAAATGGGTGGAAGCTTTGCCCATAAGGAAGGACACTGCTACCGCAACAGCAACTGCATTATGGAGGGAAGTTTTCTCAAGATGGGGATTCCCAAAAGTCATTGAATCAGACAGAGGTACACATTTCACCGGCAAAATCATGACTAATATGTGTGAAATGTTGAATGTAGAACAGAAGTTTCATGTCTCATATCATCCGCAATCATCTGGGATGGTAGAAAGAATGAATCGGACTTTAAAAGAGAGATTAAAGAAAATGGTGTTGCAATCCGGAAATAGTTGGCTGTGTCACTGTCATGGTTGTGTCGCCACGAAGATCGTCACGATTGCACAGCCTGACTTCTCGCAGCTGAGTTTTTGGTGTTTTGTGCTTTTCGGCAGTGAGGGAGTTAACTCTCTCTCTCTGTGCTAGACAAGGTCCAGCCTCGCCCAGCTGCAATCAATGCTGCAGTAGTGAGATTCCTTCATATGTCTGCTGATCTGTTAGGGAAGTTGTCGGTGAAAGCATTTCATGCAGACTAACAGAGCTTATCGTGGTATTTGGAGTTTCAGAGCTAAGTGTATTTGGAGTGGTTTTTCCCTTCCTCGCTTTATCATTTATCTCCTTTCCCGTTGGTGTTCCCTCTGTTGTGGTTGTGTAGTTTTTGTATGCAAGGTGGTTTTGGTTTTACCCTTGTACTGTCTCGTTCGTCTAAGTACTGAGTGTTGGCATATTATTACCTGCCCCCTTTTGTTGTGATCGGGGTCCTTCTCAGGACTAGATTACTTAGGTGCAGGGATCCTCAGGAGGTAGGGGTTATGCTGGGGGCCTGGACCTCTGTACCTTTAACAGTACCTCCAGGTAGAGGGATTAGTCAGGGCCCCAGCTTAGGGTCAGCTTAGGCCCCCTACCTCCAGTACACAGAGACAGCGTGACAGTCACCTGCCTGCAATTCTACTGGCAATACGGGGCACGGATGCAAAGAGCACTGCAATCACCCCATATCAATTAATGACTGGTAGAGTAATGAACCTTTGCCATCCTGCGGATCCCAAACTTAGTACTCCCATGAGAGAAAGTGCAGAGAAGGAAAAATTCCTGATTCAGTTACAGGACCAAGTGCAAAAATATTTAAATTTTGCAGCTGCCAATATGGCTCCAAAGGCAAAGGAAGAACCAGGCAAGCCACCAATAAAATTACAACTAGGTGACAGGGTGATGGTAAAGAATTTTGTACCCAAATCTTCATGGGATGCAAATTGGACAGGACCTTATGTGGTAACTGTGACGCTGAGTGAACAAGTGGTAAAAGTTAAACGAGTAGAGAAGAAAAGCGTCAAATGCATGAAGAGAAGGGATATAGAAAAGTGGGTTCATGCAGATCAGTGTAAACGGATATAACTGATAAGAATTTGATGCCGCTCTTGTTCTTGTTTTCCAGGATCCTAAATGAAGCGTGAATTAAAAAATGGAAATTTCTGGATTCTGGATATTAGAATTGCAGCAGTTTTGTTGTCAATTGGGATCATCAATGCTATGGAATCAACTCACATTGATCACTCTGGAGATATCGATCAGGGTATATTACCTAACGAGAAATATGGGAACGTAATATTTACACACCCAGACATAAACATTGATGCAGATTCTAACTATAAAAATAATGGTGTTAAAAGTAGGACAGTGAGACTGATACCAGAGGGTAAAAGGGTAACTGGGAGATATTATCAGGGTCCCAGCAATCAGTATAGTGTTGTCTTTTCATTTGGGAGAGTCAATCACAGTTCTAGTACCCAGAGGTTAACATATATGGAAGGTGTACAAAATATAGATCCAAGATCACTGCAACCATTTATGATGGCTACAGTATATGTAAATGAAACTGGGTACTGGTTGGGGGAGGAGTCTAAGTTACCCAACAAAAATGAGCAAAAGGGGATAGATTATGGGTCCTTTAGTGACAACTTAAAAGAAGCAGAATATTTGTTTGTATGTGGAATATATTGGCATAATAATATACACCCAATGTTCAGGCCAAAAAGGATCACCTTAACATATCGTAAGGCGTGCATTGGAGATTCCACAGAGGTTGAGATGTCAGTTCAGCAAGGGCAAAATTATATAATTGGTTCCCTATCTAAACCATATAAATCCTATAGGGAAATGGTTGGTTATTGGGCATGTGGAACACCAGAAATAGAAATAGGTGAGATGCACATTATTGATGCCGCTCCAGATCATATCAAACCATGCGTGTCCAATGAATCTGACAGCAATCAACGGACAATGTACTTAGAAGAAGGCCACCCTTTACAGGTCAACCTAGATTCTACTAAAACCATTGCTAGTGACGTTCAATATGCATTTGTTACTTGGCGAGTTAATATCTCTCTATGGTTGATAAAGACCTACTATCCAATTTGTGCAGGATGTACGCTAAATCATGTATGTGCACTATATCGGTGGTTTACTACTAAAAATGCAGAAAATCGGATAAAACACCATCATAAACTATTTAATTCGAGGAATGACAGAGGGCAAAGGGATACTTTCAGCACACTGTTGGGAGGATTAGGAACAGGTATGGGTGTAATTAACGAAGCTGATATCAGTAGTTTAAGGACAAAACTTGTAGATATAGCAACCAATAGCAAGAAAGGTTTTGAAGTACAAAGAAAAATCAATGATATAATTAACAATTTACAACAAGATCATGTAAACACTTATATCAGGTTAGCGAAAGATTTTATCCAACACTTTAAAGAATTAATGGAAGATACACTGACTAGAGGTAGAAATATGTCTTGGGCTCTAGTCTGTTCACAAGGACAAATGGCTTATCAACTAACATCAAGTTAGCGGTACAGTCCATTTATGATGGACAATAGCCATTTAAATAGTTGTCTCAAGCCATTACTGTGTTACCTGAACTCATGAGCTTTACACATTCTAAATGGTGGGTGAACACGTGGGTTGGGTGCAGCAACTATGACTTTGAGAAATGCTATGCTTAATTTATTCCATATACTAAGTCACCTTTAGAGCTCATGCATAGAGTTAGTTCAATTGGTATTTTAACTGGAGATTCTACATTACTACACCCGAGATTAGAACATCCTCAAGTGATTAGGAAAAATGGAAGATGGAAACAGGTTGACATTTCACTTTGCATACAAAGGAATCATAATATTCTATGTACGCCAGGACAGTTTAGGTTGGTTGAAGACAAATGCTGGAGTAATTCATCCACGTGTATTCTAGATGAGGAATCAATCTCAAAAGACAAAGCACCAATCTTCTATCTAGGGCATAAAAGAGTTTGTTTCTTCCTCCTAAATACCACCAATGTATCTATAACAACACAACATTGTTCTGTAATGACATCTGTAACCAGGGGAGCATGGTGCACTCTTAGTGGGGTTACAGAAATCAAGACACCCAACTGGGTTTACGCAATTCCTACTATTGCTAATCTGTCAGTTGATCTGAAATATCACACTCCAGTTAATTTGCAAGCCTTAAGCCTAGGAATGGGAAAAGAACTTGGAGAATGGTTGGTAAAATTCAATAAGGATGAATATTTATTGATGAAGCTTAATCAAGAAAAGGCAAATGCCACAATTCTATTGCATCATGACCAAAATGAACTAAAGGAAGTTACCCATCTGTTAGAAAATAATGCCAAGGGTTATTGGTGGGAGGTAATATTTGGTCATTCAAATGCGGCAAATGGCATACTGAATTATTTAATCCACCCAATTGTCATATTACTTGTTGTTTCTGTAATTTTATCGCTTTTTCAAGTATACATGTGCTGTGTAACCCGTTACCTATATAAAAAGGTACAGAGTTTAACTATAAAAGAACTAGCCAGTGTCAAAATTGCATCATGTGACACAAATGTACAAATTCCCATTGAATTAGAAGAAATTGTAATATGTGAGAACTGCGGCAGAAGAGGGCACAGTAAGAAAGATTGTTTGATTCCAAAGCGAAACCTATAGAAAAAGCCTAGTAAACATGGATATTCTATCACAAATTATGTTATTGTTTGTTGGTTGATCTAAATGATTTTTTGTGTGATGTGACGATCATATGTATAATTTGATGTGTATTTTCTTTATATGCCTCCTTCAATGTCCTATTAGAAATCAAGCTATTGAAAAGTTAATATTTTTTTTTTTTGGAGTAAATGTTGGCAAATGATGAGTGAATGTGTTAGAAGACTCCTTGCCCTAAGAAGAAGAATCAACTATGGTGGTGTTATAGCAGAAGATGGAGTCTCTCAAGTTTAAAGGCCCCATCTATGCTATATAAGTCTGACAGTTATTTTAGGTAAAAACAACAGCAAGCTGAAATGTTCCTTCTTGTATCAATAGCGTGTCCTTGCTAAGAAGATAAAGTGTACTCCCTGGCCAGATATTTCATCTTGTAGCAATAATGTGTTCTTGCAAGAAGATAAAATGGCCTTGCTAACCAGATAAGTCTAATTAAATATTTTAAAGCATACAGAAACTAGCTTTTTTCGCTTGTTCAGCTAAACTGTATAATCGAACCATATATGGCAAATCCGTTTCCTGCCTTAAGGGTGTATATTAGCCCTGTGTTTTGTAATAAAGTTTAGAGTATGTTTAGACACAAACATCCTGTCCTGTGTCTTCTTCTCTCCGATATCGTAATCCAAAGGATAGAAGACCAAGAATGCAGTGACGACAGCTGGCGCTTCGAACAGGGACCTTGAGTTAATCTACCCAGGGGTGCTCGACCGGTCCGAGACGTGGGACGAGTGAAGCTCTCTGTTGGTGATATATACAGTGCTGAGGTAAGAATAACTGTTATATTCTACCTAATTATATCACTGCATAGAAGAGACTCCCTCACCCCCGAGCAGTCGGCTCCCCAGCTAAATTAAACAGATTGTTGTCTGGCTCAGGTCCCTTTGAACCAGTAAAATCCCTCAGATAAATTGACAGTCCTGCCTTCTATCCTTTGGAGAATTTAAGAATGAAAGTATGGATCCAATGATTGTGTTGTGGATGTGTCCCGGGATTGATGTTTTTGGTCTGTTTTTCTGGCTGGCGTATAAGTCCTAGAGAGGCTAGTAGTGGAATGGTTCAGAAACCTTTGTGGCCCATTGTCTAAGTGACCATTGTCTAAGTGACTGAGGAGTCTCTTCTAGGTGAGGAGAACCGAAAAAAATGGGGAACCAAAATGCCAAGGAAGGCATTATAGCCAAAGACTTAGTGGTACGCAGAGAAGGGAAACAGGCACTGATTGGAATTGACAAAATATTGTGTAAAGCGGGAATGAATGAGAATGGAGAGATGAATGGAGAGTAATGGAAATCCTTCTTTAACTCCTATCATGGATGGCTGAAAGATAAGGGTCTGTTAGGAACAGTGGATGTATGGATGAATGCATGCGCTTATTTTGAAGGAAAGATTGAAGAATTAGGAGACGGACGTTACAGACTGACAAAAACCGGAATGACAGATTTTCCTCCCTGTCCGCTCCCGACGTCACCCCCACCCCAGTATCAGAATTCCCAGGAACCTAAATGTTGGGTTTGCCCCAGATGTGGACAGCAGAACCCCTTGACAGTAGACATCTGTGTGGCATGTGGAGGACCGAGACCCCACCCAGCTAGACAATTCCCAATGAGAACGGTAGTTGTGCCAGGAGCAGCGGGAGCAGCAGCAGCAGGGGGGGGATGCAGTGGTTCCAGGTCAGGAAGCTCGTACAATGTTAATGTATAGACCATGGAGTCCTTCAGAGCAGTTGGCACTGATCTCCCAGCTGCCAGACCCATCCCAGTCCCCTATGCGTTTCGCTAGAATGATCACCACCATACAGGATACGTACCATGCCACTAGAATAGATCTGCAGGGGGTAATTAAGGGAAAATTGGCAGATGAAGCCCGCTATGATAGGTTGATAGATGAGACAAAAAAACAATATGCCAATAGGACCGGACCCGTAGATGCAGAATCTAATGATGCAGCAGCTGGAGTCCAATTCGCAGCAGCGTTGGTAAAAGCATGTCAAGACAGTCAAGCAGAAAAGCAAGTTACACTAGAAGATAGAGTGCAAGGGAAAGAGGAAGATCCTAAGGATTATTTCTATGCACTAAAGAAAACCTGGTCAGAAATGGGGTTCAACCCCGGGAATAAGACTAGTGAGAGGGTATTAGCAAGTGCTTTCATGAATGGACTAAAGAAAGAGATTGCAGAGAAGGTAAAAGCAAGTAGACCGGACTGGAGATCAGTGAAGGCAGAAGATTTAGCTAGAATAGCTCAGGGGGCACAGCATGACATAGCGCAGGCAAAAAGAGCTGCCAGAGTACATATAGTAGAGACGACCCCCAGAAACAACAGAGGCAGAGGACGGACTGAAGGAGGAGGACAGAAACTGTGTTACGGATGTAAAAAGCCAGGACATTTTAGAAAGAACTGTAGGACCAACCCGTATCCAAATGCTCAGAGTACGGGTCCTCCAGCCGACCAAACAACGCCCCCATAGGATGAGGGTAGCTTGCACATGAACCCTCTCATCTCCTTACCCCCAACTCCCAGTTGTATAGTGCAGGTGAACCTACCAGGGGGACATGAAATCGATTTCCAAGTAGATACGGGGGCCGACAATTCAGTAATTACGCAAGGTGATTGGCCATATACTGACACTGATTTTTCACATCATGTCATTGCCACCCCCTTCAATTCCCCATCTGTCCTGCTCCCTGTCACTAAAAAATTCCCCTGCAAATTCAAGGAGCTACTGTACATAGCCAGCTCATGGTATCGCCCCAAGGCCAATGTAATCTTTTGGGAAATGATGTGTTGTCCCAATTACAAGCACATATTGAGTATCATCCCGATGGCACTGTCACCATGACCCCAGGTTTAAAACCTAGTACCCTTTGCAAAATGATGTCACTAGATATTGCCAGCATAGAAGAGACAAATGAGTTTCCCCTGATATTAGAGCAGGCTGTGCCACATGATTTTTGGGCCTCAGACAAAACAGATGTTGGTAGGTTAAGAGTTCAACCAGTAATGGTGAAATTAAAATCAGGAGCAATCTTACCTCAACAGAGGCAGTATCCCCTTAGCTCGGCTCAGGAGAATGCCATAGCCCAGCAAGTCCAAAAATGACTACAGAGAGGAGTCCTAGTCAAAACCCAGTCCCCTTGCAACACTCCCCTGTTCCCAGTAAAGAAAAAGAGCGTGCCAGGACAACCAGCCGCATATAGAATGGTCCATGACCTCCGGTTGGTTAACAAAGCCACAGAACTTCTAACACCAGTTGTGCCCAACCCGCATACTCTTCTGTCACAGATACCTTCTAACTCTCTTTGCTTTTCAGTGGTCGATTTGGCAAATGCATTTTTCAGTGTACCATTACATCCTGACTGCCAGTACTTGTATGCTTTCACATTCCAGGGTAGTCAATATACATGGACAGTGTTGCCACAGGGTGCCCAGAATTCACCCACAATGTACACTGCAAGTCTGCAGGAAATACTGGAGGGATGGTCAGAACCACATATCGTTGTTTTGCAATATGTCGATGACCTGCTCATTTGTGCCCCCTCCAGGAAACAATGTCATAGTGCAACTATATCGCTTATGTTGTTTCTCTATCACGCTGGCTGCAAGGCATCGAAAGATAAGCTTCAGTTTTGTAAATCTTCAGTCACCTTTTTGGGACATTGCATTACACCAGGAGCTCGTCATTTAACAAATGCACGTAAACAAGCAGTACAGGCATTCACCGTCCCCATTAATGTTGCAGCCCTCAGAACTTTTCTTGGACTTGTTTCCTATTGCAGACAGTGGATTCATGCCGTCTCTGTTTTAATGCAGCCCCTCTATGACTGTCTTACTCCAACACCTTTTGTACTAACATCAGAGGCAATAGACTGTTTTTATTCTCTCAAAAAACGTATTTTGGCCGCTCCAGCTTTGGGTACCCCTAATTATGAGCTCCCATTTACTCTGTACCTTCATGAGCAAGCTGGACATGCAGCAGGAGTTTTAACTCAAACACACGGTGATAATCAGAGACCTGTTGCCTACTTTAGTGGCAGATTAGATGCAGTAGCCAGAGGTGCACCATCCTGTGTACGTGCTCTGCATGCTGTTGGACTATTACTCCATAAATCCGCAGACATTGTTCTAGATCATCCGCTCACCGTGCTAACACCTCATGATGTCTACACTATATTGAATCAAGTGCAACCCGCTCACCTCTCAGCAGCACGTCATCTCAGGTTACAATGTGCACTGTTAATGCCTCCCAATGTTTCTTTACAGAGGTGTACTACCCTGAATCCAGCAACTTTGTTACCTCTCTCGGATCTAAAGGAGGAGTCAGGTACTGTGCTTTTTAAGGAAGATCCAAGAGAGGAAGTTCCTCATGACTGTGTACAAATGATGGCACAAGAAACGGCAGGTTTACCTACTGTATTTGAACATGAATTACAAAATGCAGATTTTGAATTTTTTGTAGATGGATCCCGTCACCAGGACGATTCAGGTACTTTCCATACTGGATATGCAGTTGTCTCCCTCAATGCAGTAATCAAGGCAGAACCAATGCTCCCACACCAGTCGGCTCAAGAAGCTGAACTTAGGGCCCTAACCGAGGCCTGTAAACTAGCGGAAGGTAGTATTGTTAACATTTACACAGATTCTAGGTACGCATTCGGTATATCGCATGATTTTGGTCCAATATGGAAGTCAAGAGCTTTCCTGACGGCAGCAGGACACCCCATTAAGAATGCTGATGCGGTCCAGCAGTTAATTGATGCGCTACAACTACCCAAACAAGTAGCTGTCATAAAGGTAAGAGCACATACCAGACGCACCGACCAGGTAAGCAGAGGTAACGCAATGGCAGATGCAGCGGCAAAAACAGCAGCCTGTAAGCCGCAACAAGGGTCAACAGTACGTCAGTTAAGTGCCCCTAAAAACCCCTTTGTGTCGGAGGACATCTTATCCCAAATGCAGGCTCAGGCTCAAAAGGAGGAGGTTGATAAGTGGTTAAAGGAAGGAGCATGCCTGAATGAAGCAAATGGGGTATGGGGGAAAGGGACACGACGATGCCTTCCAAGGGCACTGTACCCAGCAGCTGCCCAGATACTACATGGGCCGACACACCAATCTAAAACGGGTGTGATGAGTGTGATGCAGAAACATTGGGTGGCACCAGGATTCTCCACCTGTATTGAAAACCTGGTACAAGGGTGCATGATATGTGCTACACATAATCAGGGTAGAGTAGTTAAAACACCACCCAAACACCCCCCCCGGCCCCTCTATCCATTCCAGAGACTGCAAATTGATTATATTCAGCTGCCAAAGTCAGGATCATGGGAATATGTGTTGGTCTGTATTGATTTGTTCTCAGGATGGCCAGAGGCTTTCCCGATTGCCAAAGCCACGGCTGCGGCAACCGCAAAGAAACTGCTTGCGGAGGTGGTCTGCAGGTATGGGGTACCAGAGGTAATTGAGAGTGACAGAGGTATACACTTCACAGGTGAAATAATGAATAAAGTCATGTCAGCTCTAGGAATTCAACAAGCATTCCACACCCCATATCACCCACAAAGTAGTGGAAAAGTGGAAAGACTGAATGGGACATTGAAATTAAAAATTCAGAAAGCCATGGCTGAGACAGGAAAACCATGGCCGGACTGTTTACCGCTTGCTCTGTTTTCAGTAAGATACACGCCTAATAAAAAGACTGGACTCTCTCCATATGAGATATTGTTTGGCAACGTACCCAGCCTAGGGTGTTTCTATCCGCAAGCATTAGAAATGAACAACCATGTGCTAAGTTCCTATGTAAGGGCTTTACACAAAAAGATTAAGCAAGTACATGATAATGTCTTCAGTTCTCTTCCAGATCCAGATCAAGACTCTAGCAGCCATACGCTGCAACCTGGAGACTGGGTGGTTATAAAAAGACACGTGAGGAAAAGCCTAGATCCACGGTTTGACGGACCCTTTAAAGTTCTGCTGACCACAAGTACAGCCGTTAAGCTAGAGGGAAAAGAGACCTGGATCCATGCGTCCCATTGCAAAAAGATACTAGGAGAACCAGCGGACAAAGAATGAAGACATTGTTTATACTTACCTGCATCCTTACAACCACAGGTGCATGGACTAGGTTGAGCGCCACAGATGGAGATGACAATAGATTCATTAGACACTATCTTGCTCTAATCGATGGACTAAAGGAGCAAAACCAGACCATTGCTAATTGTTGGATATGTACACATGCCCCTGTGACATCCACTATCATACCCTTTCTCGCTGTTCCAGTCTCATGGGAAGAGATAAACTTTTGGGTGAACTGTTCAGATACTTGGGCCAATAATTCCACACAGAGATTTTCCTTTCTAAATCCCGCAAATTGGTTTAAAGGTATCGGTGGGTGGTTGGCTGGTATAGTACAAGCTATTTTACAGGTTTTGCTAATGTGTCTTGCGGTTTATTTGGTTTTTAAGCTTTTTCTAATGTGTATTCAGCGTTGTACTAAAAGAAAACATAGAGATTCGTATTGATAACTGAAGGAACAAAAGGATGGAATGTTATAGCAGAAGATGGAGTCCCTCAAGTTTAAAGGCCCCATCTATGCTATATAAGTCTGACAGTTATTTTAGGTAAAAACAACAGCAAGCTGAAATGTTCCTTCTTGTATCAATAGCGTGTCCTTGCTAAGAAGATAAAGTGTACTCCCTGGCCAGATATTTCATCTTGTAGCAATAATGTGTTCTTGCAAGAAGATAAAATGGCCTTGCTAACCAGATAAGTCTAATTAAATATTTTAAAGCATACAGAAACTAGCTTTTTTCGCTTGTTCAGCTAAACTGTATAATCGAACCATATATGGCAAATCCGTTTCCTGCCTTCAGGGTGTATATTAGCCCTGTGTTTTGTAATAAAGTTTAGAGTATGTTTAGACACAAACATCCTGTCCTGTGTCTTCTTCTCTCCGATATCGTAATCCAAAGGATAGAAGACCAAGAATGCAGTGACGACAGTGGCGAAGAGGATTCTGGATTTGTGGCTCCTTAAAAGTTATGTGTCATTCAGACACAAAGGGGGGCATGTTGGAGGCCAACAGGTACAATATATATATATCATAGGAATGACTGAACTCTGTATTGAATTTGAGTGCTGGATATTTCCAGGACTCTATCAAGAGATACTAGTTACAAGGTTGTGAACCTGCTAGGCGAGAAGGCCGGTGTTCTTTGTGTGATGTCCTTTGTTTTAGTGATAAAGTAAAGGTTGCATCTACATATGGAATGAGTATAGGCCCTCCAGCCTCTTGGATGATACAGGTACACACACCTTCTGTGGTGAACTTGAATACAGATCCTGTTTGTCACCTAGTGTAATCTACATATGTACACTGCCCCTCTGGACTTGAATTGCATACCATTGCTCCTGAGGTATACATCCTGTCTCCAGCCTATGGATATGTATATTGGTGCACAATGCTTTTGATGAACATCTTGGAGCCAGCCCAAATGGAGTTGAACCTGTCCTACACAAGGACTTTCTTCCAGAAGTACAAGAGTGCCATCTGCAGGAAGGTGTTGACCAATGCAGCCAATGACAATGCTCATACTACCCTGAAGATGATTGGATATTTGCCACAGAAGATACCGGAGAAGAAGGGCGGAGTCGGGGGTTGTATGTGGGTGTGGATGTGAAATTTTTAGTATAAATGAAGTAGAGTCAAGACTATCTCTCTCTCTCTGCCATGAAGGATCATTGCTAAGTATACTTATAATTGTATTTGTATTTTTTCTAATTAGAGGACATTGAAGAAAGGTTCTATTGTGAAATTGTTGATTGAATTGCCTTATTATTATCTTATTTTTCTTGCTATTAAACATTTGTATTATTTTCCCAAACTTGAGTTATTGATTATATAGGAAAGGTTCAGGACAGGATATAGAACGGGAAATCACAACCTACAATCCTTGTATATATTTTTACTAAACACTGCCTCCATTTTGGATTAAATATAAAATTTATTAGTTCTGTTTGTTTTGTCCTGTAATCATTCCCTTCACCGAAGCCATATATGCTACCAAAATACAGGCGTCCGGCCAGGCCTGCATTATATTTCAAACTCGGCCGGTGGTGGCAGAGAATAATAATAATTGGGCTATCGTGAAGCTGATAGTGACCGTACGGAGGGCGTAAACACGTATTCCATGTTTTGGAACCCAGAGGTGTGACGTCATGCTCACTGGTCACTCGCCAATACCCACGTAGCGAGCAGTCTGGATTGCGTGCTCGCGATTCTGGACGAAATACTGACAGCGTGACGGCAACGGCGAAATATTGCGTGATCTCCCCAGTGTCGTCGATGTGGAGTTCCTGACAAATTGGTGGCAAGCGGTGGGATATAACAGAACATCAGTGGCTGGATTGAGCAATCATTCCTGTCACTAAAAACTTGCACGATTCTTGCGAGAATTCTGTGCAAAGATTTAAGAAATCAGACTCAGTGTTTTAATATTTTTTATCTGGGACATTACTATATGTCGCATGCACATCGGACTGCGTTATACCAACTACAGTCACTCCGCAATACCGTCATAAAACCAGCTGACAAGGGAGGGAACATCGTTCTGTGGCCTCATCAAAAGTACGAGAGAGAGGCGTTGCGTCAACTCAAAGATGAAGACACTTACTCTAAATTATCCTATAATCCGACAGCCTCCTTCTCTGCTGTCCTTTAGGGAATCTTGACACGTGCCTGTGAGCGGGGTACGATAGATAAAGGGACTGTTGAGGCTTTAACCGTACGTTTTCCTAAGACAGCAACATTCTATCTGCTTCCAAAGATCCACAAGGATACCGTCAACCCACCGGGACGTCCGATCGTGTCCGGAGGAGGGGGTGTGCGCGTGCGTGGCGGTGCTCCGTTCCCTTGTGCCCGGGCCCGGCTGTCTCAATGCTGCCAGTGCGCTCCTGCGATGTGTCATTGATGCATTCGCCGACGCGCGTGCGGTGGGCATGACGGCCGGGACTCGCGCGGCGGGGGGGCGGGACTCCGGACCCACGCGCCGCTAATCCCCCAATAGGTGGTTAGTATTGTGGTCACATGCTCATGTAGGGGAGCACATTAGGAATGTCCTTGTGGCACTCTAGCACACGCGTACCTTGAAGAAGGCAGACAAAACGCACGTCTGTTCAACCACCACCTGCACACCAGGGATCCTTCTGGATCAGAGGGCTTTACATTTTGAACCATTTAGGTGAGTGGCAGCACTGGGAGTAGTAGAATAAGGAACGGAATCTTCCATTTGCCCTGGTCCATTTGGACCTTTCCAACTTCAGGAAATTCTCCTGCCAGTGATGCATCAGTAACAACCTCACTGATTTATAATTATTGCCACACATCTCTGAAACCTCAGGTTGTGTGTCCCTGGTCGGCTAGAACAGGGTTCCCCAACTCCAGTCCTCAAGGCCCACCAACAGGTCATGTTTTCAGGATTTCCTTAGTATTGCACAGGTGATGGAATTATTGCCTGTGCTGATGATGGAATTATCACCTGTGCAATACTAAGGAAATCCTGAAAACATGACCTGTTGGTGGGCCTTGAGGACTGGAGTTGGGGAACCCTGGGCTAGAAACCCTGCATTTTACACTGTGTGCCGAATTATTAGGAAAGTTGTATTTTAGAGGATTATTTTTATTATTGATCAACAACTATGTTCTCAATCAACCCAAAAGACTCATAAATATCCAAGCTTAATATTTTTGGAAGTTGGAATGTTTTTTTTTTTAGATTTGGCTATCTTAGGAGGATATCTGTTTGTGCAGGTAACTATTACTGTGCAGAATTATTAGGGAACTTAATAAATACCAAATATAATCCCATCTCACTTGTTTATTTTCACCAGGTAAACCAATATCAGTGCACAAAATTTAGAAATAAACATTTCTGACATGCAAAAACAAAAATCCAAAAAATTAGTGATCAATATAGCCATCTTTATATGATGACACTCAGCAGCCTCCATCCATAGATTCTGCCAGTTGCTTGATCTGTTTTCGATCAACATTGTGTGCAGCAGCCACCACAGCCTCCCAGACACTGTTCTGAGAGGTGTACTGTTTTCCCTCCCTGTACATCTCACATTTTATGATGGACCACAGGTTCTCTATGGGGTTCAGATCAGGTGAACAAGGGGGCCGTCATTATTTTTTCTTCTTTTAGACCTTTACTGGCCAGCCACGCCGTGGAGTAGTCGGATGCATGTGATGGAGCAATGTCCTGCATGAAAATCATGTTTTTCTTGAACGATACCGACTTCTTCCTGTACCACTGCTTGAAGAAGTTGTCTTCCAGAAACTAGCAGTAGGTCTGGGAGTTGAGCTTCACTCCATCCTCAACCCGAAAAGTTCCCACAAGTTCACCTTTGATGATACCAGCCCATACCAGTACTCCACTGGAGTGGAGCTCTCTGCCCTTTACTGATCCAGCCTCTGGCCCATCCATCTGGCCCATCAAGAGTCACTCTCATTTCATCAGTCCATAAAACCTTTGAAAGATCAGTCTTAAGATATTTCTTGGCCCATTCTTCACATTTTATCTTATGTTTCTTGTTCAAAAGTGGTCGTTTTTCAGCCTTCCTTACAGTGGCCATGTCCCTGAGTATCGCACACCTTGTGCTTTTTGATACTCCAGTAACGTTGCAGCTCTGAAATATGGCAAAACTGGTGGCGAATGGCATCTTGGCCGTTTCACGCTTGATTTTCCTCAATTCATGGGCAGTTATTTTGCGCCTTTTTCGTCCAACACGCTTCTTGCGACCCTGTTGGCTATTTGCCATGAAACGCTTGATTGTTCTGTGATCACGTTTCAAAAGTTTGGAAATTTCAAGACTGCTGCATCCCTCTGCAGACATCTCACAATTTTGGACTTTTCAGAGCCCGTCAAATCTCTCTTCTGACCCATTTTGCCAAAGGAAAGGAAGTTGCCTAATAATTAAGAACACATCATATAGGGTGTTGATGTCATTAGTCAACACCGCTCCTCATTACAGAGATGCACATCACCAGATTTACTTAATTGCTAGTTGGCTCTCAAGCCTCTGCAGCTTGGAGTAGGACAACATGTATAAAAAATATGTGATCGAAATACTAATTTGCCTAATAATTCGGCACACAGTGTATAGCTCCCATCCTATTTATATGAAGTTATTGGTATATTTTATCATGTAATTTGTATTTAATAAAATGATGCTTTTACTGCCGCAATACTCATTTGTTCTCCTCTTTTCTTCTACATTACTATATGTGTAGCTGTTGCATCCCCTTCCCTTCTCTTGTTTTTCTGTCCTATCTTTTATTTGGCAACAATGGCTACACATGGAGAGCCCTGGTATCACCAGCAGTCCAAGGACGTTTTTACTGCCCTCTGTGAGCTGAGACAGATTGACCCCACAGGCAAACCAGGCACCAAATGATTACTGAACTGTTGCAAGGTGCTGCAGAGCCTGACCAACAGCAGAGCCCTGGTGTTATGTTCTGCTACCAAAGCTAAGGAAAGAGAGGAGATCTGTCCCTACTATGAGACTCAGCTGAATCCCTACGATGTAACAGGGAACCTGATCCTGCGATCAGACCTGCTAAAGTCCTAATCTAGTCTGTACGAAGACCTATAGATGTGGGGAGGGAATCCCTACAAGTACTAAGGACTGGGAGGAATATGGGACACCTCCTAACAGAAATAGTAGCAGACAGACGAACAAACAAAATAGATAGAACATAGAGGTCCGTAGACCAAGCAAACTAACAGAGTTAGATACAGAGCACAGGCTAGCTAGAAAGTAGATATACAATGAAGTCCAGCAAAGCCAGAAGGGCGGAGCAGGACTAAATAGGCCAACAAGGTCATGTGACCAGCAAAGGAAAAAAAACCTAACAGCAAGGTTCTAACAGTACCCCCCCTTCTAAGAGGATCCTCCGGATCCCCTAGGACCAGGCTTATCAGGAAATCTCCTGTGAAACGCTCTGATAAGTCTGGACGCGGAAACATCATCTGACCTCACCCAAGAGTTATCCTCGGGTCCGAAACCTTTCCAGGCCACAAGATACTGCAAACTACCTCTATACCGTCTAGAGTCAAGGATGCGAGAAATTTCATATTCCCCGTCCTCCACCACCGGAGGAACAGAGGCAGAGGCGTCACCATCCGACACAACAGCTTTTTTTAACAGAGAGACATGAAAGACCGGATTAATTCTCCAGGAGGTAGGAACCTCCAACCTAACAGCAGATTGGTTGACAACCTGAAGCACCTTAAAGGGCCCTACAAACTTGGGACCCAATTTCTTAGAAGGAATCGTCAACCGCAGATTCCTAGAGGACAACCAAACCATGTCACCAACAGCGAACAAAACCTCCTGTCGTTTCCTATCAAAGTAGTCTTTAGATTTTCTGTTGGCCTCCTGAAGATTACCACGCACATCCGTCCAAACTCTTTCCAAATCACCGGAAAAATTCTCCTCCTCAGGCACGGCAGATCCCAACTTGGAGAACGACCCAAACGACGGATGTCTCCCAGAACAACAAAAAAAAGGCGAACAACCAGCAGAAGAAGATGTATGATTGTTCAGAGCAAATTCGGCAAGTGGCAGAAACTCAGACCACCCTTCTTGATTGTCTGCCACAAAACAACGCAAGAACTGCTCAACATCCTGGTTTTTCCTTTCTGTCTGGCCATTAGATTCAGGATGATATCCGGACGAAAACGAAAAATGAATTCCCAACCTGTCACAAAAGGCACGCCAAAAACGAGCCACGAACTGAGGACCCCTATCAGAAACAATGTCAGTAGGAACGCCATGAAGTCTGACAATTTCCTTGACAAAGGCCTTAGCGAGAGTTTTAGCGTAGGGCAGTTTGACGAAGGGAACCAAGTGACACATCTTGCTAAAGCGGTCCACGACCACCCAGATGACAGTAAAACCCTCAGAGGGGGGAAGGTCAGTTATAAAGTCCATAGCCAAATGTGTCCAAGGAGCACTGGGGACCTCCAAAGGACAAAGCAACCCCGCAGCAGGAGTATGTGAGGACTTAGATCTAGCACATATAGTACATTGGCGCACCCACTTAATGACTTCCTTCTGCCATCCAGGCCACCAAAAACTGCGACCCACCAGTCTCTTGGTCTCAGAGATTCCGGGATGACCTGCCAACCGAGATTCGTGACACTCAACAAACAAATCTCTCCTAAAGGTCTCAGGCACAAACAACCTCCCATGGGGAGTGTTAGATGGGGCATTCTCCTGAGCTTTAAGAATCTCATCTTCCAAAACGGAGTCTAAAGCAGCTATCACAACACCTTCTTGTAAAATGTTTTCCTCTTTCTCAGCACCGACTATGGGAGAAAAACTGCGAGACAAGGCATCCGCCTTAACATTCTTAGTACCAGGGATGTAAGTAACGGAGAAATTAAACCGCGAGAAAAACAGTGCCCACCTAGCCTGACGGGCATTCAGGCGCTTGGCAGCATCAAGATATATCAGATTTTTATGATCCGTAAGAACCTGAACGGGAAATTCCGCACCTTCCAAGAAGTGGCGCCAGTGTTCAAATGCGAGTTTAATAGCCAATAATTCCCGATTACCAATATCGTAATTCAATTCAGTCTCCGAAAATTTTTTTGAAAAAAAGGCACAGGGATGTAATCCATCCCCGTTATCCTGAGACAATACTGCGCCAACCCCCACAGAGGAAGCATCAACCTCAACCAAAAACGGCCTAGTAACATCAGGCTGCATAAGGATGGGAGCAGAGGTGAACCTCTCCTTGAGATACACAAAAGCTTCAATGGCCTCAGAAGACCACTGAACCGCATCAGCACCTTTCCTGGTGAGATCAGTCAGAGGTTTGACAATACTAGAAAATTTTTTTATGAACTTTCTATAGTAATTGGCGAAACCCAAAAACCTCTGTATCGATTTCAAACCAATAGGCCTAGGCCATTCCTGCACAGCCTGAACCTTAACCGGATCCATCTCAAAACCTTTGCTGGAGATAATGTAGCCCAAAAAACTAATTCTCTGTACAGCGAACTCACATTTCTCCAGCTTAGCAAAAAGTGAATTGTCCATTAATAACTGTAATACCTCACGCACGCTCCGCCAATGAGACTCCAGATCTGGCGAATAAATCAAAATGTCATCCAAATACACAACCACATTTTTACCGATCAAAGGTCTAAGGATGTCATTAATCAGATTCTGAAAAAATGCAGGAGCATTAGTGAGACCAAAAGGCATAACCAGATTCTCAAAATGACCCACAGGAGTGTTAAAAGCAGTCTTCCATTCATCACCCTCCTTCATGCGCAACAGATTGTATGCCCCCTTAAGGTCAATTTTAGAGAACCACTTGGCCCCCAATAACTGGTTAAACAGATCAGGAATCAATGGCAGTGGGTAAGGATTGCGTACTGTAATTTTGTTAATCTCACGAAAATCCAGACAAGGACGTAAACCGCCGTCCTTTTTTTTTACAAAAAAAAATCCAACCGCCACAGGAGACTTAGAGGGCCTAATGTGACCGGCGGCCAAGCTTGTCTGTATGTATTCCTCCAAAGCCTTCCTCTCAGGAATAGTAAGGTTAAATAAACGACTCTTAGGAAGAGTCGCTCCAGGGACAAATTCAATAGAACAATCATAGTCTCTATGGGGAGGCAAAACCTGCGATTCCTTCTCAGAAAAAACTCTCCAAAAATCCTGAATAGGAACAGGCAATTCTCCCCTATCCAAAGCTGCAATACGCCCGTTACAACACTTGTCATAACATTTATGGCTCCAGGATTTAATTTCACTGGTAGACCAATCCAGTACAGGATTGTGAAATTTTAACCAGGGCAAACCCAATATTACTGGAGAAGGCAAGTTATTCAACACTACCAAATCCAATTTCTCATGGTGAACACCATTAATAGTGAGAGGAAATTCACTGACCTTGAGAGTAATATTCTTCAAAGGGGAGCCATCCACAGAAACCACAGCAATGGGGGATGACAAAGGTTCAGGTTTTAAATTGAGTTTTTCCACGAATCCCCCATCAATTACATTCAGTGTAGACCCGCAATCAACAAACACCCGAAATTCCATTAATTTTTCCTGAGCAATCGTGGAAGCAGCTAAAAATATACCCTTGGAATTTAAACAGGCAATACGGGCGTGACTGACCATTTTTTTTTCTTTCTTCATACGAAGCTCACAGCCTTTAATCAAATGACCAGATTTTCCGCAGTAGAAACACAAGCCTTGCGAAAAACGACGGTCTTTTTCTTGAGAGCGAGGTGCCACCGATCCAATCTCCATCGGTTCACCACTGTTAGTACACACATTATCATAACCAGAAACTGACATAGCAGAGGATTTGCTCTCATTAACCCTAGCACGCAGTCTTCTATCCACCCGTATAGCTAATTGCATAGCCTGTTGCAAATCTTCAGGTGTAGGATAAGCAATTAGCAGGTCTTTAACCCTTTCACTGAGCCCAGCAAGAAATAGACTTTTCAGAGCAGAATCGTTCCACCCTGTTTGAGTGGACCAACGACGAAAATGTGTACAATATTTTTCCACATTACCCGATCCTTGTTTTAGACGTCTCAACTCAGTCTCAGCTGATGCGACACGGTCAGGATCATCATATAATAGTCCCAAAGCAGAAAAAAAACTATCCACTGATCTGAAGCATGAATCACTAGGTTGCAAAGAAAAGGCCCACTCCTGAGGCTCTTTGCGCAAAAGTGACATTATGAACCCTACGCGCTGGGATTCATCCCCAGAGGACTTAGGTCTCAAACGAAAATACAATAAGCAAGCATTTTTAAATGAAAAAAATTCTCGGTGTTCACCAAAAAACAAATCCGGCAAACATACCTTAGGCTCCAAGAAATGTGCTCCAGGACAGTTACTCACGTGCTGACGGAGCTCGGCCACCTCCAGAGAGAGTCCCTGCAGGCGATGAGCCAAATCCTGAACCGACACCATGATGGAACAGACAAATCTTTCCTTAGAGAATTTGCTGGCTGGACTTACTGTTATGTTCTGCTACCAAAGCTAAGGAAAGAGAGGAGATCTGTCCCTACTATGAGACTCAGCTGAATCCCTACGATGTAACAGGGAACCTGATCCTGCGATCAGACCTGCTAAAGTCCTAATCTAGTCTGTACGAAGACCTATAGATGTGGGGAGGGAATCCCTACAAGTACTAAGGACTGGGAGGAATATGGGACACCTCCTAACAGAAATAGTAGCAGACAGACGAACAAACAAAATAGATAGAACATAGAGGTCCGTAGACCAAGCAAACTAACAGAGTTAGATACAGAGCACAGGCTAGCTAGAAAGTAGATATACAATGAAGTCCAGCAAAGCCAGAAGGGCGGAGCAGGACTAAATAGGCCAACAAGGTCATGTGACCAGCAAAGGAAAAAAAACCTAACAGCAAGGTTCTAACACCTGGTGATGGGGCGGCCAGCCAAGGCCCCTGCTGCAGGAGTCCCACCTGTGACTGCCAGCCATACCCGCAGCCAGGGTAGTGTGGACCCGCACCTGCAGATGGCCCTGGAGCCGCTCGCCGCAGACAATCATAATGGACTGCTGCAGCTCATCCTGAAGTTTCCAGGAGCGAGCATATCAACAGGCAAAAACTGACCGAGAAACTGACCGACAAAACCAGCTGGAGCTAGCCCGAATCCAACTGCAGACATCCTCCACACAGACCTGTGAATCCAAGAGTGCTAACTGTTTTAAACCCCGTCCTGAGCATTTCCCTGTGATGGAAATGGATGGGGACTTGGACACATTTCTGCGAGGCTTTGAAAAGGCCTGCAGACAGTATCAGTTGCTAAAGGACCAGTGGGCAAGGTACTTAACTCCAGGGCTCAGTGAAAAGCCCTGGAGGTGTTTGCTTCTCTCCCTCGAGAACAAGATGGAGACTACGAGGCCGTCAAGCAGGCCCTGATAAAAAAAGTACCAGCTGACTCCAGAGGTTTACCAAAAAAAGTTCAGAGCCCTCCAACGTGGACAACATGATAGCTACAGTGACATGATAGACGGGCTCAGAATCAACTTTGAGTAGTGGATCCAAGGACTGTCAGTCACCACCTTCGAGGACCTGAAGGATCTGATGGTGAAAGACCAGTTTCTTCATCTTTGCCCACTGGAAATGCAATAGTTTATGTTTGACCGGGAGCCGAAGGAAGCCACCAAAGCAGCCCAGATCGCGGATGTCTATGAGGCCAACCGCACTCCAGAGGTGCGGAAGTCAGCCGCCGCCAGTGGGAAAGGGGGTAAATCTACTGTACAACTATCCCCAGTGTTCCAGCCAACCGGCCCTCAGCGGGTTCTGCCCCATCTTCCAGCACCTGGACTGCATTTAACTCCCGTAAGTGCTATACTTGTGATCAAATGGGTCACATCAGTCTTGTCTGCCTGGAGAGGCAGAAAATGGACATCACACCTGAGGCCCCAGGGTCTACTGCAGCTATTCTTTTTGTGGGTGGGGTGGTTGGCAGGGCCCGGGAGAACTTACAACCTATTACTGTGGGCAGCACCATTACTGTTGGCCTTAAGGACACTGGCGCAGAATGTATCCTCATCCGCCCTGAGTTCGTGTTACCCGAAGAATTCATTCCTGGGAAGACCCTGACTGTCACCAGGTTTGGGGGTGTTCGCCATCCCATACTGATGGCCCGAGTTTTCCTGGACTGGGGTGCGGGGAGGGGTGTAAGGGAAGTAGGGGTGTTGGAGAATCTCCCCACTAATGTGCTATTGGGAACTGATCTGGGACGGTTGGTTGCCCGATGCATTCCTGGCAACTTTCCCAGATCTGATCTGTCATGTAATGCAACTGTCAAAAATGTCAATGTGATGTATAATAAAAATGTGTGTTGTGGTAAATGGGAACTCAGCCACCCCACCCTGCGGAGTTATGCGGCTGAGGATCCCCTAAAGTGAGCCAGCATAAGTGCTATGGGCAATGGGAGCAGGCACGGACACCAGGAAGCAAGTTGTCCCGTGCAGGTGACCAGTGTCACGCCAGATAGTGGGATGGTCAATGGTAGCTGCCCCATGACTAGCACGGCTCCAGAAGTGATGATAAAGGATGGGGAGAAACACGGGAATCATAGGGAAAGTGGTTCTGTGCCACTGACCAGTGTCACGACGGACTGTGACATGGCCGGTCGTAGCTGTTCCATAGCTAGCCTGACCTCCCAGGTAGCCATGAGGGGTGGAAGGTTAGGCCCCACAACCAGGAAAGGTAAAAGGAAGGTGTGTCCCCCATCTGTTAGGAGTATGGGAGCAAGGCACCCATAGCCTGTCAGGTGTGGGGAAAACGTATCCCAAACCTGTCAGGGTGGTCAAATCAGCTGGAAGGGTGGGCTGGGAGATGGGCTTAAGGGGTGACCTGTAAGTCAGCCCCCGCGCCACCTCAAGGAGGGGGAGATGTCAGGGAGATATTGATGTCAGGAAAATATTCTTCCATATTTCCCTGACATGGATATTGACCATTTCTCCCTTTTGTCCGTACCAAGGTGCCTCCATAAAAATCTCAGCACAAAACCCCAATTAACACAGTCATGAGTAAGGCCTTAAACCAACTGCTGTCAGCCAAGAAGTGTTAGAAGCTACTTAGAATGCGAGCCTCTTGTCCCTGGATGATGCAGGGGGTGATTAAAACGCAGGATTGCCATAATTTGCGTGTAACTGGGAAAGCTTGTTTCCCGAGCTTCAAACAGAAATCTATAAACACTTCAACTCCGAAACTAAATATGAAATATTGTAAATTTCATACGTCCGACAATAACGGGACCTATATTTTTAGTGGCAGGGACAGCCGAGGAACATATACATAGTTTTTCATTGCTGTAAGCAAGAACAGGAAGCTGTAGCGCAAAAACACCAGAATAGCAGACTGCACCTATGCGATGTATGGTCTCTAAATGCAGGTAAAATCATAACAGAAAAAATGGTGTCGTTTGCAAGCTTCTGCTATCAACGAGCAATAAGTTATTGCAGAAGTTAGCGTTTTTAATTCAAATGTGCAGGCTGGAGACCAGCCCACATGATGTCACCGCAAGGGCCGTGTGGACAGATCTTCCCTTAGGTATAAGAGAACCCATGGAAAATACAGGAACATTCATTGCCAGGGGGTATAAGTATTATAAGCAACGGGTCGCATTCGATAACGCTCAAATCAAACTGGGGAGCCCCTCCTCCACCTATAATGAATCGTCTCAGTGATCGTATATTAAGTTATCTTCTTTTATCCTGTTTATTTTATGTAACTGCTTATGTATTTTAATCTCTCCTTTGTAGCATCCTTGTATATATTTTTCCTAAACACTGCCTTCATTTTGGATTAAATATAAAATATAATAGTTCTGTTTCTTTTGTCCTGTAATTGTTCCCTTCCCCCAAGCCATATACGCTACCAAAACTCAGGCGTCCGGCCAGGCCTGCATTATATTTCAAACTCGGCCGGTGGTGGCAGAGAATAATAATAATTGGGCTATCGTGAAGCTGACAATGACCGTACCGAGGGCGTAAACACATATTCCATGCTTTGGAACCCAGAGGTGTGACGCCATACGCTCACTGGTCGCTTGCCGATATCCACATAGTGAATAATCTGGATCATGTGCTCGCGATTCTGGACGAAATACTGACAGGGTGACGGCAACGGCAAGATATTGTGTGATCTCCCTGGTGTCGTCACTGTGGAGTTCCTGACACTATTGTAATCAATAAGGGAGACAGGGTGTACTCTTGTCTTGTTCCTCTGTGCAACAAAAATTGTTTAGACTTAGAGCCATTTGCTCCTATTTTGGCCTTTGGGTCCGAATAAAGCAATTGCACCCATTTTATAAATTTGTCACCAAAATCCATCTTCTGCAACGTAGCCCACAAATATTGCCATTCTCTACTGTCAAAAGCTTTAGCGGCATCCAAAGACAGGATCACTCTCTGACCAATATTATCAGCCCTTCCTTGCATATTAATATAAAGCCTTCTGGGATTGATCACAATAGACTTATTGAGCATAAATCCAGACTGATCGGGATGTATTATTGAGATTACTTTTGAGAGTTTGTTAGCAATAAGTTTAATGTCTAATGTTAAAAGAGAGATGGGTCTATGGGATGCCGGCAAGCTGGGTTCCTTGCCTTGTTTAGGTAATACCGTAATTATGGCTTCCTGCATGGATGTGGGCAATGATCCCCTCTCAAAACATAAATTGTATACCTCCAATAACACTGGTAGTAATACTTCCTTATATCTCTTATATAGTTCCACTGTCCATTCCTGATGCTTTATCGGTGGCCATTGAGCTCAGTGCCCATTCCCATTCTATAGCGATTCATCTAATAAATTCCGAGAGTCTTAAGGAAAGGACAGAGAGCTGAGCTTTATCTAGGAAAGTCTGTTCTTCTGAGGGTTGAACCCGAGAAGTGTACAGCTTTGCATAGTATTCCTCCAACACTTTCAGTATGTCCACTGTGGACTGTACCACATTACCCTCCCTAGTCTGCATTCTAGGTATAAAGGTGGAGATCCTCTGGGCGGCAGCTATCACAGATTATACAGGTGCATCTCACTAAATTAGAATATCATCAAAAAGTGAATTTATTTCAGTTCTTCAATCCAAAAAGTGAAACTCATATATTATACAGAGTCATTACAAACAGTGTGATCTATTTCAAGTGTTTATTTCTGTTAATGTTGATGATTATGGCTTACAGCCAATGAAAACACAAAAGTCAATATCTCAGTAAATTACAATAATTAACATACGTGACCTGCTTTATCCCCCTCTTCACAATATTGCATCTTTTGAAATGGCTTCTTCCTTCCTGCAGCTGCAATGTTCCCTGATTCAGCAGGTCCTGAGCAGCTTTCAGCCTGTTTTGCGCAGCCGGCGTTGGATCTGTAATCATCGCATTCTCCGCATCTCCCAATTCCTGAAACACCAATGGATCCTGCTGCTTATTCCGGGATTTAGCTGCTGAGATTTCTGTTATAAATATTCCTCTAAGGTCGACCTTCATGGCTTCCCATACATATAAGATAGAAGTTGTATTTTAAATAATCACAAGATATTACATTTTCCCCTCAAAGGCTATAACTTGCATCCAAAAGGGGTTTAATTTCCCTGTGGGTCAGGGACGTGGCATGGCCGGACATGTGAGTGGACGTGCGGCAGAAGAACTCCGGGGATAAGTAGTGGATGGAGTCATCCAAGATGGTGCTGGCGCTTCTTCAGCAGGTACAAGAGCGGGAAAGTCGGTGGCTGCAGGCGCAGCACTTAGGCTCTAGCTGGCTTTGCTAGAGCTCCAGGCACAGCAGTTTGCATCGGCCGTGAGGCACATATATAAATTATTGAGGTGTCTAACCACATCTCTGCACTCTCAGAGGAATTTAACAATACTGCTGAAAATGACTGAAAGTTCCTGCGCCCTGCAGCCTCAGTCAGAATTCGCTACTTTCCATCATAACACAAATCAGCACATAACTGAGCCTACGATAAAGGATGTATTTATGGCTGTAACACAGTATGGATCTGCGCTATCTTCACTCAGCAGCTAGATGGGGGAGATCAAAGAGGAACTTTCTTATATGAGGCAAAGGCTACAAAAAGTTAATGACCGAACCAAAGTAGCAGAATTGGTGATCTGGTGGATAAACGTCCTCAAATTATCTGGGACAGCCAGAGACATGATCAACAAATTTTGGCCCTATTATCTAAGACAGATGATTTGGAGAACAGATTCAATCGAAATTACATAAGAGTGATCAGTGTCCCTGAAAAAACTGAGAGCAATAACCCTACTGAGTATTTTGAGAAATGACTGCGCTGATTGGAACTGAGTATCTGTCTCCGCTCTTTGCTTTGGAGAGGGCGCATAGAGTGCCATCCTGGCCACTGCCACCAAGGGCTCCTCCACGTCCAGTTTTAATGAAGCTGCTGCATTATAAAGACAGGCCATCGTTAAAGCTGGCCAAAATAAAGGAGACATTTCCATCAATGGCCAAAGAATTTCCTTTTCTCTGGATTACGCCATTGAAGTTACAAAACGCAGGGCACAGTTTCTAGCTGTAAAACGCCGATTGTGTAGCTTGCACACACCATACTCCATGCTTTACCCTGCGAAACTTAGGGTGGCGACTCTGGGAGAGACCTTTTTCTTTGAACATCGGAAATATGCACTCTACTGGATTAACCTAAATGAGCAGAGGATCCGTCAAAGTCAGCAACGTTGAACTTGAATAACTTAAGATTTATGCCATCGGTAAGTACCTGATTGACTGTTGGGGTCATATCCTTTATTATCTAACCCACGGCCCAGTGGACACACTTATCCTGTACTACATCCTACTCTTGCAAGCCCTCAGAAATGTTTACCTTTCTTATTTTAGGTTGTTTGCTTGCCTCGTACACGGCTACAGGGTGGGCTGGTGCCTTCCTCCCTCCAGCTTACATGGATGGCTTTATGTTTGTGTTGAGTGAGTTTTTAGGGTTTCTGTTCCTATAATAAGCCACTCGGTTCTGCAACTAACAATAGTCAAATTGATTAAGTGGAAATATCTCAAAACTGGTTTGAAAAGGGAAGTTGAGGGCGTGATACTCTACAAATCATTGGTATTTTACATCTCCTACATGATTAGATATAATAAATGTGATTTTCCACACATATACAGCATCATAAAGTTACTGCTGTAACATATAGTCTCCAGTGAGACCTGCTATGGACTGTTACTACAAGGACAGATCGCTAAATACGACAAAACCAAAGAAACAAACCAAAACAACGATCAAAGAAGTCCTTAAGATGAATCTTATGTAAAAATATAATCTTTATTGAAAAATAGAAAAATGATTCAAACAGTAATGTGGCAATATAAGAACGAATGGCATGAAAGCCATGTGCAACAGTAGACAGGACATGCAGTCCACCCGGAACACAGCAATAAAGGTAAAGTCATATATACAAAGACACACATTTACAATATTAATCACTCCTATGATCCGAACCACTGCATAGTACTGCCTGCTAACATAGTGTATTTTCGGCATTAACTGATATTCATATATTAAACAGTGTCCCCAATTATCTTCAATAAGGAAATCTTAAGGAGGTGCTGCTGACCGGGTGGGCGCACGCCTGCCCCAACGCACGTTTCGGCGAACCTTCGTCAGGGGGCAGTGCTACAATATCTACTCAGTCTATTTAAATATGTGCCCATCAATCAGCTTCCGGTCAGCAGTACCTCCTTAAGATCTCCTTATTGAAGATAATTGGGGACACTGCTTAATATAAGAATATCAGTTAATGCCTAAATACACTATGTTAACAGGCAGTACTATGCAGTGGTTCAGATCATAAGAGTGATTAATATTGTAAATGTGTGTCTTGGTATATATCACTTTAAATGAGTGAAAAAGGTTTTTTTCAGCTCACCTGTCCTCTTTGTGCATGGCAGCCATCCCAGGATAATCCAGTCAGTAATAAAAAATCCAGCACCAAAAGGTTACACTCCAACGAATTTCAAAATATTCATTAAAAGCATAGACAACCGACAGAAGAGAAAATGGCAGAAATAGCAGAGGTCCCAGACACCGGTTTACGCGTTTCAGGGCCAAATATATAGTCATAACCTAGTCTTATACCAGTGAGTCAGGGTTTTATATTGACCAAGTATTAAAAAAAAAATCGCCCCCGTCACATGATTCAGATTTTTCCACACCCAATCATTAAAAATCTTTTACCAGTACAAAATATACAAATTTAAAACCAACAATATAATGCTGACATTATACACAGTTAAAAGGTAAGTGAAAAGTATTAATAAAACAAGATTACATCTGTACGCTTATTTAAACCGGTGGGATGGGCGGTCTCCATCATCAGGATCCAGTGGGTTTCTCGGCTAAGCAGTTTCCGTCGCCAGGCTCCTTGCCTTCTGGGCTTACTGACGCTTTCCATTCCAAAAATTGAAAACCGCTCAAATCACCACCGTGCATTTGGTAAAAATTCTTTGCTATAGGTGGTGACAAAAATGGGGTTTTGATTCTCTTGTTTCTTTGGTCTTTTTTTCTGGAATTTTACCATGTCTGTTCTGGGGATTTTTTCCACAGCTTTTTTTACTTTTTCCAAAGACCAACTCTGACAACCTCTTTCCCTTAAACGTGCACAGATTTTTCCTCTCTCTTCAATATATAGGATTCATGGTCACTGCAGTTTCTTTTAGATCTACACTGTGTGCAGAATTATTAGGCAAGTTGTATTTTAGAGCATTATTTTTATTATTGATCAACAACTATGTTCTCAATCAACCCAAAAGACTCATAAATATAGAAGCTTAATATTTTTGGAAATTGGAGTGTTTTTTTTTTTTAGATTTGGCTATTTTAGGAGAATATCTGTTTGTGCAGGTAACTATTACTGTGCAGAATTATTAGGCAACTTAATAAAAACCAAATATAGTCCCACCTCACTTGTTTATTTTCACCAGGTAAACCAATATCAGTGCACAAAATTTAGAAATAAACATTTCTGACATGCAAAAACAAAAACTCAAAAAATGAGTGATCAGTATAGCCTCCTTTCTTTATGATGACACTCAACAGCCTTCCATCCATAGATTCTGTCAGTTGCTTGATCTGTTTTCGATCAACATTGCGTGCATCAGCCACCACAGCCTCCCAGACACTGTTCCGAGAGGTGTACTGTTTTCCCTCCCTATAGATCTCACATTTTATGATGGACCACAGGTTCTCTATGGGGTTTAGATCAGGTGAACAAGGGGGCCATGTCATTATTTGTTCTTCTTTTAGACCTCTACTGCCCAGCCACGCTGTGGAGTAGTTGGATGCATGTGATGGAGCATTGTCCTGCATGAAAATCATGTTTTTCTTGAACGATACCGACTTCTTCCTATACCACTGCTTGAAGAAGTTGTCTTCCAGAAACTGGCAGTAGGTCTGGGAGTTGAGCTTCACTCCATCCTCAACCCGCAAAGGTCCCACAAGTTCATCTTTGATGATACCAGCCAATACCAGTACCCCACCTCCACCTTGCTGGTGTCTGAGTCGGAGTGGAGCTCTCTGCCCTTTATTGTTCCAGCCTCTGGCCCATCCATCTGGCCCATCAAGAGTCACCCTCATTTCATCAGTCCATAAAACCTTTGGAAAATCAGTCTTAAGATATTTCTTGGCCGATTCTTGACGTTTTATCTTATGTTTCTTGTTCAAAAGTCATTTTTCAGCCTTCCTTACCTTGGCCATGTCCCTGAGTATCGCACACCCTGTGCTTTTTGATACTCCAGTAACGTTGCACCTCTGAAATATGGCAAAACTGGTGGCGAATGGCATCTTGGCGGCTTCACGCTTGATTTTCCTCAATTCATGGGCAGTTATTTTGCGTCTTTTTTGGCCAACACGTTTCTTGTGACCCTGTTGGCTATCTGCCATGAAACAATTGATTGTTCGGTGATCACGCTTCAAAAGTTTGGAAATTTCAAGACTGCTGCATCCCTCTGCAAGACATCTCACAATTTTGAACTTTTCAGAGCCTGTCAAATCTCTCTTCTGACCCATTTTGCCAAAGGAAAGGAAGTTGCCTAATAATTAAGCACACCTTATATAGGGTGTTGATGTCATTAGACAACACCCTTCCTCATTACAGAGATGCACATCACCAGATTTACTTAATTGGTAGTTGGCTCTCAAGTCCATGCAGCTTGGAGTAGGACAACATGTATAAAAAGTATCGAAGTGATCAAAATACGCATTTGCCTAATAATTCTGCAGCGGTGTATATAATCCCCCCCTTGGAATATTAACCCTCACATGTCTGGGATGTGTTACCCATAGTTTCCTTGCAGAAAGTTGTAGTATTTACCTTATTCCTGTCATCCACAGAGATCAATAAGTCCAAAAAACTGATGTTGGTTTTCTTATAGGTGTGAGTAAAAAAAAGGTTACAATTATTATTATTCAGGTAACTCATGAATTTTGAAATATCAGGAACGTCAGCAGACCAAATAATAATCAAATCATCCATATATCTAGCATAGCTGAATATACTTGACAGGAATGGGTTGTTATCAGAGAAAATGTTTGCATCCTCCCACCAAGACACAAATTAGCGAAAGAAGGAGAGAATTTCGCTCCCATGGATGCGCCTTACACTGCAAAAACATTTTTTTGTTGTACAGAAAATAATTGTGTCTGAGTAGGAAATCAAGGGCAATGAAAACAAAAGAAATCAAATCAGGGCTGTAGGTAGTGTTATGGATCCGGGTGGTGGAACCTCTGTGCTACGGTGCAAGGAGAGACCAGAGGGGCGTAACTAGGTATCAACTCGGACTGACCAAGGTTGCACGGCGGCTCAATCGACTCCGTGACCAGGGAAGGACCGAGCAGAGGGACCAGGTGCTACTCTGGGCCAAACCTTGTATGAGAGCAGGTGACTCCCACGGGTCAGAAAGCAGGGACTGACTGGTACAGCAGATGAGCACGGCAGGCAGGCTGATGGGTGATCTGGCTAGACGGACTGGCAGACATGGCAGGTAACAAGCTGGAGCCTCCAGGAAGGCTGGCTGGTAGGCACGGCAGGTAACAAGCAGGAGCCTCCAGGTAGGCTGACTGGTAGGCACGGCAGGTAACAAGCAGGAGCATCCAGGTAGGCTGGCTGGTAGGAACGGCAGGAAACAAGCAGGAGCCTCCAGGTAGGCTGACTGGTAGGCACGGCAGGTAACAGGCAGGTGCTTCCAGGTAAGCAGGTGGGCAGGGCCCATAGACAGACTGGCGGACTGGACTGTAGACAGACTGTAGGGCTGGAGAGTAGACAAGATGGCGGACAGGACTGGTAGTCAGGCTGGTGGACAGGACTGGTAGTCAGGCTGGCGGACTGGGCTGGTAGTCAGGCTAGCAGCGGGACCTGAGGGCTGAAGCAGAGTTTAACACACGAAGCTACAACCTTGCACGGGCACCTCCATTTTGGAGGAGGTGCCTTTTATATGAGAGGTCCTCCGGCCATTTTTTAAGGAGAAGCGGGGCGTGGATGTTCTCCCTGGGTTCCCAAGTTCTCTCCTCTGGGCCAAACCCCTTCCAATCCACCAGAAAAAAAGTTTGTCCTCTTACCCTCTTGGTGGCCAGAATGTTCGCTACCTCATAGACGTCCTCAGCGGAGACCGGAGCTGGGGAGGTACCTGGATTGTCAGAAAAAGAATTAAGCACAACTGGTTTGAGGAGAGATACGATGAAGGAGTTGGGAATCCGTAAGGTGGCCGGGAGTTTTAACTTGTAGGCTACTGGGTTTATTTGCTTGAGGACTTCAAATGGACCGATGAACCGTGGACCCAACTTATAGGAGGGTATTTTGAGACAAACATGTTTGGAGGAGAGCCAAACCTTGTCTCCCAGACGGAACTGAGGCGGATCCAGACGTCTCTTATCAGCATGTTTCTTCATCCGCTCAAAGGATTGAAGAAGTGCGGATCTAGTGTCCTCCCAAATAGTGGAAAATTCGCTGACCAGAGACTCCGCGGCAGGGCTGTCCACTGAAGCGGAAACGGAATCCGGGGATTTTGACCGTAGACCACAAAGACGGGGACTTGGAAGAAGATTCGCTGTCATGGTTGTTATAGGAGAACTCAGCCCATGGTAAGAGCTCCACCTAATCGGTATGGTGAGCGTTGACGAAGTGCAGGAGGAAGCTGGTAAGGATCTGGTTGATACGTTCCACTTGGCCATTGGACTGCGGATGGTAAGCAGAGGAGAAATCCAGGGTGACATCCAGCAGCTTACACATACAGTGCTGGCCAAAAGTATTGGCACCCCTGCAATTCTGTCAGATAATACTCAGTTTCTTCCTGAAAATGATTGCAATCACAAATTCTTTGGTATTATTCTCTTCATTTAATTTGTCTTCAATGAAAAAACACAAAAAGAATTGTCCTAAAGCCAAATTGGATATAATTCCACACCAAACCTAAAAAAGGGGGTGGACAAAAGTATTGGCACTGTTTGAAAAATCATGTGATGCTTCTCTAATTCGTGTAATTAACAGCACCTGTAACTTACCTGTGGCACCTAACAGGTGTTGGCAATAACTAAATCACACTTGCAGCCAGTTAACATGGATTAAAGTTGACTCAACCTCTGTCCTGTGTCCTTGTGTGTACCACATTGAGCATGGAGAAAAGAAAGAAGACCAAAGAACTGTCTGAGGACTTGAGAAACCAAATTGTGAGGAAGCATGAGCAATCTCAAGGCTACAAGTCCATCTCCAAAGACCTGAATGTTCCTGTGTCTTCCGTGCACAGTGTCATCAAGAAGTTTAAAGCCCATGGCACTGTGGCTAACCTCCCTAGATGTGGACGGAAAAGAAAAATTGACGAGAGATTTCAATGCAAGATTGTGCGGATGGTGGATAAAGAACCTCGACTAACATCCAAACAAGTTAAAGCTGCCCTGCAGTCCGAGGGTACAGCAGTGTCAACCCGTATTATCCGTCGGTGTCTGAATGAAAAGGGACTGTATGGTAGGCTACCCAGGAAGACCCCACTTCTTACCCCTAGACATAAAAAAGCAAGGCTGGAGTTTGCCAAAACTTACCTGAGAAAGCCTAAAACGTTTTGGAAGAATGTTCTCTGGCCAGATGAGACAAAAGCAGAGCTTTTTGGGAAAAAGCATCAATGTAGAGTGTATAGGAAAAAAAAAGAGGCATTCAAAGAAAAGAACACGGTCCCTACAGTCAAACATGGCAGAGGTTCCCTGATGTTTTGGGGTTGCTTTGCTGCCTCTGGCACTGGACTGCTTGACCGTGTGCATGGCATTATGAAGTCTGAAGACTACCAACAAATTTTGCAGCATAATGTAGGGCCCAGTGTGAGAAAGCTGGGTCTCCCTCAGAGGTCATGGGTCTTCCAGCAGGACAATGACCCAAAACACACTTCCAAAAGCACTATAAAATGGTTTGAGAGAAAGCACTGGAGACTTCTAAGATGGCCAGCAATGAGTCCAGACCTAAATCCCATAGAACACCTGTGGAGAGATCTCAAAATGGCAGTTTGGAGAAGGCACACTTCAAATATCAGGGACCTGGAGCAGTTTGCCAAAGAAGAATGGTCTACAATTCCAGCAGAGCATTGTAAGAAACTCATTGATGGTTACCGGAAGCGGTTGTTCGCAGTTATTTTGGCTAAGGGTTGTGCAACCAAGTATTAGGCTGAGGGTGCCAATACTTTTGTCCGGCCCTTTTTTGGAGTTTTGTGTGAAATGATCAATGATTTGATTTTTGCTTCATTCCCTTTTGTGTTTTTTCCTTGCAAGCAAATTAAATGAAGAGAATAATACCAAAGAATTTGTGATTGTAATCATTTTCAGGAAGAAACTGAGTATTATCTGACAGAATTGCAGGGGTGCCAATACTTTTGGCCAGCATTGTAGCTCTCTAGAAGCCCGAAGTTAACTGCACCCCTCAATCAGACACAATGTGGAGGGGTAGGCCGTTGAGACGAAAGATGTGATGGATGAAATCCTTAGCCAGCACAGATGCAGACGGGAGACCAGGCAGAGGGATGAAGTGGGCCATTTTAGAAAAGCGGTCAGCGACCAACCAAATGACCGTACAACCGGCAGAAACAAGAAGATTAGTAATAAAGTCCATAGCAATGTGTTGCCACGGGGCAGCAGGTACGGGAAGAGGCAGGAAACAGCCGGCTGGAAGATGTCTGGGAACCTTGTTGCAGGCACAGGACGAACAGGCCGTGACGAAGTCTACCACATCCTGGCGCAGGGTAGGCCACCAGTAATGCCGGGTAATGAGCAGGAAGGTCTTCTTCTGGCCAGCATGGCCGGCTAGTTTGGATGAATGACCCCAGTGAAGAACCTTCTTACGATCCGTAACCGCTACAAACGTCTTACCGGGTGGGAGATGAGACAAGTCCAAGGGGGCCACATTCATCACTTTGGAGGGATCGATGATATGCATAGGCTCCTCCTCTTGATCGGAAGACAGGAAGGATCGGGACAAGGCGTCGGCTTAAACGTTCTTGTCCGCCGGGCGGTAATGTAGGGTAAAGTTAAAGCGGGCGAAGAACAAAGACTACCGGGCCTGACGCGGATTGAGTCTTTGGGCATTCTGTAGATATGCCAGGTTTTTGTGGTCAGTATAGATGACCACCGGGTGCAGAGTCCCCTCGAGCAGGTAACGCCACTCCTCCAGCGCCAATTTGATGGCTAACAGTTCTCGGTCTCCTGTGGAGTAGTTGCGCTCAGACAAGGAGAAGAGCTTGGAGAAGAAGCCGAAGGTTACCATTCTCCCGGATGGAGATTTCTGGGTGAGCACTGCTCCGGCTCCGGAAGAGGAAGCATCAATCTCCAGAAAGAACTGTTTGTTGCTATCCGGACGGTGCAGCACAGGGACAGAAGAGGTTTGTTTAAAGGAGAGGAAGGCCTCCTCCGCTTCGGACGGCCATTCCTTAGGATTTGCTCCCTTTCGGGTGAGCGTAGAGATGGGAGCAGTCCGGGAAGAGAAATGTGAGATTGTCATGGTTGTGTCGCCACGAAGATCGTCACGATTGCACAGCCTGACTTCTCGCAGCTGAGTTTTTGGTGTTTTGTGCTTTTCGGCAGTGAGGGAGTTAACTCTCTCTCTCTGTGCTAGACAAGGTCCAGCCTCGCCCAGCTGCAATCAATTCTGCAGTAGTGAGATTCCTTCATATGTCTGCTGCTCTGTTAGGGAAGTTGTCGGTGAAAGCATTTCATGCAGACTAACAGAGCGGATCGTGGTATTTGGAGTTTCAGAGCTAAGTGTATTTGGAGTGATTTTTCCCTTCCTCGCTTTATCATTTATCTCCTTTCCCGTTGGTGTTCCCTCTGTTGTAGTTGTGTAGTTTTTGTATGCAAGGTGGTTTTGGTTTTACCCTTGTACTGTCTCGTTCGTCTAAGTACTGAGTGTTGGCATATTATTACCTGTCCCCTTTTGTTGTGATCGGGGTCCTTCTCAGGACTAGATTACTTAGGTGCAGGGATCCTCAGGAGGTAGGGGTTACGCTGGCGGCCTGGACCTCTGTACCTTTAACAGTACCTCCAGGTAGAGGGATTAGTCAGGGCCCCAGCTCAGGGTCAGCTTAGGCCCCCTACCTCCAGTACACAGAGACAGCGTGACATTTTCACCGACCACTTAGATTTTCTCCAGCTACCATGGATCCAGTAGCCGGTCTAGCTCGGCAGTTGCAGAGTTTGTCCATGGAGCTGGCGGACGTTAGGTCCAAGGTTTTGTATCCCCAGGAGCAAGCCGGACCAGAACCTAAGGTAGCTCTCCCTGACAGGTTCACTGGGGGGCGGGACAAGTTTTTTGTTTTCCGGGAGGCATGCAAGTTGTACTTTCGGCTGCGGCCTCGGTCATCGGGGAGTGAAGAACAAAGGGTGGGAATTGTCATCTCGCTCCTACAAGGGGACCCACAATCTTGGGCGTTCTCTCTTCCCCCGGGCTCCCCGGCTCTCCAGTCAGTGGATAGGTTTTTTGCTGCTCTGGGTCTTGTATATGATGACCCGGATCGGATCTCCCTTGCTGAATCTAAGTTACGTAGGATCCAGCAGGGAGATCGTCCGGCGGAGGAATTCTGTTCGGAGTTCCGTAGGTGGGCCACTGACACCCAGTGGAATGACCCGGCTCTTAGGAGCCAGTTTTGTCAAGGTTTATCCGACAAATTAAAGGATGTGTTGGCACAGTATGACTCTCCCGCGTCACTGGAAGCCGCTATGGCCCTTGCTATTCGCATTGACAGACTGCTTCGGGAGAGGTGCGGGATAACTCCACCCCCTGTGATGACTCCACCTCCTACAAAGTCCCCTCATATGGTGGTTCCCCTGGTCAGTCCAGAGGAGCCTATGCAATTAGGAGGGACATCATTTTGGGGGAGGGGACCGGTGGCACACCACAAGACTGGAAGGTGTTTCTTCTGCGGGAGAAAGGGACATTTTATTGGGGGGTGTCCATCCCGTCCTTTGCAGAGTAAAGAGTCGTCGGAAAACTTTTAATCCCAGGTTGTGTGGTGGACGGCAATCTGGAAGTAGGTATTTCGTCCCTGTGGTCATCTCAGTTTCTCGTAGTTTCCCTGGGGCCGGGAATACGGATGACCCGGTTCCTATCCTTCAGGAGGGGGTGGTAGTGTCGGCAGTATGCTCTGAGCTTGAGGAGGAGGTATTGGAGGCTCAGGGGGACGCCCCTGTTGGACCTCCAGGGAGACTGTTTGTTCCAGATCAGCTACGACAAAAGGTGATCGAGGCACACCATAACTCAGCTTTAGCCGGACACCCAGGAAGTAAAGCAACTGTGGATCTCCTCTCGCGTCGGTTTTGGTGGCCTAACTTACATAAGGAGGTGGTAACTTTTGTTGCGTCCTGTGGGGTTTGTGCGCGCTCTAAGACCCCACATACCCGTCCGTCTGTGGCCCTCTTACCTTTGAAGATCCCGGAGCGTCCTTGGACTCATCTGTCTATGGACTTTATTACGGACCTCCCGTCGTCTTCGGGTAAAACTGTCATTCTCGTTGTAGTAGACAGGTTCAGCAAGATGGCACATTTTATCGCTCTTCCTGCTCTTCCTAATGCTAAAACTCTTGCGCAGGTGTTCATTGGGGAGATTGTGAGGCTTCACTGGGTACCCTCCGATGTGGTGTCGGATCGGGGGTCTCAGTTTGTGTCCAAGTTCTGGAAGGCATTTTGTACTCGGCGGGGGATGCATTTGTCGTTCTCATCGGCTTTTCATCCCCAGACCAATGGTCAGACGGAACGTCTGAACCAGAGTTTGGAGACATATTGTTACAACTCTCCTGTTAGGTTTTTTTTAGTTTGCTGGTCACATGACCATTTTGCCTATTTAATCCGGCTCCGCCCTCCTGGCTTTGCTGGACTTCATTTGTATTTACTACTGTTGAGCTAGCTTGTTGCTCTATTGCCGTTCTCTGTTAGTTTTGCTAGGTCTTCTGACCTCTTTGCTTTTTGTTGTGTGTTTGTCTTTGACTGCTACTATTTCTGCTAGGAGGTGTCCAACTTATTCCAGCCCCTAGATCTTGTAGGGATCCCTCCCCCACATCTATAGGTCTGCGTTCAGACTAGCCGAGGACTTTAGCGGGTCTGATCGCAGGATCAGGTTCCCCGTTACATCGTAGGGATCTAGTTTAGTTCTATTGTAGGGACAGATCTCCTGCCTTTCCTTAGTTTCTGTAGCAGATCATAACAGTAAGTCCAGCCATAAAAAAATAATAATAAAAAAAAAAAAATAATAAGGGGAAAGGATTTTCTCTGGGGAAAGACCTCCAGTTTTCCATCATGATCTCGGTGCAAGATTTGGCTCAACGCTTGCAGGGACTCTCTCTGGAGGTGACCAAGCTCCAACAACACGTGAGTAGCTGTTCTGGAGCGCATTTTGTGGAACCAAAGGTACGTCTGCCTGATTTATTCTTTGGCGAACAACAAGATTTTTTTTCTTTTAAAAATGCTTGTCTATTATATTTTCGTTTGGGACCCGGATCCTCTGGTGATGAATCACAGCGCATAGGGTTCATAATGTCACTTTTGCGCAAAGATCCTCAGGGATGGGCCTTCTCTCTCCATCCTAGTGATCCGTGCTTTAGTTCAGTGGATAGTTTTTTTTCTGCTTTGGGTTTGTTGTACGATGATCCTGATCGTGTCTCATCTGCTGAGTCTGAATTAAGACGTTTGAGGCAGGGATCAGGTAATGTGGAAAAATATTGTTCTCACTTCCGTCGGTGGTCTGCCCAGGTGGGGTGGAACGATTCAGCTTTGAAAAGCTTGTTTCTTGCAGGCCTAGGTGAAAGGTTTAAGGATTTACTGATTGCTTATCCCACACCTGGAAACTTGCAGGAGGCAATGCAATTAGCTATACGGGTGGACAGAAGACTGCGTGCAAGGGTTAATGAGAGCAAATCCTCTGCTATGTCAGCTTCGAGTCCTGAGAGGTTCTGTGCTGACAATGGAGAGCCGATGGAAATTGGGGCGATGGCACCCCGCTCTCAGGAAAAAGACCGCCGACTTTCTGAAGGCTTGTGCTTCTATTGCGGAAGTTCTGGTCATTTTATTAAGAGCTGTGTGCTTCGTAAGAAGAAAGAAAAAAAAAAAGGTCAGTCATGCTCGTATTGCCTGTTTAAATTCTAAGGGGGTATTCCTATCTGCCACTACTGCTGCTCAGGATGAATTAATTGAATTTCGGGTATTTGTGGATTGTGGATCTACTCTGAATGTGATTGATGGGGGATTCTTGGAAAAACTTAGATTAGAACCTAAAACTTTGTCATCCCCTATTGCTGTGGTTTCTGTCGATGGCTCTCCCTTGAAGAGTGTTACTCACAAGGTCTGTGAATTTCCCCTCACTATTAATGGTATTCATCAAGAGAATTTGGATTTGGTGGTATTGGATAATTTGCCTTCTCCAGTAATATTGGGGTTACCCTGGTTAAAATTGCACAATCCTGTACTCAGGGCCGGCGTCAGCACCCGGCGCACCCGGGCAAATGCCGGGGCCCTGAGCAGGCAGAGGGGCCCTCTGGCGGTCGCGCACCCCGCTGGGCTATGGGCGGAGGAGAGCGGTGTCAGCGCCCGCCCTTCTCCGCCGCTTGCTCAGGGCCCCGGCAGCTGGATACTTACCTCTCCCCGTGCCTCCGCAGATCAGCTGTCTTCCTGCTCTGCGCTCCCTGTGACGTCTCAGGTCAGAGGGCGCGGTGACGCCTTTACACCGCACCCTCCCCTGAGTCATCACAGGGAGCGCAGAGCGGAAAGACGCCGCCAACGCTGGAGTTCGGACCCGGACAGCGGGCAGCGGGCAGCAGGCAGCAGGTAGCAGGTGAGGAGAAGGGAGGTGAGTATTTGATTTTTTTTTTTTCATGTTTGGAGGCATGGGGCAGTATAAAGAGAGGGGGGGACATCCTGCATGGGGCATTATAAAGAGGAGGGGTGACAGCCTGCATGGGGCATTATAAGGTGGGGAACAGCCTGCATGGGGCATTATAAAGGGGGGGCAGCCTGTATGGGGCATTATGTGGGGGGTAACAGCATGCATGGAGCATTAAAAGGGGGGGGCCTGTATGGGGCATTATGTGGGGGGGAACAGCCTGCATGGAGCATTATAAGGGGGGGGCAGCCTGTATGGGGCATTATGTGGGGGGTAACACCCTGCATGGAGCATTAAAAGGGGGGGGCCTGTATGGGGCATTATGTGGGCGGTAACAGCCTGCATGGAGCATTATAAGGGGGGGACAGCCTGTATGGGACATTATGTGGGGGGTAACAGCCTGCATGCAGCATTATATGGGGGCCAGTATCCTGTACGGAGCGTTATAAGGGGACCGGTATCCTGTATGGAGCGTTATATGGGGGCCAGTATCCTGTATGGAGTTTTATAAGGGGACCAGTATCCTGTATGGAGCGTTATATGGGTGCCAGTATCCTGTATGGAGCTTTATAAGGGGACCAGTATCCTGTATGGAGCGTTATATGGGGGCCAATATTCTGTATGGAGCCTTATATGGGGGCCAGTATTCCGTATGGAGCCTTATATGGAGGCCAGTATTCCGTATGGAGCCTTATATGGGGGCCAGTATTCCGTATGGGGGCCAGTATTCCGTATGGAGCCTTATATGGGGGCCAGTATTCCGTATGGAGCCTTATATGGGGGCCAGTATTCCGTATGGAGCCTTATATGGGGGCCAGTATTCCGTATGGAGCCTTATATGGGGGCCAGTATTCCGTATGGAGCCTTACATGGGGGCCAGTATTCCATATGGAGACTTATATGGGGGCCAGTATTCCGCATGGAGCCTTATATGGGGGTCAGTATTCCGCATGGAGCCTTATATGGGGGTCAGTATTCCGCATGGAGCCTTATATGGGGGCCAGTATTCCGTATGGGGCCTTATATGGGGGCCAGTATTCCGTATGGGGCCTTATATGGGGGCCAGTATTCCGTATGAAGCGTTATATGGGGGCCAGTATTCCGTATGGAGCCTTATATGGGGGCCAGTATTCTGTGTGGAGCAATTCACCGGTTTCTGAGCTATTGTGCAATTTACAATAGATATCACTCATGTAATGTAAGTAGTGAAATCTTTGCATTGTACTATATATATATATATATATATATATATATATATATATATTTCTCCGCCGTATCTCTGCATCATGAATCGTGGTATGTGTTAAAGGGGCCCACTGAGACTCTTTCGCCCGGGGCCAAGAAAAACCTGGAGCCGGCCCTGCCTGTACTGGATTGGTCTACCAATGAAATTAAGTCCTGGAGCCCTAAGAGTTATGACAAGTGTTGTAACGGGCGCATTGCTGCTGTGGATAGAGGGGAATTGCCTGTACCTATTCAGGATTTTTGGAGAGTTTTTTCTGAGGAGGAGTCGCAGGTTTTGCCTCCCCATAGAGACTATGATTGTACCATTGAATTTGTCCCTGGAGCGACTCTTCCTAAGAGTCGTTTATTTAATCTTACTATTCCTGAGAGAAAGGCTTTGGAGGAATACATACAGACAAGCTTGGCCGCTGGTCACATTAGGCCTTCCAAGTCTCCTGTGGCTGTTGAGTTTTTTTTTGTGAAAAAAAAATATGGCGGTTTACGTCCTTTTCTGGACTTTTGTGAGATTAATAAAATTACTGTACGCAATCCTTACCCACTGCCATTGATTCTTGATTTATTTAACCAGTTAGTGGGGGCCAAGTGGTTCTCTAAAATTGATCTCCGGGGGGCATACAATTTGTTGCGCATGAAGGAGGGTGATGAATGGAAGACTGCTTTTAACACTCCTGTGGGTCATTTTGAGAATCTGGTTATGCCTTTTGGTCTCACCAATGCTCCAGCATTTTTTCAGAATCTTATTAATGACATCCTTAGACCTTTAATCGGCAAAGATGTGGTTGTGTATTTGGATGACATTTTGATTTATTCGCCGGATCTGGAGTCTCATTGGCGGAGCGTACGTGAGGTATTACAGTTATTAATGGACAATTCGCTTTTTGCTAAGCTGGAGAAATGTGAGTTCGCTGTACAGAGAATTAGTTTTTTGGGCTACATTGTCTCCAGTGAAGGTTTTGAGATGGACCCGGTTAAAGTTCAGGCTGTACAGGAATGGCCGAGGCCTATTGGTTTGAAATCTATACAGAGGTTTTTGGGTTTCGCCAATTATTACAGAAAATTCATAAAAAATTTTTCTATTATTGTCAAACCGCTGACCGATCTCACCAGGAAAGGTGCTAATGCGGTTCAGTGGACTTCTGAGGCCATTGAAGCTTTTGTGTTTTTAAAGGAGAGGTTCACCTCTGCTCCCATCCTTATGCAGCCTGATGTGACTAAGCCGTTTTTGGTTGAGGTTGATGCTTCTTCTGTGGGGGTTGGTGCGGTGTTGTCTCAGGAAAACAAGGATGGAGTACATCCCTGTGCCTTTTTTTCAAAAAAAATTTTCCGAGACTGAACTTAATTACGATATTGGTAATTGGGAATTGCTGGCGATTAAACTCGCATTTGAACACTGGCGTCACCTCTTGGAAGGTGCTGAATTTCCCGTTCAGGTTTTCACTGATCATAAAAATCTGATCTATCTTGATGCTGCCAAGCGCTTGAATGCCCGTCAGGCTAGGTGGGCACTTTTTTTCTCGCGGTTTAATTTTTCCGTTACTTACATCCCGGGTACCAAGAATGTTAAAGCGGATGCTTTGTCTTGCAGCTTTTCTCCCATGGTCGGTGTTGAGGAGGAAGAGGAGACCATTTTACAAGAAGGTGTTGTGATTGCTGCTTTGGACTCCGTTTTGGAGGATGAGATTCTTAAAGCACAGGAGAATGCCCCATCTAACACTCCCCATGGGAGGTTGTTTGTGCCTAGGACCTTTAGGAGAGATTTGTTTGTTGAGTGTCATGAGTCTCAGTTGGCAGGTCATCCAGGAATTTCTGAGACCAAGAGACTTGTGGGTCGCAGTTTTTGGTGGCCTGGATGGCAGAAGGAAGTCATTAAGTGGGTGCGCCAATGTACTGTGTGTGCAAGATCCAAGTCTTCGCATGCTCCTGCTGCGGGGTTGCTTTGCCCTCTGGAGGTTACTAGTGCACCTTGGACACATCTGGCTATGGACTTTATTACTGACCTTCCTCCCTCTGAAGGTTTCACGGTCATCTGGGTGGTCGTGGATCGTTTTAGCAAGATGTGTCACTTGGTTCCCTTCATCAAACTGCCTTGCGCTAAGACACTCGCTAAGGCCTTTGTCAAGGAGATTGTCAGACTACATGGTGTTCCTACTGACATTGTTTCTGATAGGGGACCTCAGTTCGTGGCTCGTTTTTGGCGTGCCTTTTGTGACAGGTTGGGAGTTCATTTGTCGTTTTCATCCGGATATCATCCTGAGTCTAATGGCCAGACAGAAAGGAAGAACCAGGATGTTGAGCAGTTCTTGCGTTGTTTTGTGGCAGACAATCAAGAGGGGTGGTCTGAGTTTCTGCCACTTGCTGAATTTGCTCTTAACAACCATACATCCTCTTCTGCTGGGTGTTCGCCTTTTTTTTGTTGTTCTGGGAGACATCCGTCTTTCGGGTCATTTTCCAAATTGGTTTCGGCTGTGCCTGAGGAGGAGAGTTTTTCCGGTGATTTGGAGAGAGTTTGGACGGATGTGCGTGGTAATCTTCAGGGGGCTAACAAAAAATCTAAGAGGTACTTTGATAGGAAACGGCAAGAGGTTTTGTTTGCTGTTGGTGACAAGGTTTGGTTGTCCTCTAAGAATCTGCGATTGAGGATTCCTTCTAAAAAATTGGGTCCCAAGTTCGTAGGGCCCTTTAAGGTACTTCAGATAGTTAACCAATCTGCTGTTAGGCTGGAGGTTCCTACGTCCTGGAAGATTAATCCGGTGTTTCATGTTTCTCTGTTGAAAAAAGCTGATGTGTCGGATGGTGACGCCTCTGCCACTGTTCCTCCGGTGGTGGAGGACGGGGAATATGAAATTTCCCGCATCCTAAATTCTAGACGGTATAGAGGGAGTTTGCAGTATCTCGTCGCTTGGAAGGGTTTCGGACCTGAGGATAACTCATGGGTGAGGGCGGATGATGTTTCTGCCCCCAGACTTGTCCGAGCGTTTCACAGGAGGTTTCCTGGTAAGCCTGGGCCTAGGGGATCCGGAGGATCCTCTTAGAAGAGGGGGTACTGTTACAACTCTCCTGTTAGGTTTTTTTTAGTTTGCTGGTCACATGACCATTTTGCCTATTTAATCCGGCTCCGCCCTCCTGGCTTTGCTGGACTTCATTTGTATTTACTACTGTTGAGCTAGCTTGTTGCTCTATTGCCGTTCTCTGTTAGTTTTGCTAGGTCTTCTGACCTCTTTGCTTTTTGCTGTGTGTTTGTCTTTGACTGCTACTATTTCTGCTAGGAGGTGTCCAACTTATTCCAGTCCCTAGATCTTGTAGGGATCCCTCCCCCACATCTATAGGTCTGCGTTCAGACTAGCCGAGGACTTTAGCGGGTCTGATCGCAGGATCAGGTTCCCCGTTACATCGTAGGGATCTAGTTTAGTTCTATTGTAGGAACAGATCTCCTGCCTTTCCTTAGTTACTGTAGCAGATCATAACACATATCTCCGGTGTTTTGTGTCAGAGAACTAGGAGGACTGGGCTTCTTTCTTACCTCTGGCGGAGTTTGCTCTTAATAATAGGCGGAGCGAGTCCACTGGTAAGTCCCCGTTTTTTGGGGCATATGGTTTTCACCCCCAGTTTTGTACTTTCAGTAGAGGGGGCTCTTCGGGGGTTCCTGAGGAGGAACGATTTTCGTCATCACTCGCTTCTGTATGGAGAGGGGTACTGAATAATCTGAGTACTATGGGGAACCGTTACAAACGTATGGCTGACAGGAGGAGAGTGTCTGGTCCGGACCTAAGTGTGAACGATCTGGTATGGTTGTCTACTAAGAATATAAAACTTAAGGTTCCTTCCTGGAAACTGGGTCCCAGGTTCATCGGGCCGTACAGGATCAGTTCTATAATTAATCCGGTGGCATTCCGTCTTGATCTCCCCCCTACGTTTAAAATTCACAACGTGTTCCACAGATCGTTGCTTAAGAGGTATGTGGCGCCGGTGATACCGTCACCTTTACCTCCGCCTCCAGTGGTGGTCAATGGTAACTTGGAGTTCCAGGTATCGAAGGTCATCGATTCATGCTTTAATCGTCGGTCCCTTCAGTACCTGGTTCATTGGAAGGGGTATGGTCCTGAGGAGAGGATGTGGGTTCCTGCGTCAGATATTAACGCAGACCGGTTAATTCGGGCCTTCCACACGACTCACCCAGATAAACCTGGCCCTGAGGGTCCGGAGGCCCCTCGTAGAAGGGGGGGTACTGTCATGGTTGTGTCGCCACGAAGATCGTCACGATTGCACAGCCTGACTTCTCGCAGCTGAGTTTTTGGTGTTTTGTGCTTTTTGGCAGTGAGGGAGTTAACTCTCTCTCTCTGTGCTAGACAAGGTCCAGCCTCTCCCAGCTGCAATCAATTCTGCAGTAGTGAGATTCCTTCATATGTCTGCTGCTCTGTTAGGGAAGTTGTCGGTGAAAGCATTTCATGCAGACTAACAGAGCGGATCGTGGTATTTGGAGTTTCAGAGCTAAGTGTTTTTGGAGTGATTTTTCCCTTCCTCGCTTTATCATTTATCTCCTTTCCCGTTGGTGTTCCCTCTGTTGTAGTTGTGTAGTTTTTGTATGCAAGGTGGTTTTGGTTTTACCCTTGTACTGTCTCGTTCGTCTAAGTACTGAGTATTGGCATATTATTACCTGTCCCCTTTTGTTGTGATCGGGGTCCTTCTCAGGACTAGATTACTTAGGTGCAGGGATCCTCAGGAGGTAGGGGTTATGCTGGCGGCCTGGACCTCTGTACCTTTAACAGTACCTCCAGGTAGAGGGATTAGTCAGGGCCCCAGCTCAGGGTCAGCTTAGCCCCCTACCTCCAGTACACAGAGACAGCGTGACAGGGATAAAGAGACGGTAATAGTTGGCGAAGCCCAGGAATCACTGAATCTCCTTCAACCCCTCCGGACGGGGCCACTTTAAGACGGCAGAGACCTTCTCGGGGTCCATCCGTAGACCTGTCTTAGAGATAATATAGCCCAGGAACGGAAGAGAGGTCTGCTCGAAGAGGCATTTTTCAAATTTCGCATATAGGTGATTCTGCCTGAGCCTAAGCAGGACCTGACGAACATCCCTCCGGTGTGTAGGAAGATCCGGAGAGAAGACCAAGATGTCGTCCAGGTACACCACCACGCAAGAATATAAGAGGTCACGGAATATGTCTTTAACTAATTCTTGGAAGACGGCGGGAGCATTACAGAGACCGAAGGGCATCATATGGTATTCATAGTGACCGTCCCGGGTATTGAATGCCATCTTCCACTCGTCTCCTTGGCGGATCCGGACCAAGTTATACGCCCCACGAAGATCGAGCTTGGTGAAGACCTTTACGCCTTTAAGGCGGTCGAACAGCTCAGAGATGAGCGGCAGGGGGTATTTTTTCTTGATAGTAATTTGATTGAGTCCTCTATAATCGATACAGGGGCGTAGTGAACTACCTTTCTTTTTTACGAAGAAGAATCCGGCTCCAGCCGGGGAGGAAGATTTCCGGATGAATCCCCTAGCCAGATTTTCTTCAATGTACTCTGACATGGCCCGGGTTTCGGCCAACGACAACGGGTAAATACGCCCACGGGGTGGAGTGGCACCGGGTACCAGGTCGATAGGGCAATCATATAGCCTATGAGGTGGCAGAGTCTCTGCCTCCTTCTTTTTGAAGACATCAGCATGGGACCAGTAAGGTGCCGGTAGACCAAGTAAATTAGCCGGAGTAGATGGAGGTCGAGCCGGGCGAACCGGAACCAGGCAGGTCTCATGGCAATCCTGCCCCCAACGGACCACCTCACCGGATTGCCAATTCAGAACGGGTTCATGTCTCTGTAGCCAGGGTAGACCTAGCAAAAGGGGGTGAGAGAGTCTGGAAAGCACATGGAAGGAGATCCTCTCTGAGTGCAGCATTCCCACCTGCAGGGTTACGGGCTCTGTGATAAGCAAGATGGTCACCGGAAGGAGTCTTCCATCCACGGAAGTGACTGCCAATGGTTCAGCCTGAGGTTTGGTAGGAATCTGATACTTCTCTACAAGGGACTGGGAAATGAGATTCCCAGAGGCTCCGGAATCCAGATGTGCGGTTTCAACTAAACAACTAAACAGTTCTCTCCACAGGAGATAGAGACGGACAAAGTCAAGAACGGAGAGGATTTACTCTTGCCTAGGACGACCTCTCCGAGCGGTCCTAGACACTGGAATTTCCCGGCTTCACCCGACAGGAACGGATCAGGTGCTCCTTACTACCACAGTAGAAACAGCTCCCCTCGGCTCGGCGTGTTTCTTGGCGAGACTTGACCATCTTGGTCTGGTTGATCTGCATAGGTTCGGGCGAGCGTGCCTGGGGAGTTGCTGGTTGGGAATCCCGTTTCTGGAAAACAGGAGCAAGACGAGGAAATCTTCTCTCCCGGGTAGTCTCCTTAGCACGTTCTAAGAAACGGATGTTAATCCGGGTAGCTAGTGACATCAGGTCATCCAGGGTGGTAGGAATGTCCTGGCCGGCAAACTCATCCTTAATCCGACCAGAAAGGCCCTCCCAGAAGGTGGACACCAGGGCCTCGTCCCAGGCCAGCTCAGAAGCGAGGGTACGGAAGCGTATGGCATTCTGGCCCACGGTGAGACTCCCTTGGCGGAGACGGAGCAATGAGGAGGCAGTAGAAATCCTTCATCCGGGTTCATCAAAGACCCTCCGGAAGGCAGTGAGGAAAGCCGGAAGATCAGACACCAGGGAATCCCCTCGCTCCCATAGAGGGTTTAGCCATGCCAATGCTTCCCTGGTGAGGTGAGACATGATGAACGCCACCTTAGCCCGGTCGGAGGGAAACTGATGTGCCAGAAGTTCAAAGTGCAGCGTGCACTACTTCAGAAAGCCCCGACATAAGACGGGGTCACCTCCAAAACGAGGAGGTGCAGAAAGCCGGGGTCCTATGCTGGATGCCGGGGTATTGGTAGGCAGCGGCGCTGCCGGAGCGGGTGTCGCTCAACTCGAGGCGGGCACAAGTGGGACAGACTGCGTGTCTAGGCGAGAGTTGACAGACCGCAGATAGGTCAGGATGGTTTCCTGTTGGGATCTCTGATGAGAAACCTCCTGGTACAGGTCTGCAAGCGAAGGGGCCTGGGGGCCACCGGGTTCCATGGCCCATGCAAACTGTTATGGATCCGGGTGGTGGAACCTCTGTGCTACGGTGCAAGGAGAGACCAGAGGGGCGTAACTAGGTATCAACTCAGACTGACCAAGGTCGTACGGCGGCTCAATCGACTCCATGACCAGGCAAGGACGGAGCAGAGGGACCAGGTGCTACTCTGGGCCAGACCGTGTATGAGAGCAGGTGACTCCCACGGGTCAGAAGGCAGGGACTGACCGGTACAGCAGATGAGCATGGTAGGCAGGCTGATGGGTGATCTGGCTAGACCTTACCTGCCGTGTCTGCCAGTCCAAGCAGGAGCATCCAGGTAGGCTGACTGGTAGGCACGGCAGGTAACAAGCAGGAGCCTCCAGGTAGGCTGACTGGTAGGCACGGCAGGTAACAGGCAGGTGCTTCCAGGTAAGCAGGCGGGCAGGGCCCATAGACAGACTGGCGGACTGGACTGTAGACAGACTCTCGGGCTGGAGAGTAGACAAGATGGCGGACAGGACTGGTAGTCAGGCTTGTGGACTGGACTGGTAGTCAGGCTTATGGACTGGACTGGTAGTCAGGCTTATGGACTGGACTGGTAGTCAGGCTGGCGGACTGGACTGGTAGTCAGGCTGGCGGACTGGACTGGTAGTCAGGCTAGCCGTGGGACCTGAGGGCTGAAGCAGAGTTTAACCCACAAAGCTACAACCTTGCACGGGCACCTCCATCTTGGAGGAGGTGCCTTTTATATGAGAGGTCCTCCGGCCATTGGCCAGGGACTCCTTAGGATGGCAGGAGCGTCGGAGGACGCCAAACGGGGAGCGCGGCGGTAAGAGGGACAGCGTCTCTGCCTGTCAGGGGGCAGAAACGCCGATACTATAGGTAGAATACTTTGCCAACAGTTTGGAAACAGCTAATATGCCCATACTGTGTGGGATACACGAGTAGAAATTTTTTTTTGCAGTGTAAAGGCATATCTATGGAAGCGAAATACTCCCAATTCTGCCATTGAGCCCCTGGCAGCGATTATTAGGGAGCATCCAGGAATAATTGAGTTCTGTAGGGGAAATAGAGAAGAGAAGGGTGCTCTCTATGCCGATGACAATTTGTTATTCTTGGCTAAAGCTTCTGAGTCCCTTCCTATAGCCATGAAAACGATTGAAACATTTGGAAAATATTCGAGTCTAGTGATAAATTGGAGCAAATCAGTTATACTTCCATTAGATAGATAATATAGATGAGAATGCTTCCGACTACACTAACTCAGGCCTACAGGTGGTATTAGAGTTTAAGTACTTAGATTTTGACAAAACGGCTAAAATACAGGGTGGGCCATTTATATGGATACACCTAAATTAAATGGGAATGGTTGGTGATGTCAACTTCCTGTTAGTGGCACATTAGTATATGAGAGGGGGAAAACTTTTCCAGATGGGTGGTGACCATGGTGGCCATTTTGAAGTCGGCCATTTTGGATCTAACTTTATTTTTTTTCAATGGGAAGAGGGTCATGTGATACATCAAACTTATTGAGAATTTCATAAGAAAAACAATGGTGTGGTTGGTTTTAACGTAACTTTATTCTTTCATGAGTTATTTACAAGTTTCTCTTTGTTTACAGCAATTGACATGTCGCAGAGGTTAACACGTGAGGAGCAGATAGAAATTGTGTTGATGTTTGGTGAATGCAGTACCCGGGTGATTGCAACAGATTTCAATGCAAGACACCCTACGAGACCACCAATCTCCCATGCTACAGTTAGCAAACTGCTTGCCAAATTTCGTGAAACAGGTTCAGTGCTGGATTTGCCAAAATGTGAACGCAAGAACACTGTCACTAATGAAGAAACATCAGTGGCTGTCCTAGCTTCATTCAGCAAGAGCCCACAGCGTAGCACTCGCCGCATGTCACTGGAGAGTGGCATCAGTCGAACATCTCTTCGGTGGATATTAGCTACTCACAAATGGCACCCTTGCAAAATACAGCTGCTGCAGCATCTCAACGAGGATGACCCAGATCGGTGCACTGAATTTGCAGAATGGGCAAAGCAAAAATTGGAACAGGACCCTCAGTTTAAACAGTGATGAAGCAAACTTTTTTGTGAATGGTGAAGTTAACAAACAAAACCACCACTATTGATCTGACACTAACCCACAGTGGATACATCCCTCCAAGACTGTTCGAACACAAAAATCAATGGAAACCTCAATGCCACTGGATATCTGAAATTGCTACATGATGATGTGTTGCCCTCTTTATGCACTGAAGATGGCACTTTCCCTGAGTTTTTCCAACAAGATGGTGCACCACCATATTATGGGTGTCAGGTCCGAGCATTCCTACATGAACAGTTTCCTGGAAAGTGGATTGGTCGTCGTGGGCCAGTTGAATGGCCACCAAGGTCTCCCGATCTGACCCCCTTAGACTTTTATCTTTGGGGTCATCTGAAGGTAATTGTCTATGCTGTGAAGATACGCGATGTGCAGCATCTGAAACAATGGATACTGGAAGCCTGTGCTGGCATTTCTTCTGTGGTGTTGCTATCAGTGCGTCAAGAGTGGGAGAAGAGGGTTGCATTGACAATCCAACATTATGGGCAGCACTTTGAACAGTTCATAAACTTGTAAATAACTCATGAAAGAATAAAGTTATATAAAAACCAAGCACACCATTGTTTTTCTTATGAAATTCTCAATAAGTTTGATGTGTCACATGACCCTCTTCCCATTGAAAAAAATAAAGTTGGATCCAAAATGGCCAACTTCAAAATGGCCACCATGGTGACCACCCATCTGAAAAGTTTTCCCCCTCCCATATACTAATGTACCACAAACAGGAAGTTGATATAACCAACCATTCCTATTTTATTTAGATGTATCCCTATAAATGGCCCACCCTGTAGATGATTATGAGAAGCTGAACCTTGACCCAATATTAACAAAGTTTAAAGGTAAATTAGGGGCTTGGTCCAAGTTACCGTTATCGGTTGTGGGCCGTGCTAATCTGATCAAAATGATTTGGATTCTGCAGTTGCTGTATGTTCTACACAACTCCCCAATATGGATAAATCAGAGATATTTCTTTAAAGTTAATCAGGAGTTTAGAAAATGAATATGGGGCAAACAGACTGCGAGAATTAAACTGGAAATACTGCAAAGGAATAAAACAATGGGCGGCCTTGCAGTCCCCAATCCATGGGTTTATTATGTGGCATCTCAACAGGCCAAAAATGGATAGCAGACCATGAATCTGTGACATCAGAATTTATAGACAAAGTTAATTGGATAGTAAATATGGAAAAAGGTATATACCTAAAAAGAGACTCTATATAAGAGATCTATAAATTTGATAATTTATAGAATTTATGGATTGATAGCTCCGGTTTTGGGGTCTAGGGAATTGCAGAGATTCCGCATAGGTCTGTTTTGACTCCACATTTTATGTGACACCTTAGATTTCCCTAAGAATAAACAAGTATTTTCATATTATTTTCATGAACTATAAAAAGCTAAAATGTTTATTGTTAATGTGACCCAGCACACTGCTATCTACACCTGGAAAAGAATATCCTTATTTTCCAGAACCAAGAAACATAAACACTATGTGTGAAATGTTTGTTACTGTTGAGGGGTAGAGGACTACGTTCCTCTAATCTTTATGTTGATGTTTTTTGGAAAATTTTATAAAAATCACTAAAAAACATTTGATTTAAAAAAATAAGGCTGTTGGCTTCCTAGATCCCTGATATCTTATTGGATGAATCCACCTTCTCTCCCTTCTGTGCTGTTGAATGTCCTCATATGGTCCCTATAAGACCAGGTCCAGTCTTTATGACCAAACTTCACTTTTATGATCGATAACATTAAATGTGCAGTGAGGCCAAGTGTGAATTTCTGTACAATAACAGCAGAGTTTCCCTTTATCCTGACTGTTCTATTTCTTTTAAAACCAACTAACTTCAAACAGGATTGTGATAAACTATACAGAAAACATTACACCTGTGCCATGATATATCTCTAAGCTGTGCGTGGCTGATGGCTGTAATATACATTTATTCACGCCTGCAGGAGATGTGTTGGCTCGAGCCCTGGTTTCATGGATTCACTCCACGTCATAAATTACATTATGTTTTCAATCCTAAGGAATTCAGATTACTGCACAATCTCTCCTGAAATGGGGGCGCTAATACTTTCTCTACTCTTCTGGTCGGGACTGCACTATTATAAAAAGTTCTCTTTGAATGTCAAATATTTCTGACAGAAAATATTGTCCCTTACGATAGTTTAGATTCCCAAGAGCCACCGAGCCCCATACTCCAATTACCCCAGAGAGGTTTCACTACTAGTTACTGATTTATTACTGATGGAGACTGTTGAGTTTGATCATGTCAGTAGATGTGTTATTGTCTATAGTCACAGTTTTTCACTACAGTAGTTGGTGCCCAAAACACTCTGATTTAACCCCTTCCTGCAGCCAGTTTTGTGTTCCTAATCAGGTCCCATTTTTCAAATCTGACTTGTGTCACTTTATTTGGTGATAATATTGAGATTCTTCATAAACGATTAAAGGAAACAAATGAACCTTACAAATTATTTTCCAACTTCTCTTGAATCCGACAATACCCTGTATGCAATTGTACACTTCTGTCTGGGCACATGGCAGGTTAAGAAGGGAAGGAGCACCATTTAGCTATTTGAATGCAGATTTTGCTGGGATAGTTTGCAGACACAATGTATTGTGGACACTGTTCATGGTCACCTAGCAGCTCAAAAGATGGCTACCACGAACAGGCTTGGCGTCATCTACTCCATTTTCCAGATCCCAGGATTATCTTGCTCATCATCCTTTATCCCTTCTACATGGATCTGTTCTTAGACAGAGACCCCTAGGCTTGGGCCACGGTGTTACCTGCTGTTCTGTGGAGTGAGATGGCAAGAATAGTCAGATTAGCACATATTAAGATAATATTATATACGTTGTGCATCCACTGGAACCAAACAACCTATATATTAAATACACAACAAAATAATTTTCAATTTAATTTTCCCTCATCAAAGCCCAGGTGAAACGCACGTTGGGAACTGAAATGAAATGTAAAAGAATATGAATGAAAATAAAAAATATTCAATAGTGCACATAGTGTTTTTACAATTTGTAGGAAGAGAATAGTTTTGTGAAGCTGACTGTCAAAATGTTTATAGATAAAAGACAAGCGTGATGACATTAGTGAATAAGAGTGGGTTAGGTGGGGTGTGGGAGGGAAGCTAAAAAACAAAACAGAAAGGATATATAAATGCATGATACAGTGTTGATATTACAGTCCTGTCTCAATCAAACATTATACTTATAAAGAACTCCTTCAGCCCAAAAGATGATCCCCCAAAAAACCTTAAATGAGGTTTAAATCAGAATATAAAAAGAGGAACGAAGTATGTCCAACAAAGGTTGGTACTGTCTTATCTTGAGGATGAAATCCATGAAATTAAAAACTCCCACTATCATTTAGTGCTTCGTTGATTTCCTCCAGGGTTTGTGGTTCCACGATGGAAATCATGTCAGAAAAGTGCAGTCAAGAAGCTTCAGACGTTTCTCTGCTGGAAAGGATCGGCTCCCTAAGAGACGGCCCAGTAAAAATCCAACCAAGCAACTCTGGGGATCAGTCATCAGGGGAACGCAACAGCAAACCAAGATGAGCGGAAGAAAATACGTATATCTCTTAGTTACTTCAGGAAAAAACAGCCACGTTCTGTAGGTATCAGGAATAACAAAGCTTGAAAAGTAGAAGAAAAATAGATAAGTTAAATCATTTAAAAACACCTAAAATGAAACCCCTGCATTCTTAATGCTTCCATGTGTTGTTAGAGAAATGCCCCAAACCCTAAATTTTCATTTCGAAAAATGTCATTTGTGGTGCTAAGGTACCGAACCTATAGATCCATTTACTTTCTTATTTAGCTAGAAACTTCCCTAAGTCCCCCCTCTAAATCCCAGGGTCACAGCATCAATTCCTTTATATTTCAATAGATGTGGTAATTTCTTAAAGGGTTTTTTCTATTTATTTAACTCACTTATATAGCGCCATTAATTTCACAGCGCTTTACAGATATTATCAGTAGTGTTGAGCGAATTTGTTCGGCATTTCAAATTCGTGTTCGGGATTCCGGCTTGTTCGCGCCAAAAAATTGGTGGTTCTGCCCACGAACATCCCTGATTTGCCACGCTGTCACCCAGATCTGTGTGACAGCGTGGCAAATCAAGGATGTTCCTGGGTGGAGCTGATTTTTTGGAGCGAACAAGCCGGAACCCTGAACATGAACCCGAATTTGAAATGGCAAACAAATTTGTTCAACACTAATTATCAGCACTGTCCCCATTGAGGCTCACAATCTACATTCCCTATCAGTATGTCTTTGGAGTGTGTGAGGAACCCGGAGGAAACCTGCGCAAACACGGAGAGAACATACAAACTCCTTGCAGATGTTGTCCTTGGTGGGATTTGAACCCAGGACCCCAGCGCTGCAAGGTGTTTTGCTTCGATTCACGGGGTAGGTAATAATATCTGTTTTAGTATGGGATCTGTAAAGAGAATATTCCAATGCTTTTTAATTATTTCTTTGAAATCGTACCACTGATTATGAAAATTTGAGACCAATCGTACCTGATCATCTATAGCAGGTTGTTTATGTAATGCCTTGTTCTTATATAGTAGAAGATCCCTGGGTGTGTTTTTGGCTCTTTGATAGCCTTTCCGAATGATTCTGCGGCTGTATCCTTCCTTTTTTGTATATAAAGCATCTTCACTCTCGGCTCTTACAAACAAAATGGTGGGAAAACGAAACACTTTTTTTTAATCAGTTATTTTTTATTACAGTTTTTTCTAAAAAATGAAATTACAATAAAATGTCTTCAATCCCTTTTTCTCCGTCTCCCAATCCATAATGCTGGGGTAAGATTATCTCTAGAGACCCCTGTACAGACTCCGCACACACGTCTCCGTAAACACACAGCTCCGCTCCGTACACCTTGTACACACATGACTCCGCTCCGTACACCTCGTACACACGCGGTTCCGCTCCGTACACCTCGTACACACGCGGCTCCGCTCCGTACACCTCGTACACGTGGGTCTGCTCCGTACGCCTCGTACACGTGGGTCTGCTCCGTACGCCTCGTACACGCGCGGCTCCGCTCCGTACACCTCGTACACGTGCGGCTCCGCTCCGTACACCTCGTACACACGGCTCCGCTCCGTACACCTCGTACACACGCGGCTCCGCTCCGTACACCTCGTACACGTGCGGCTCCGCTCCGTACACCTCGTACACACGGCTCCGCTCCGTACACCTCGTACACGCGCGGCTCCGCTCCGTACACCTCGTACACACGCGGCTCCGCTCCGTACACCTCGTACACGCGCGGCTCCGCTCCGTACACCTCGTACACGCGCGGCTCCGCTCCGTACACCTCGTACACGCGCGGCTCCGCTCCGTACACCTCGTACACACGCGGCTCTGCTCCGTACACCTCTTACACACGCGGCTCTGCTCCGTACGCCTCGTACACACGCGGCTCTGCTCCGTACGCCTCGTACACACACGGCTCTGCTCCGTACACCTCGTACACACGGCTCTGCTCCGTACGCCTCGTACACACGCGGCTCTGCTCCGTACGCCTCGTACACACGCGGCTCTGCTCCGTACGCCTCGTACACACGCGGCTCTGCTCCGTACGCCTCGTACACACGCGGCTCTGCTCCGTACACCTCGTACACACGCGGCTCTGCTCCGTACACCTCTTACACACGCGGCTCTGCTCCGTACGCCTCGTACACACGCGGCTCTGCTCCGTACACCTCTTACACACGCGGCTCTGCTCCGTACGCCTCGTACACACGCGGCTCTGCTCCGTACGCCTCGTACACACGCGGCTCTGCTCCGTACACCTCGTACACACGCGGCTCTGCTCCGTACGCCTCGTACACACGCGGTTCTGCTCCGTACCCCTCGTACACAGGGCTCCTCTCCGTACACCTCGTACACGCGCGGCTCTGCTCCGTACACCTCGTACACGCGCGGCTCTGCTCCGTACACCTCGTACACACACGGCTCTGCTCCGTACACCTCGTACACACGCGGCTCTGCTCCGTACACCTCGTACACACGGCTCTGCTCCGTACACCTCGTACACACGCGGCTCTGCTACATCCACACTGTAAACCCCTCCTGACCTCACACATAAACTTCAGCTCATCCAGCACCATGACAACCAGCACAGCAGAGTCCTGCATCCACTGAAGCCCCTGATCATGTGACCCCTGACTCCTCCCCTCCTGTGACCTCATCACAGCTCCTGTGCGCACAGAGCAGCCATATATGTGGTGGCGGCTCTGCAGGTGGAGGTATGTGGAGCCCCCATTACTGGGCGCAGGGGGCATTAACCCTTTCAGCACGGAGACTCTTTTGGGGTCTTGTGTTGCCCCTTTATAAGAATCATAAGGTTTTTGTTCTGTTTCCTGTAATAGATACATACGACCCAACTATGGAGACAGGAAGGGGGGAAACGTATTGTTCTCATGGTACAGGACCCCTTTACTGGCCCCACAGTGTAATGCCCCCATTATGCCCCTTATGCAGGATGTATGATGCCGCCACACAGTGTAATGCCCCCATTATGCCCCTTATGCAGGATGTATGATGCCCCCACACAGTGTAATGCCCCCATTATGCACCTTATGCAGGATGTATGATGCCCCCACACAGTGTAATGCCCCCATTATGCCCCTTATGCAGTATGTATGATGCCCCCACACAGTGTAATGCCCCCATTATGCCCCTTATACAGGATGTATGATGCCCCCACAGTGTAATGCCCCCATTATGCCCCTTATGCAGGATGTATGATGCCCCCACAGTGTAATGCCCCCATTATGCCCCTTTACTGGCCCCACAGTGTAATGCCCCCATTATGCCCCTTTACTGGCCCCACAGTGTAATGCCCCCATTATGCCCCTTATGCAGGATGTATGATGCCCCCCACACAGTGTAATGCCCCCATTATGCCCCTTATGCGGGATGTATGATGCCCCACACAGTGTAATGCCCCCATTATGCCCCTTATGCAGGATGTATGATACCCCCACAGTGTAATGCCCCCATTATGCCCCTTATGCAGGATGTATGATGCCCCCCACACAGTGTAATGCCCCCATTATGCCCCTTATGCAGGATGTATGATGCCCCCACAGTGTAATGCCCCCATTATGCCCCTTATGCAGGATGTATGATGCCCCCCACACAGTGTAATGCCCCCATTATGCCCCTTATACAGTATGTATGATGCCCCCACACAGTGTAATGCCCCCATTATGCCCCTTATGCAGTATGTATGATGCCCCCACACAGTGTAATGCCCCCATTATGCCCCTTATGCAGGATGTATGATGCCCCCACACAGTGTAATGCCCCCATTATGCCCCTTATGCAGGATGTATGATGCCCCCACACAGTGTAATGCCCCCATTATGCCCCTTATGCAGGATGTATGATGTCCCCACACAGTGTAATGCCCCCATTATGCCCCTTATGCAGTATGTATGATGCCCCCCACAGTATAATGCCCCCATTATGCCCCTTATGCAGGATGTATGATGTCCCCACACAGTGTAATGCCCCCATTATGCCCCTTATGCAGAATGTATGATGCCCCCACACAGTGTAATGCCCCCATTATGCCCCCACACAGTGTAATGCCCCTATTAGGCCCTTTATGCAGGATGTATGATGCCCCACAGTGTAATGCCCCATTATTCCCCTTATGCAGTATGTATGATGCCCCCACAAAGTGTAATGCCCCTTATGCAGGATGTATGATGCCCCCACACAGTGTAATGCTCCATTATGCTCCTTATGCAGTATGTATGATGCCCCCACACAATGTAATGCCCCCATTGTGCCCCTTGTGCAGTATGTATGATGCCCCCACACAGTGTAATGTCCCCATTAGGCCACAGCCCCACTATCAGTATTTGGTCAGTATTCGGTCAGTACTTTTTCTCAGGAGTGGGAGCTAAAACCAGGAGTGGGTGATAAATTCAGAACTGGTGTCTTGTTTCTATTATACCTTTTCTCTGATTGTTTCTCACCTGATTTTGGCTCCCACTCTTGAGAAAAAATACTGACCGAATACTGATAGTGGGACCTACAAGCACTAATAAACTATTGAAGTGGGATAGTCACCACCCCATCCCCCTAGAAAAGGAAAAACCCAAGGGCCAATTTGTATGGTTGAGAAGGAATTGGTCTACTGTCACAGATTTTAATATACAGACAATAGACATGAACACCAGAAAAGGGGTACCCACAGTACATTTTGGATTTCGCACAGTCGTTTGCAGAAAGATGGGCGAGACAGACACTCCTCCATACCTAACCAAGAGACCAATAAAAAGATGGAATTGAACAAGTAATATGAACTTATGACAATCAGAGTGACCGTATTTTTAAAATCCTTAGAAAGCACTGAAATATTCTTGCGACCTGTGGGTGCTGTGGGATTTACTCCTACAATAACTTTCAGAAAAGGTTGGTCAATTAGGGACTATTTAGTGCATAGTTTCTATTAAAAACTCTCCACCAAAGGTGACTTGGCTAGATAGAAGAATCTGCGGTTTCTTTAGATGTGGAGAAAGTTGTACATGTAATCGGATGAGACCATATAAATCTTTCTCAAGTTCATCCATGGATAAAACCTTTTTCCAGAGGGGTTATTCCAATTGTAAAACACCAGGAAATATACGGTTGAAACCAGAAGTTTCCATGCACTATATTTCAAGGCACATCTGCATGTTTTTCTCAATATCTAACATGAAATCAGAATAAACTTTTCCCGTATTAGATCAATTAGGATTACAATAATTTTTAATATTTGCCAAATGCCAGAATAATGAGAGAAAGAAAATGTTTTAAGGCATTTTTATTACTTACTGCAAAGTCAAAAGTTTACATACACTAAGATTACTATGCCTTTAAACAATTCTGGACTACCCATATGATGATGTCATGGGTTTGGAAGCTTCAGATAGGTTTTTTGCCAACATCTGAGTTAATTAGAGACACACCTGTGAATGTATTTTAATGCACACCTGAAACACACTGCTTCTTTGTGTAGCATCATGGGAAAGTCTAAAGAAATCAGCCAAGATATCAGAAAGCGAATTGTGGACTTGCACAAGTCTGGCTCATCCTTGGGTACAATTTCAAGATACCTGAAGGTGCCTCGCTCATCTGTACAAACAATTATATTCAAATACAAACAAGATGGGAATGTCCAGCCATCATACCACTCAGGAAGGAGACTGGTTCTGTGTCCCAGAGATGAATGTGCTTTGGTCCAACATGTACATATCAACCCAATGGCAAAAGCAAAAGACTTTGTGAAGATGATGGCAGAAGCTGGTAAGATTGTGTCAATAACCACAGTGAAATGAGTACTGAATCAACATGGGCTGAAAGGCCACTCTTCCAGGAAGATGCCATTACTCCAAACGAAACGAAAAGTCAGATTAATGTTTGCAAATGCACACAGGAGCAAAGACCTAAAGTTTTGTGGACATGTCCTGTGGTCTGATGAAACTAAAATTGAACTTTTTGGGCATAATGACCATCGTTATGTTTGGAGGGAAAAGGGAGAAGATTGGAAGCCTAAGAACACCATCCCAACTGTGAAACACAGGGGTGGCAGCATCAAGTTGTGGGGTTGTTTTTGCTTCAGGAGGGATTGGTGAACTTCACAAAATAGATGGCATCATGAGAAAAGAAGATTATGTGGCAATACTAAAGCAACATCTCAAGACATCAGCCAGGAAGTTAAAGCTTGGGTGAAAATGGGTCTTCCAAATGAACAATGACCTGAAGCATACTGTCGTAACAAAGTAGCTTAAGGATAATAAAGTCAATGTTTTGGAGTGGCCATCAAAAACCCCTGATCTCAATCATATTGAAAATTTATGGGCAAAGCTGAAAAGGCTGGTGTGAGCAAGGCGACCTACAAACCTGGATCAGTTACACTAGTTTTGTCAGGAGGAATGGGCCTAATTTCCGACCAACTATTGTGAGAAGCTTGTGGAAGGATATCCCAAATGTTTGACCCTAGTCGTTCAGTGTAAGGGCAATGGTACCAAATACTAATGAAATGTATGTAAACTTTTGACTTTGCAGTAAGTAATAAAAATGCCTTAAAACATTCTCTCTCATTATTCGGGCATTTGGAAAATATTAAAAATTATGGTAATCCTAATTGACACAAACTAGCGAAGGCCAGAAACTTGCTATGAAAGTTTCAACTAGATATAGCAAACAAGTGCATATAAAATATAACTTTTATTAATGAAATATTTAAAAAAGAATTTTTGCAAGATGCCCATATGGTGTATAAATATATCGTGAGTAAAAAGATATAAATATCCAGAATATAGCTAGACAGAGTATCAAGCCCTATCAGGTCCAGCACAGGTAAGGATCCAAAAAGGTACTCAAACTGTGAAGTCCAAAAAGAACCTTACATATAAGCAATAAGCCGAAGTACACATCACCAAATACCCATATAGCAATATATACGGTGATCATACCTATATCTGCATATACCCATAAACATAACAAGCCATTATTAAATGGTAGGTATGTATACAGAAATAGAACTATGAGGAGCCTTCTATTACCATCCAGGCATTAAATCCTCATAGAAAATGGAAACATCTCACCCGGGGTCTTTTTATGTATGTTCCCCCTTTACATTACAGGTGATCAGTTGATCCACGGAACATCCCGACGCGTTTCAATCCTTCATCAGGGGTACATAGTTCCTCTTCATCAAGGGTATATAGTTCCTCATTCCCGCATTAGTTCCTCAATTACATCCTAATGCCTCGGATGGGTACATATGTTGCCGTGCTTTATATACGTGCATCAAGCCGCGCTCCTTCATAATTACCGCGCTAACCGTGACGTACTTCCGGTCCCAGAATACCCAGTTGCCGGAAGCCAACGTCACGCGTTCCTATGAATATGGAACGCACTTCCGGTCCCAGAATACCCAGTTACCGGAAGCCAACGTCACGCGTTCCTATGGACATGGAACGCAAGCGTGATGCTAAGAGACACGCATCACCTTCCCAATACGTGGTACCGCCTTACGCCATGCTGGAGCACACAGACTCCTCCCCTATGCGGTCCAGCAGTCATATTGAATGGGGTAAGAGATATTCAACAGAGGGAAAAGAAACCCTAAGCTGTCCACATCTCTATTATAGGAAATGCCCCGTATTAATGGTATGTAAAAAGGCTCTATCTGGTGATCACCAGAAAAAATGCCTAATTGCCTAAACAAACACATACAGTTCTCTCCATATATATTTTTTACAGATAGATCACGGATTGAGAAGGTTTGTATCAAGATAGAAAAGACCATAAACGTACAATGCATCAGTATATTAAATGGGGGTTCCCATAGGATGAATAATTAGATAAGAAATATTATATTAATTAGTCACCAGAACCACAACGGACCTCTCAAGAGGAGCAGAAGAAAAAAGGGGGGGCCCTATTAAAACGAACAACTCATCTGCTTACCCTACCTACGTAGGGGTTGGCACCCTACAAATCCTGCGCAAATGGCGCCCCCACTCTACGGTGGCTCTCCCTATCTAACTATCCCTATTCTGTCCCTATTCTGGAAGGAATGGGGCAAAGGATAGAATCTCATTCATACCAAGTGGGGTAGTGGTGCCCAGGGTAAAGATCCATCGAGTTTCCTTTTGTAGTATGCGTAAATCCCAGTTTCCTCCTCTTATCGGTGGTGTCGCCTTCTCAATGCCCATAAATTTAATGACATTGGCATCACCCAGGTGCATAGTATTTACATGATTGGCTATTGGGGTATCTTTCTTGTTTTTAATATCACGTAAGTGTTCTAATATCCTTTTCTTTAACTCCCTTCGTGTCTTCCCAATATATTCCAATTTGCATATACATGTGGCCTTGTATATCACTCCCTTCGATCGACAGTTGATGAGTTCCCTGATCTTAAACTCCCTCCCCTTAACAAAACTCCTGAAAGTGTTCCCCTGGGTCATGGCAGAGCATGCCTTACAGTTGTTACACCGATAACAGCCAGAAACTCCTCGATCCAACCATGTAGGACTACGCTCGGACATAAAATGACTATGAACGAGACGATCCCTAAGGCATCTCCCTCTACGATAAGTAATTTGTGGTTGTAGGGCCAGTTTATCTCCAACATCCTCATCCATACGAAGGATACCCCAGTGTTTCTTGAAAATCTGTTTGACCTGTCGAGATTTATTACAAAATCGTGTTATGAATCTAATTGTAGACTCTTCTTTATGTTTAGCTTTTGGAACCAATAGGTCACTTCTCTCTCTCGCCAAAGACTCCCTGTAAGCATGATTCAGAATCTTTTTTGGGTATCCTCTATCAAGGAATCTATTTCTTAAATCCCAAGCTTGTCTTCTATAGTCATTAACATCCGAGCAATTCCTCCTGAGCCTTAAAAATTGACCCTTTGGAATGCCTCTCTTGAGTGGGACTGGGTGATTGCTTTCCCACCTCAAGAGGGCATTGGTTGCTGTTGGTTTTCTATAGGTTTCAGTCCTTAATTCGCCATTAGCTTCTCTGCGAATCAATACGTCTAGAAACGCCAATTCAGTTCTATTCACTTCCGACGTAAACAGTAAACCAATCGGGTTGTCATTAAGTCCTGCGACGAATTCACGGAAACTATCCGGTGTTCCGTTCCATATCACAAAAACATCGTCAATAAATCGCAGCCACATGACAACCCCATTGGTCTTCAATGAGTGTGACTCAGCCAATGGTGTTGTCATGTGGCTGCGATTTATTAAGGACTGAAACCTCAAACAGATTTTCAAGAAACACTGGGGTATCCTTCGTATGGATGAGGACGTTGGAGATAAACTGGCCCTACAACCACAAATTACTTATCGTAGAGGGAGATCCCTTAGGGATCGTCTCGTCCATAGTAATTTTATGTCCGAGCGTAGTCCTACATGGTTGGATCGAGGAGTTTCTGGCTGTTATCGGTGTAACAACTGTAAGGCATGCTCTGCCATGACCCAGGGGAACACTTTCAGGAGTTTTGTTAAGGGGAGGGAGTTTAAGATCAGGGAACTCATCAACTGTCGATCGAAGGGAGTGATATACAAGGCCACATGTATATGCAAATTGGAATATATTGGGAAGACACGAAGGGAGTTAAAGAAAAGGATATTAGAACACTTACGTGATATTAAAAACAAGAAAGATACCCCAATAGCCAATCATGTAAATACTATGCACCTGGGTGATGCCAATGTCATTAAATTTATGGGCATTGAGAAGGTGACACCACCGATAAGAGGAGGAAACTGGGATTTACGCATACTACAAAAGGAAACTCGATGGATCTTTACCCTGGGCACCACTACCCCACTTGGTATGAATGAGTTTCTATCCTTTGCCCCATTCCTTCCAGAATAGGGACAGAATAGGGATAGTTAGATAGGGAGAGCCACCGTAGAGTGGGGGCGCCATTTGCGCAGGATTTGTAGGGTGCCAACCCCCACGTAGGTAGGGTAAGCAGATGAGTTGTTCGTTTTAATAGGGCCCCCCCTTTTTTCTTCTGCTCCTCTTGAGAGGTCCGTTGTGGTTCTGGCGACTAATTAATATAATATTTCTTATCTAATTATTGGTCCCATGTCTAATTATTCGTCCTATGGGAACCCCCATTTAATATACTGATGCATTGTACGTTTATGGTCTTTTCTATCTTGATACAAACCTTCTCAATCCGTGATCTATCTGTAAAAAATATATATGGAGAGAACTGTATGTGTTTGTTTAGGCAATTAGGCATTTTTTCTGGTGATCACCAGATAGAGCCTTTTTACATACCATTAATACGGGGCATTTCCTATAATAGAGATGTGGACAGCTTAGGGTTTCTTTTCCCTCTGTTGAATATCTCTTACCCCATTCAATATGACTGCTGGACCGCATAGGGGAGGAGTCTGTGCGCTCCAGCATGGCGTGAGGCGGTACCACGTATTGGGAAGGTGATGCCTGTCTCTTAGCATCACGCTTGCGTTCCATGTCCATAGGAACGCGTGACGTTGGCTTCCGGTAACTGGGTATTCTGGGACCGGAAGTGCGTTCCCTATTCATAGGAACGCATGACGTTGGCTTCCGGCAACTGGGTATTCTGGGACCGGAAGTACGTCACGGTTAGCGCGGTAATTATGAAGGAGCGCGGCTTGATGCACGTATATAAAGCACGGCAACATATGTACCCATCCGAGGCATTAGGATGTAATTGAGGAACTAATGCGGGAATGAGGAACTATATACCCTTGATGAAGAGGAACTATGTACCCCTGATGAAGGATTGAAACGCGTCGGGATGTTCCGTGGATCAACTGATCACCTGTAATGTAAAGGGGGAACATACATAAAAAGACCCCGGGTGAGATGTTTCCATTTTCTATGAGGATTTAATGCCTGGATGGTAATAGAAGGCTCCTCATAGTTCTATTTCTGTATACATACCTACCATTTAATAATGGCTTGTTATGTTTATGGGTATATGCAGATATAGGTATGATCACCGTATATATTGCTATATGGGTATTTGGTGATGTGTACTTCGGCTTATTGCTTATATGTAAGGTTCTTTTTGGACTTCACAGTTTGAGTACCTTTTTGGATCCTTACCTGTGCTGGACCTGATAGGGCTTGATACTCTGTCTAGCTATATTCTGGATATTTATATCTTTTTACTCGCGATATATTTATACACCATATGGGCATCTTGCAAAAATTCTTTTTTAAATATTTCATTAATAAAAGTTATATTTTATATGCACTTGTTTGCTATATCTAGTTAATCCTAATTGACCTAAAACGGGAAAGGTTTATTCTGATTTCATGTCAGATATTGAGAAAAACACGCAGATGTGTCTTTTTATTTAGTGTGTGTAACATTCTGGTTTCAAATGTGTATGGCTACATGCACCTGCCCCCTAGATAATGTAGGCACGGCCAAGAGTTAGGTTTAGCACGAGGGTGGGGAAGGGGCCATTTGGGCGATATACACCATGGTCAGGACTAGTGATGAGCGAATTTGTTCAAAATCTAAACTTACGACTTAAATTCAACACTAATATGGCACATTCGGATTTGTGATTGGAAAGGCGAGCACAATTTCTTAAATTCGGGAAAAATCGGCAACGTTCGGCGAATAAATGCGGGAACGTAGTAGTGAAAGTGGCAGAAACAATTTCTGTGAGTCCTTTCACACATTTTTTAGACCAACTCGTGCACCTGCACAACAGAGTGCAAGTCTGACGACTGGAGAGGATGGTGCACTCCTGGTTGAGTCTCCATCTGCTGGGTTGTCTGTAGAGGAAGAGGTTTTGGTTAGTAATTCTACAATTTCTACTGTAGTGAAATTGATGTCACTTTGCTGGTGTCTGCCACAAATTTTTGGAAAGTGGAGAATCCTGATTGGGTCTGCATCTATTGTGTTGGCTAGGGTGGAAGAAGTTTCTGTCTCCATTAAACTACTTCTACTCTGGTGAAATTGATGCCACTTTGTTAGGCCCTAATTTAGGGAAATATGAACGCTTCTGGTTAGGTCTCCATCTCCTGGATTGGCTGTAGTGGAAGAGGTTTTGGTCTCCATCCATTAGTATAGTTATAGTGTAGTAAACTTAATTATTTGGTGCAGATATTGTTCTCCACAAAGGGGTACACAAACATGATAAACTCAAAACTGGTTTTCAATAAGCAACCATCAAACACATCTGCTGCTTCTTCCTCCTCCTTTGTTACCGTGTCAAGTATTGTCACGCAGGTCTCCGAAACTACGGTTGTATACTTGCTCCAGTCAGGCTGAGTGAAAGCCCATCAGCTGTAACAGAAGTGGACATGCTTGATGTGTTTATTTCACTGAGTACACCACATGTTTCTCAATCCACCGTAACATCTCCGCCTGCACCTCACTCACGGTCTAGCAGTTTGTCCGTTTCACTGTACTCCGCCCTCTCTCAGCACCGGAGCCAGCATCCAGTCCTGCAGTTGTGGTCCGTAAAAGATTGTTTACTCCTACAAATGACAAAGCTGAAAGGTTGAACTCCACCATCTCCAATCTGTAGGCCGCAGAAATAATGGTCCTGATTGTGTCTCCATCTACTGGGTTGGCTGTGCTGGAAGAGGTGTTGGTCCTAATTACACTATTTCTACTGTAGTGAATTTAATGCCACTTTGCTGGTGTCAGCCACTAATTTTTGGAAATGTGGGGTGTCATGGAAATATTAAGAAAAATATTAAGGATTTCTCTTTTTCCCTGAAACCTCTCTTCATCCCCCTCCCCTATAATATTTGTCAAAGGACCAAGAGCTGACACTTGGACCAACTGCTTCCATGCAAATTAACACACACAGCAGAAGTCACTTGTAGACAAATGCATCACAAAAGGTGCTACAAACCCAATCAGCATGCGAGTGTATTTCCGCCGGCAAAGGCAGGGAATAATTAGACACAGGATTACGATAAATCTACATATAGGTGAGAAGGTTGTACTCCCAGGACGTCAAAAGGAATTTAACAGAGGTCTCCAGATGTTCGGCACCAACACGAAATATGGAATAACTAAAGTTCCATAATTCCAATAACAATGGGGCCCACATTTTTAGTGACAGAGTTAGCTAAGGAACAATATGCTTATTTTTTCATAGCCGTACGCCCCTCCGGGGAGCTGTGGCGCAAAAGTATCAAAATAGCAGACCGCAACTATGTCATCGAGAGAAAGGTAAAATCATAACGGAAAATATGGCATCGCTTGCAAGTCTCTACGATCAACCAGTGTTAAGTTATCGCAAAAGCCAGCTATTTTAATAAAAATGTGAAGGCTGGAGTCCAGCCCACGTGATGCCATCCCAGGGGGTGTGTGGGCAGGTCTTTCCCTTCAGCATAAAAGAATCCACTGAGGATGGATCAGTATTCATTGCTGGGAGTATATATTTATTATAAGCAATGGATCCCGTTCAGTAGCGGACAAATCTGGAGTGCTTCCCTCTTCCTATATTGAATCGTCTCTGCTATCTTATAGTAAGTTTCTTCTTTAATCCTTATTATTTTGTGTAACTGCATATGTATTGTAATGTCTCCTTTGTAAAATCCTTTTATATTTTTCCTAAACACTGCCTGCCTTTTGGAAGTCTTGCCTGCTTACAAGTCTTGATGCCCTCTTTCAGTCTGTGGGAAAGCTGTATGAGTTTCACTTAATGACCTTCAGTGGCCTAAACCGTGCCTTTGCTTATGCATGTTATTTCTCAAAACGCATTGCAGATCAGGCCATAGTCCAACTCTGTAATGATTAAATTCAAGGCATAAAGAAAGATCTTTGTCTGTGACTAAGCGCCACCGAGAAGTGTGAGCTGATGTTGGACGGGCTGCCATTGCTTATTCAACAAGCTGCATTAGAGGACTTTCTGGGAGAAATGACAGCCAGAGTAGATACGGTTTCCCCCTATGCCAGTCCTTTCACCAAGCTAAAGAATATGAATGTGGTAAAATACAATTCTCACCGAGAAGCAGTGTCAGACTGAAGAACATTGGGCCCACCAGAGGATTTGATTCTGAAGGATTTGATTCTGAGGGACCACCTTTCTCCCCTGCTAAAGAGCCCTATAGCAGCTGCAAGGTTTGCGCTATGAACTCTCCTGAAAGAGAAGCCAGGGCCCACTGGAGGATTCTCCGGTTCTCTGGTGGGCAAGTCCAACCCTGCCCTGGCTAAGAAAAGTCTGTGGGAAGGTTCCCGGACACTTTATGGCTGCTGTTTTACTGTGGACTGGCTCCAGTGAGATGTATCATCCCTGGTCACATTCACTTGTCCACATGTTTGTGGTTGGGCAGTCCTTCCCACTAAGTGCACTGAGGAGGGCATGGGTAATGTTCTGCGACCCATGCTTGTGGAAGGCGGGGACAACCCGGGAAGAAATAGTGGTGGCTGGGGACCGAGTATGGATACTTGGCCGCTGCCATGAGGTTGTGAAAAGTTTCCGCCTCCAAGAACCTTAAAGGCAACATTTCAAGTGCAAGCAGCTGTCCAGAAATGTGGCAGTTTAGTATTGCGGCCTGTGGATGGGTAGCTGGCTGCATACTTGCGCTTGCATTCCAAGTAACAGAAAACGAAGGAGCTTGATGGCCCCATCATTATCACAACCTGCAAGGTGTGCACTATGAACTCTCCTGATGGAGAAGCCAGGGCCCACCGGAGGATTTTCCGGTTCTGGTGGGCCCATCCAACCCTGCCGAGAAGCAGCTAAGAAAAGTCTGTGTTAAGGTTCCCGGACACACTATGACTGCTTTTTTACTGTGGACTGGCTCCAGCAATCCATAAGATTGCAATCTGTAAGATCCCTTCACTGGCCCCTAATTGTCCCGCGTATCTAGTTCAAACTACTAACACTACCATGCCATCCATAACCTTTCTTCTCCGTACATTTCTGAACTAATCTACCGATATATTCCCTTACGTAATCTCCGGTCCTCCCAAGACCTCCTTCTCTCCACACTTATTTGTTCCTCACCCAATTGCCTCCAATACTTCTACCAAATATCCACCATCCTCTGGAATTCTGTGTCTCAACACATCCAATTAGCCACCACATTTGAATCCTTCAGACACAACCTGAAAACCCATCTCTTCAAGACAGCTTACAGCCTGCCATTGCCTCACTGCCACCTCGACACCACCGGAGCTAATGCAACTCCACAACCTACTGTCCCCTTCCCCACCGTCCTGTAGAATGTAAGGCCTCAAGTGCAGGGTCTGTAAGACTAAAGATGCAATATGGCACCTTGGCAAAGCCCAGTTATGTTCTCCCTCTGATATCTAACAATAACAAACAGGTCATGCTGGAGAAACTTGCACCTACTGCCACTTATTGTCTTCAGCTCCTTTGTGAGAAGCTAATGTTTGCTCAGCCAGTCTATCAAATAAAATTCCTGAGGTACGAAAATTGTGTATGGCTTTGCTTCTGGTACTGGTTGCTAATACCAAACCATGGCGTTCCATTCACTGGATATTCCTGGCTAGTTGGAGACAAGCTCATTCCCACAGAAAAGTACAATCAAGCTAAGGAGATGGTGGCCTCTATCATCATGAAGGAGTTTGCTCGTTTTCTAGTAATCTGGCTTTTATACAGTGGGTATGGAAAGTATTCAGACCCCTTTAAATTTTTCACTCTTTATTTCATTGCAACCATTTGGTAAATTCTAAAAAGTTCATATTTTTTTCTCATTAAAGTACACTCTGCACCCCATCTTGACTGAAAAAATGGTGGAAACGGAAACTAAATGGAAAAAAAGAAAAACTGAAATATCACATGGTCATAAGTATTCAGACCCTTTGCTCAGTATTGAGTAGAAGCACCCTTTTGAGCTAGTACAGCCATGAGTCTTCTTAGGAATGATGCAACAAGTTTTTCACACCTGGATTTGGGGATCCTCTGCCATTCTTCCTTGCAGATCTTCCCAAGTTCCGTCAGGTTGGATGGTGAACGTTGGTGGACAGCCATTTTCAGGTCTCTCCAGAGATGTTCAATTGGGTTTAGGTCAGGGCTCTGGCTGGGCCAGTCAAGAATGGTCACAGAGTTGTTCTGAAGCCACTCCTTTGTTATTTTAGCTGTGTACTTAGGGTCATTGTCTTGTTGGAAGGTGAACCTTCGGCCAAGTCTGAGGTCCAGAGCACTCTGGAAGAGATTTTCATCCAGGATATCTCTGTATTTCATGTTTCCTTCAATTGCAACCAGTCGTCCTGTCCCTGCAGCTGAAAAACACCCCCATAGCATGATGCTGCCACCACCATGTTTCACTGTTGGGATTGTATTGGTCTGGTGATGAGCAGTGCCTGGTTTTCTCCACACATACCGCTTAGAATTATTACCAAAAAGTTCTATCTTCGTCTCATCAGACCAGAGAATCTTATTTCGCATAGTCTGGGAGTCCTTCATGTGTTTTTGAGCAAACTCTATGCGGGTTTTCATATGTCTTGCACTGAGGAGAGGCTTCCGTCGGGCCACTCTGCCATAAAAACCCGACTGGTGGAGGGCTGCAGTGATAGTTGACTTTGTGAAACTTTCTCCCATCTCCCTATTGCATCTCTGGAGCTCAGCCACAGTGATCTTGGGGTTCTTCTTTGCCTCTCTCACCAAGGCTCTTCTCCCATGGTTGCTCAGGTCTAGGAAGACTTCTGGTGGTCCCAAACTTCTTCCATTTAAGGATTATGGAGGCCACTGTGCTCTTTGAAACTTTGAGTAATGCAAAAATTCTTTTATAACCTTGGCCACATCTGTGCCTTGCCACAATTCTGTCTCTGAGCTCCTTGGGCAGTTCCTTTTGAGCTCATGATTCTCATTTGGTCTGACATTCTCTGTGAGCTGTGAGGTCTTATATAGACAGGTGTGTACCTTTCCAAATCAAGTCCTATCAGTTTAATTAAACACAGCTGGACTCCAATGAAGGAGTAGAATCATCTCAAGAAGGATCACAAGGAAATGGACAGCATGTGACTTAAATATGAGTGTCTGAGCAGTTTGGCATACCAAGCCATCGAAAACATGTCTCCTCCATACATGTGTGACCTAGTCTCCCTGCATGCAATCGCCCATCCTTCCAAGATCTTCTCTACTTCCCTCTTATCTCTTCTTGCCACAATCGCATACAAGGTTTGTCCCGTACTTCTCCCCTACTGGGTAACTCTGTACCCCAACACATCAGACTGTCGCCTACCCTGGAAACCTTGAAAAGGAAGCTAAAGACCCACCTCTTACGACAAGCCTACAACCTGCAGTAACCTTCGCTCCATGACTAACTCTACCCTCGCCTACTGTATCCTCACCCATCCCTTGTAGACTGTGAGCCCTCGCAGGCAGGGTCCTCTCTCCTCTTGTACCAGTCAGTGACTCCTTTTCACATGTAAAGCGCCACAGAATAAATGACGCTGTAATAATAATAATAATAATAATGATAATAATAATAATTATAGTACTTGTACTCTGGTTCAATTGATGGCACTTTCCTGGTGTCTGCCCCTAATTTGATGCGTTTTGGCAGCTTTTGGGCCAGTTTGAAGGTGTTGTGTTTGCGTTTGTTGTTGCCCCCCATTGAATCCTATGACGTTCGTCAATGTTCGGCGAATTTTGCAAATTCGACAATCGTAATCTGACCCGAACATTGAAACATTCACTCATCTCTGCTCACTAACATATCCCGAACAGGAACACATACATTCTTACCAGAGGCATAAGTAAAGTCTGATGGGCCTGGTGCAAGATTTGGACCATTGCCCACCCAGGAGAAAAAAAATAAATAAATAAAAAAAATATATATATATATATAATTAGAGACTTCCATCTGGTATATATGTCCCTCATCATGGTCCCTTATCTTAGAGCCCCATACTGGTATATACGGTATATATCCCCCATTCTGATGCTGTTCTTTACTGTATAGAAAAAAAAGCTAAGCATTATACTCCCCAGAGGTGAACACAGAAGTCATAGTGCCCCATAGTCCCCCCTACAGTATTATGCTCCTACTTATAGTAATGCACTCCCCATACTCCTCCATACGCTATAATGAACCCCATAGTACTCCATACAGTATAATGCACAGCCCATAGTCCTCCCTATTGTATAATGCACTCCCTATACTCCTCCATATAGTATAATGCACCCTCAATAATCCACCATACAGTATAATGCACACCCTATAGTCATGCATGTAGTATAATGCACAGCCTATAGTCCTCTGTATAGTATAATGCACAACCCATTCTAAAATATGTTCCCCATCCTGGTATGTGGCCCTCATCCAGGACCCCATCCTGGTATATGGCCCTCATCCTGGTATATATTCTCCATCCTGGTGTATGGCCCTCATCTTGGTATATGGCCCTCATCCTGGTATATGTCCCCCATCCTGGTATATGGCCCTCACCCTGGGCCCCCATCCTGATATATGGCCCCGCTGTTGGTCAATACACAGAAAAAAACAATAAACGCTCCTACTCACTTTCCTAGCACTCACCATGCTGTGCGGCGTCCACATCTGAAGCTGGCAGCTGATTTTGGTTGATTTTGACAGGAGCACATAACATCACTGCAATGCACCCCCGGTCGCCTCTGATTAGCCAGCAGCATGTATTGCGGAGCACGGATCCGGCAAGTGTTTGCGCTGCAATACTCTTCACCTGAATATGTGTTCTAGGATGCACATTCAGCTGAAATAGGGGCTGGCACCGGCGGGCCCCATGTCCGCCGGGTACGTTATGGCCATGATTCTGATGTTCTATTGTATACCTGGCAGGAGCCAATATATTGTGATGACTTCACTATTATATACCACCAGGAGCCCTTACATTATAGTGTCTTTAACAGTGAAACGGCTAGAATGCATGGGCTGCAGTCAAGACCTGGAAGGAGACCATACATTGCAGGCTACATTCTGCTAGCTTCATTAACATATACCTGGGAAGAGATCATAGATTCTGCGGCCTCCAATAATATATACCTAGCAGGAACCCATAGGTTCTCCTGCCTCCAATAATATATACCTGACAGGAGCCCATACATTCTCCTGCCTCCAATAATATATACCTGACAGGAGCTCATACATTCTGCTGCCTCCAATAATATATACCTGACAGGAGCCCATACATTCTCCTGTCTCCAATAATATATACCTGACAGGAGCCCATACATTCTGCTGCCCCCAATAATATATACCTGACAGGAGTCCACACATTCTCCTGCCTCCAATAATATATACCTGACAGGAGCCCATAGATTCTCCTGCCTCCAATAATATATACCTGACAGGAGCCCATAGATTCTCCTGCCTCCAATAATATATACCTGACAGGAGCCCATAGATTCTCCTGCCTCCAATAATATATACCTGACAGGAGCCCATAGATTCTCCTGCCTCCAATAATATATACCTGACAGGAGCCCATAGATTCTCCTGCCTCCAATAATATATACCTGACAGGAGCCCATAGATTCTCCTGCCTCCAATAATATATACCTGACAGGAGCCCATAGATTCTCCTGCCTCCAATAATATATACCTAGCAGGAACCCATAGGTTCTCCTGCCTCCAATAATATATACCTGACAGGAGCCCATACATTCTCCTGCCTCCAATAATATATACCTGACAGGAGCCCATACATTCTCCTGCCTCCAATAATATATACCTGACAGGAGCCCATACATTCTCCTGCCTCCAATAATATATACCTGACAGGAGCCCATACATTCTGCTGCCTCCAATAATATATACCTGACAGGAGCCCATAGATTCTCCTGCCTCCAATAATATATACCTGACAGGAGCCCATACATTCTCCTGCCTCCAATAATATATACCTGACAGGAGCCCATACATTCTGCTGCCTCCAACAATATATACCTGACAGGAGCCCATACATTCTCCTGCCTCCAATAATATATACCTGACAGGAGCCCATACATTCTCCTGCCTCCAATAATATTTACCTGACAGGAGTCCACACATTCTCCTGCCTCCAATAATATATACCTGTCAGGAGCCCATACATTCTGCTGCCTCCAATAATATATACCTGACAGGAGTCCACACATTCTCCTGCCTCCAATAATATATACCTGACAGGAGCCCATACATTCTGCTGCCTCCAATAATATATACCTGACAGTAGCCCATACATTCTGCTGCCTCCAATAATATATACCTGACAGTAGCCCATACATTCTGCTGCCTCCAATAATATATACCTGACAGGAGTCCACACATTCTGCTCCCTCCAATAATATATACCTGACAGGAGTCCACACATTCTGCTGCCTCCAATAATATATACCTGACAGGAGCCCATACATTCTGCTGCCTCCAACAATATATACCTGACAGGAGCCCATACATTCTCCTGCCTCCAATAATATATACCTGACAGGAGCCCATATATTTCCCTGTACTAATTACATGAACACAACCTCCCATCCTTCAAGATCTTCTTCTCTACCTCCCTCTTATCTCTTCTTGTCACAATTGCATACAAGATTTGTCCTGTGCATCTCACCTACTGTGTAACTCTGTACCCCAACACATCAGACTGTCGCTTACCGTGGAAACCTTGAAAAGGAAGCTGAAGACCCACTTCTTGTGACAAGCGTACAATCTGCGGTAACCCTCGCTCCAGCATACCACTGCACGACTAGCTGTACCCTGACCTACTGTACCCTCACCCATCCCTTGTACATTGTTTTTGCGCCCTCACCGGCAGGGTCCTCTCTCCTCTTGTACCAGTCGGTGACCCCTTTTCACATGTAACGCACAACGGATTAAATGTCGCTGTAATACTGATAATAATTATAGTACTTGTACTCTGGGTCAATTCATGGCACTTTCCTGGTGTCTACCCCTTATTTGATGTGTTTTGGCAGCTTTTTATGCCCATTTAAAGGTGTTGCATATGCTTTTTTTTTCGTCCCCCCTTTGAATCCTATGGTGCTTGGTAATGGTCGACGAACATTCGACGAATAAATTTGGCGAATGTCTAAATATTCGGCGAACATTGAAATGTTCACTAGTCTCTAGCCAGAAGGTCTAATTAAAGGGGATTAAGTTAAGGAAGGATTCCTTATCTTGGACAAGCAGGATTTAAACAAAAAATTGTCTATACTAGAGAGGAAGCTACAGTGTCACCAAACAGGGACACCAGTTCTCCTATGGAGAGCTAAAGATGCAGTGCCACAGCAAGGAGTATGTGGCCCTCATCGAATGGACTTTGAGAGTATGAGTGACATGCGCACTAAGTAATCCAGTATGAGTTACAATATTGATGTTCTTTCTTTGAATTTGTTTCCAGTATGGAATCATTTAAAAGATATATCTCTATTTTCATATGATCTTATAAATTTTTATGTAAATGAGTCTCTGATTTTTCCCTTCTTCCTGCTTATTTTACAGGTCACTCATTAATTCTACTCACGTAGTGCATTAAATAGTAACATAGATTGCACTAAAATAATATTTTTTGCCCACCGATTACTATATTGCTATCCTTGCTTCGCTAATTGCCTAGTTCATGCTGACAGCGATTCTGCGCAAGCCAGGAAGCTCCTTATAGTGCATTCCACTGCAGTGTGCGCTCCAATAGTGGATATCTTAGTGCGCATGACTAGTAGCTTTACTGCACATGTCCGGAAGTCTTCAGCATTGCGCTCCACCGGCGTGCTTTCCAACAGCCAGACTTCAGAGTGCTCTGGACTGGAAGCTCCCTGACACGTCCAGAGACAGCGCGCACTCGATCACTCACTAAACCACCAATGGCACCACAGGGTATTTGAGGAGCATTATCCTCCCCTTGGCACCTACAAACACCGCTCATCTCCACAGCCACCCCATAGGCACCCCACGCAGCAGGTATGTGTGTTCATATGTATATTGCTGTTATGACATGGAACTCTCTGATCCATTAGATCCAGCAAATCTATTATTTTGCAGTTACAGATTCGTGACCTTCTTTATACTCTGCTTTATGCCAGGGCATTACAGGATCCTTTCTGACTACTAGGCCCCTCGTCCTGATTTCCACTAAGCCTTTTTTCCAGCATACTAGGTATTCATTCTTTGTTTTATTCTTATTCCTTAACAATTAGGTGCTCACCATTTAGGCACAATTCCCATGGAATATATATTCCTATGAATAAGTTGTTTTGGTATCACCACTCTATGAATTTATATTACTCTTATTAAATTGCCTGATCTTATATAATTGACAATATGAAATTACATCATGTATGAAGTAACCCTGATGAAGTATAATAATGTTCACATTAGAGTATATCCTATGTCTTTAAGTTGTCTTAACTCGGCAAAAAATGTCTATGAAATGTTTGTATTTTCATAAGATTTTGATTTCTTTATTCTTTATATATTTATTTAGACATATACCCTGCTTTTCTATATGGGGTTCTTCAATAAAGTATTATAAAAAGTATCATCATTGGACTGCCAAAGTTTTTTCTATTTGATTTCTGGAGTGGACGAGGTCTCTCATGGCAGTTTTTGACTGGTGGGTATTGTCGTGGGTAGCTTGAGCCATCATAGGATACAGAACTCAGGGAAGCCAACCTTTGTCCCCCACGTGCCACAGTCCTTCTGGTAACTGCACGGCTCCCTTCTCTTGCCATCTGGCCAATTCTTCAACACCAGCCTGTTGTTGTCGTAGGCCACCGGTGGTTCTGCGGCTGAGTACACCTGTGCAGCTGTCACCCTGGCAGGGTTGTCTCTTTGTTGGTAAACTGCAGAGTTTGCAGCCTGGTCGGGCAGGTGGTTGCCTTTAGCTGTAGTTGAGTTATCCTTTGCATGACCTTTGACTTTCACCATGGCAACTTTCTCTGGTAAAGGTAGGTCCTCCATCAGGAGTTGGACAGGTTTATCATTCTTGATAGGCTTACTTTCTTAAGATCCAGCTCTCCATATAGGTCCATAGTCATGAAAGCATAGCGGCTGGCTGTATAAATCGTAGCAGTCTGATCTTTAGCATGTCTGCAGGCTTCTTCAAGGGCACGGAGCTCAGCTTTCTGGCTGGACATGTGTGGAGGAAGCTGCTCTGCTTCTATGGTTTCATGAAAGGAAACGGCAGCATGTCCAGTGTAGAACCGGCCATCAACACCATACTGCGATCCATCCACAAAGCGCTCATGGTCTGGGTTATGTAGTGGGACATCGGTAACATGACTGAAACCTCCCCCGTGGGACATTATTTGTAAACAGTCATGTTCCTCTTGTGTCTTAATAAGCAGATCACCCACATTATCACTACTACCCCTCTCCCTACCTCCAGAGGCAACAAGGTGGCTGGATTCAGAGTAGTGAAACATGAATGGTGATGTTATCAGGCATGAGAAGGGCACATTAAAGTCTGAGATGTCAAGCAGTAAGAGAAAGTTAAAAGAAATTCCTGCAGACTGATACAGCAGAAATAGATTCTTAGTGAGACACTGACTGTCCCCCTTCCCTGAAGAGACTGGAGAAGGGGAAGGAGGGGGGGTTATCATTAGTCTAGCACAGCTGCAGTTTCTGTGTGTATTTAGGCTTCGCACAATTAGAACGTGAAATTTCTTTGTCCTTGCCAGGACTGGTTGTACATAATAGGGGCTCTGGACCAGGTTTTTGCCTTGTTATTAAGTGCATTTGTTGCTACCACACCCTTGGCTATTTGGAGTATTACGGCTGGGGACATAGACAGGTACTCCGGGCAGGACACTATTTGTGGCTCTTTAATCATGGGCTTTAAACTTTCAACAGAGGCACAGGACAGTAAACGGGTGTGAACCTTAGACATGTTCTCATATACTAAGTACTGCCATCTTCCAGAGCCAGGTATAATATTTTTCTACTAACAGGAGAAAGCATTTCTAATTTTCTCTACTTTCTCTAACAAATGGCATGGGAAACATTTCAGGGTCTGTCATTCTACTCATCATGGCCAGCATTTCAGTAGGATTCCAGTGACGCCACACACTCCTGGGGCTCTAGACTGGGGTGTGAGGTTTGGTGGTAGCAGTCTGGGCGAGAGCTGCGAGCGGGGTTAGGGTGAGCTGACCACCCTGACTAATTGTCCTAGTGAGTCTTTCATGGCTGCAAAAGGCTGACGTATAACTACTGTATCCATTTGGGTTGTGTTAGGGGAGCTTCTGGAGGGCAGGGTCTGAAGGGGCGTTGGTCCCATCCAGTGCAGGCATAATATTCAGTGGGGGCCTGACCAAGACTTATGGGGGGATTGCACATGGGGCTCTGGCCAAGGGGGGCACACTATGCAAATGGATTGTGGGGCGTTAACAAAAAGGGTGCAATACTGTTTTAGTAGTAGGGGGTTTAATGGTTCCTATGTGCCAACAGTGGGCACAACATACACAACAGGTCTCCACCCAATCTGGATTCTGATTCCTATATACACAACAAGTCCATCCTTCAGGGACAATGTATGGGGGTGGAGTCAAACTGGGAGGGGCAGGGGAATGAACGCCATCTTTGTTACATACTTCAAAATACAAAAACTTATCATCACGTTTTTCTTCCTCCAATCGCCTCTATTTACAGATTTAGAGTTTTTCCACCATATCTCAGTCTGTTTTAGTAAACCAAGATCATTTAAAAAACCTTGCTGTTCCTCCAACACTTTCAAGAAACCTTCATCAAATCTGCCACCCGGTGGATAACCACACACTAAACAAAACCTATGCATTTTCTGCACAAATTTCTTTTCTTTCTTTCTGTTTCTTTAAAAACAGGAATACATGAGTAGACACAAACCAGTGAGAAGTCATACCTTTTACTATGGATTGTATACTCTATACAGCACCTCTACCATGCTCAATCTGTTTCTTATTAAACAGATTAATACCCATGTTCTGTTTCTTAAAAAAGAAACAGGAATACAGGACTAGAGAGAAAAACCAGTGGGGACTCTTATCTTTCACTATGGTCTCCTACTCTGTCACGCCATGCCTGACTTATAATCAGATGACAACCATCAGCCCCTACGTCTAGGAGCCTGAACCATATGGGTTTCCTTAGCAATACAAGAGGCTGCTGTAACAACCAACAATCTGCTCCACCGGGTACAATCAACTAATCACTACAATACAACTGCATGTACAGATGACCAGTGAAACACCAAATCCACACTCCCCATACAACATACAGCACAAGAATTCAACACAGTACACAAGGTCTCATCAGGGTTCTTTGTCTAACAATAATGGACCCACTTACTATGAACAGATCAAATGACCTGTGACTACTTACCCAACGCGTACTGCAACCCATGAAAACAGAGGGATAAATTCAGGTAGTGTAAGAATAATGCTTCTTACCAATTGCTGCAGCTGTCCCGAATATCTGTCTGTCTGGGGTCCATCAAATTGGTTGGGTCAGCAGTCTTTTGCATTAGTGGGTCCCTGTTCATTGCGCCAGGTTTTGTTTTCGCCACATAACGTGAGACGTTCTGAGACGTTGTGCCTGTTCCAAATTAAATTGTAAAATTCAAATACGTGCACGGCAGAAATACGACTGATACATTTGAGCATCAGGCTAGATCTACTTTTACATGCTCTGGTCCAGGTTTATATAGGTTATTAGTATTCATACTTTAAACAATATAATTTGCTCAGCTTATCTCTAAATATGTGCTGGCATTAGCATACATACATCTAATTGGCTAAGTTAACACTACTGACACCCAGCTTTCTGACTTTCGTTTCTTCCTTATGTTTTCTCTGGTCTCTAGACAAAGACATTCCTGAGGGACATCTTATCTCACACACACATACTGACTCAAACTCCATTTTAGTAAGCAGAAGATACACTTACAAAAATCAAAATGGAGTCAGGATAGATAAAGTATAACTCCTGCTCTCACACTGTACTACTATAGTGCGGTATATTATCCCTGCCAGTCAGTGTAATACTAACGACCCCATATACATGAGATAAGTGTTGGCTGAATGGTCATTTGGCAGACGGCTATCTCTCCTGACTCCCCCATACACACAAATATTCCAGCTTTCCTGTGATCTGTATGAAAGAGTCACCTCCAGACTCCACTAGCAGAGGATTATCTACAGGAAGAACAAACGGATTAGCCTCTGAAATTCAGGATGCCAAATCCTTCTCTGCCCTGACATCATCTGTCGGGAGGTCCCCAAATACATTATATAGTTGAGTAAACCCCCAAAATCAGTGCTTTCATGCAACTCTAATCTAATGTGTACTGGGAGGTTAAAAGGTAACTTATTGGACGTTGTCTCTGGCCCCGGCCTAATAGAATTTCATACATTTCAGGCCCAGACACCATTATTAGGCATTTAACTATGGTAGTAACTGGGCAGCCCCATACTATCGAGTACTTGGGGAAAGAGGGGCATTCAGCTGAACTCTGTCAAACCTTCTTAGATGCTATGTTTGTTTTTGACAGCAGAAAATGGTTAAACTGCCAGGGGTTTTGTTGCAGCCACACCTGTGCCATCATTGTGGTGTACATCTATGTCCTGATGCCCAAAATTTTTTATTTTTTTTAAAACAAATGTTTAACCCCTTTAAAGCCTGGGGCGTAATAGTACGCACCAGGCCATCACCTCCGGTTCAGTGAGGGCTCCGGCACTGATCGCGGGTCACTGATGGGTGGGCATGACAACCCTGGGTCTGTAATGATCGCTATGAGCACCACCTAGTGGTCGGCGCTCATAGCACAGGAGCATTTCTGCTACATAGAGATGATCTTATCACCTCTATGTAGCAGAGGCGATCGGATAGTTGCTGCTTCTAGTCTGCTATGGAGACTATAGAAGCAAGCAAAAAGTGTAAAAAAAAAAAATGTTTTTTAAAAAAATAAAAAAAATGTAAAAGTTTAAATCACCCCCCTTTCGTCCCATTCAAAATAAAATAATAGAAAAAAAACACATACACATTTTTGGTATCACCGCGTTCAGAATCGCCCGAACTATGAATATAAAAAAAGAATTAATCCAAACGGTAAACGGCGTAACGAGAAAAAAGTACTAAACATCAGAATTACATTTTTTGGTCGCCACAACATTGCAATAAAATGCAATAACGGGCGATCAAAACATCGGATCTACCCCAAAATGGTATCAATAAAAATGTCAGCTCGACATGCAAAAAATAAGCTCTCATCTGGCTCCAGATCCTGAAAAATGGAGACGCTATGGGTCTTGGAAAATGGCGCCATTTTTTTTTTTTTAGCAAATTTTGGATTTTTTTTTCACCCCTTAAATAAAAAAGAACCTATACATGTTTGGTATCTACGAACTCGTAATGACCTGGAGAATAAGAGTGGCAGGTCAGTTTTAGCATTCAGTGAACGTGGTAAAAAAAATTAAAAATAAAAATCTGCGGTATTGCACTTTTTTTGCAATTTCACTGCACTTGGAATTTTTTCCCCATTTTCTCGTACACGATATGGTAAAACCAGTAATGTTGTTCAAAAGTACAACTCGTCCCACAAAAATTAAGCCCTCACACGGCCATATTGACCAAAAAATAAAAACGCTATGGCTCTGGGAACAAGGAGAAAAAAACAAAGATGCAAAAACAGAAAATCCCAGGGTCTTTAAGGGGTTAATGTTTTCAAAAATGGGGAAGACGGGAAACATTCATATAGACGGCCGGTGGAGATGTAGTCAGTGATGGACTCTGGCTAACTATGTTTCTAGAGCCGTAGTAGAAGATGAAGATGTCGTCCTCATCATGAAGTAGTTATTTCTCATGTCACGTGTAATGAATATCTGTTGCAGTATTACTAATGCCGATTCCAGTGTCAGTAAATGAGACGAGAATTAGCAATAAGGAAGATGAGTCTATGAGAAAGGTATTCAGCTACAGACTCCAAGGAAGAAATTACTTGTTGTCTGTGTCCTAAAATATTTAGGTTTTATTACTAGATGTAAAGAAGAAAACTAAATACTGTAAAATAATAAATCTCCTCATATGTTTCCCTTATTATCTCCAGTAATTGTATTATTACACAGGATTTTTATGATGTTACATCGGCTCATCATCTTCTCATTCAGGTCTCTACAATATCAGATCCTCTCAGTGAAGATCTTCTACATAAGAGAATCTTCCTGATTTACCCATCAAGGATGGATATGGACAGAGACAAGATGGCGGAGAGGATATTACACCTCACCCTAGAGATCCTCTTCCGGCTTACTGGAGAGGTGAGAGATTCTGATGACGTCACATTACATCATTCTTATCTATGGGAATAACAGATGGACAGAACTGGAGAGGAGAGGACTCTGGAAATGTCTGTAGTGAGATTTATTAATGTGTCTCTACATAACCAGGATTACACAGTAGTGAAGAAGACCTCTAGTGAGCGCTGTCAGGACCCTGTGTCTGAAGGATTGGGAAGACCCCTGAGCCCAATGACAGGGCCTCTACCTCACCCTCTGATGCATGAGGACATCAATGACCAGAAGATCCTAGAACTCACCTACAAGATGATTGAGCTGCTGACTGGAGAGGTAATACTGCTGGGAATGCTGGGATATTATACAGTAATGCTATGAAGGGAAAGGGGGGTGACGTTATCATTGTATGTGTCAGGTTCCTATAAGGTGTCAGCATGTTGCCGTTTATTTCTCCATGGAGGAGTGGGAGTATTTAGAAGGACACACAGATCTGTACAAGGACGTCATGATGGAGGTTCCCCAGCCCCTCACATCACCAGGTACTCTTCCTTCCTTTGTTTACCTTGTCTCTGCCCCCTTGATGATGTTACAGTCACGTGACCATTTCTAGCATTTCTATTGGTGGGTGGCCTGTAGCTGATTTTTTGCCCTTAGTTTGCCCTGAGCCAAGATGGCGGATTTGTTTACCTTGTCTCTTCCTCTTTGATGATGTTACGGTCATGTGACCACTTCTAGCGTTTTTATTGGTGGGAAGAGCTGATTTTGCCCTTAGCTTGCCCTGAGCAAAGATGGCCGACTTGGCAGCACGCATAGGTTCTCTGGGGCCGGGAATGAGCATGTGGACGGTTGGTCATGTGTCTCTGGCGTCACAGGATGTCATTCTTCCTGACCTGTGGCCTCTCGAAAACGCCCCCTCACTGTTCCTCTGCCGGCCTGACACAGCCCACATGCGCCGGTGATGCCAATTAAGCATCAGAGGCGCTCCTATAAAACTCCCCCTTTGCACACTCCTCTCCACATGCCCCCGGAAGCAGCATCTAGCGAAACATGTGTTGGGCCTGCACTTTGACACGGAGGGACAGCACAACTCCTGGATACACTATGGGTGAGCAATAATTTACATTTGGGGACCTGTTAGCACTTTAGAGAGGAATATAGGAGCGGATTCTTATACCCTTGTTATATACCTTGTCATAATACTGGGACCCAATTTTGTTACTTTGCAAAAGGACCTTAACTGTACCAGATGCACTTTATCTTCCCTCTGTTGCCTTCGTGTTATTCTTTTCCCCTACCTTGCCTCTCTGCTCAGTCCTTTGTTTATCCCGTTATTGCCTCCAAGATTTGTATAAGCTGTCCACAATGTAACCGATTATTAAACGGAATTGCATTTTGCACACTAGCATGGATATTCTTGGTGTTCTTATTTGGACTCATTATTTTTTGGTTTAAATTTGCATATGGAGTAGAAGGCCCTTCCTTAACTATGTTGATGTCCTGGTTGTGTCCTTTTATTTATTATAAAGATCTGTACAAGGGTGTCATGATGGAGGTTCCCCAGCCCCTCACATCACCAGGTAATAGACAGGACTAAATACACACGGTCTATAATTATCTGTATGTAAAGAATGAATTCAGCCCCTGTATGTGTTTCCTCCAGATCTATCCAGTAAGAGGACAACACCAGAGAGATGTCCCCGTCCTCTTCTTCCACAGGACTGTAAACAAGAAGACCCCAATGTTCCTCAGGATCATCAGGTAGATGGAGAGAAGGTGTCATGAGATCTCCCCTATGATGTGTAGACGGCTGTGAAGGTCTTGTGCTCAGTCTTGTTTTATCCACCAGTATTATATGTTTTATACTTGTGTAATGAGAACGGTGGAGATGGCAGGATTAGAGCTGATGTGACTTCTTCTCTCTGTGACTTTTTTTTGTTTCAGGGTGAAGGTCTGACCCATATTAATATTACAGAGACATATGTGAGGGGTGATGAGTGGTGTAAAGAGGAGATTCCTATATATGACTATCCGGGTGAGTAGTAACCACTAAATGTAGAGAAGTCACCGATTATTCTCAGTCACCGGCTGTGGCTGCTTTATCATTGGTGTAGGGTCTGCTGTATCACAATCGTGTGATCACCATTTTGCCTCTAGACCACAACATTTTCCTCCACCCAAAACTTTTCAAATGACTTTGGGTATTGAAAACCCTTTGAAACCTGAACAATCCACCTACACTCTGATATTAGAATACGCTGACCGTCACCTGCCCAGATCTGTGATTTACAAAGCCAAATGACAGCGTACGTAGAATGTGCTGACAAGTTAGAAAATCACTTGAAGAAAAATTACGATGGACCTCTTAGAGAAAGCGGAGGGTAATGATGCTGTTGGCTTTCTAGAATCCTGATATCTTATTGAATGAATCTGCCTTCTCTCCCCTCTGTGCTGCTGAATGTGTTCATATGGTCCCTAAAAGACCAGGTCCAGCCTTTCTGGCCAAATTCTGCTTTAATAATCGACAATATTCTTCTTGAAACTCTTCTGATAGAAAGCCCCATACTCCAATTACCCCAGAGAGGTTTCACCACTAGTTACTCATTTTTACTGATGAGGACTGTTGAGTTTGATCATTTCAGTAGATGTGTTATTGTCTATACTCACAGTTTTTTAATACAGTAGTTAGTGCCCAAAATACTCTGATTTAACCCCTTCCTGCAGCCAGTTTTGTTTTCCTAATCAGGCCCCATTTTTTAAATCTGACGTGTGTCACTTTATGTGGTGATAACTTTGGAATTCTTCACAAAGGATAATAGGAAACAAATGGACCTTACAGATTATTTTCCAACTTCTCTTGAATCCAACAATACCCTGTATATGGTTGTACACTACTGTCTGGGCACATTTCAGGGTTAAGAAGAGAAGGAGCGACATTTAGCTATTTGAATGCAGATCTTGCTGGAATAGTTTGCAGACACTATGTATTGAGGGCACTGTTCATGGTCACCTGGCAGCTCAAAAGATGGCTGCCACAAACAGATTTGCCACTCTCTACTCCGTTTTCCAGATCCCACTTATTGATTTGCTCATCACCCTTTAATCCCTCTACATGGATCTGGACTTACATAGAGACCCCTAGACTTGGACCACGGTGTTACCTGCTGTTCTGTGGTGTGAGATGGGAAGAATAATAGTCAAGTAGCCGGGTCAGAACCATGAGGGCAGAGAAAAATCAGAAGACACAACAGTAGTCAGTAAACGGGCCGGGCTCACAACAGGAAACAAATACACAAGCCGAGAGCTGAGCACAGAGGACTGAACCCGAGGAGAACAAGGCTGTATCTGGCGGCTTCCAGCAATATGCTCCGAGCTTTAGTAGGGTGTGGTGCTTTCTGATTGGCTGAAGCAGGCAGCAGGTTACTCCAGCTGGACAGCACACACACCCATACTGCAAGACTGGATGGTGCAACTGGTCCCAGCAACCCTAATCTTAGTGGCTGGACAGAACCTGTGCCACCCAGAGCTTCTGGTTCCTATGTCTCTTCCATAACCTGTGCCGCCTGCAGAATGAATAAGGCGGCTCCTGGTGAGAGAAGCAGACGTCGCAGGAGCAGATCCCAGAGGAGATGGGACACACCATTTGCAGAAGCCCTAATATAATAAAATGGCAGAAAAACAGAGCAGTAGAAATCCCCATAAAGTGATTCTATTTTGGACATTATAACTCTCATTGAATTAATCTACAGGAGTAGGGACTATTTTGACTCCACAGCCACTTTCAAGAAATTATCATGCAGTGGATGTTGCAGAGTGAAAATTACAAATATGCCATTTTATTCCCCAACACATAGTGCCCAGATTGTGCTCCAGGAGACTAAGTTAAGTGGGATCTTCTCACTATAGTAATGCCAAATACATGGATGCTAAATGTAATTTGGGTACACTGCAAGGCTCAGAAGCGAAGGGGGATTTGACTTTGTGAGTGGATATTGGTGGATTGGTTTATGGAAGCCATGTTGCATTTCAAGATCCTTTGAGCTGCAAATGTGGAAACCTCTGTTGTTCCACTAATAGATGATGAACCAGAGTGGGGACTTGTTTTTTGTGAGATGAGTAGAAGTTTTTATTGGTATCATTTTTGCCAACATAACATTGTTTGGTGGCTTTTTATTCCTTATTTGAGGGGCAGAATGAACAAACAGTTGAATACCACGCTCCACTGGTTCATCCTATGAGGTTTCTGTGATTGAAACAGCTTCAAATCTTAATCAGCCAGACATGTAGATTTGTTAAGCAAAGACACATACAGTTGTGCTCAAACATTTACATACCCCGGCAGAATTCTTGCACTCTTGGCCTTGTTCAGAGAATATGAATGATAACAAAAAAACTTTTTCTCCACTCATGGTTATTGACTTGGTAAAGCTATTTATTGTCAAACTACTGTGTTTTCTTTTTTTAAATCTTAATGACAACCAAAAACATCCAGATGACCCTGATCAAAAGTTCACATACCCTGATGATTTTGGCCTGATAACATGCACAGAATTTGACACAAATGGGTTTGAATGGCTACTAAAGGTAACATCATCACCTGTGACCTGTTTGCTTGTAATCAGTGGGTGTGCATAAAAGCTGAGTGAGTTTCTGGAATCCAGACAGACTCTTGCATCCTTCATCCAGCCACAGACGTTTGTGGATTGTGAGTCATGGGGAAAGCAAAAGAATTGTCAACGGATCTACGGGAAAATGTAGTTGAACTGTATAACACAGGAAAGGGATACAAAAAGATATCCAAGGAATAATGCCATCAGGGGCTCTGTAAAAACCAAACCATGATCAGGGAGGCCAGTGAAAATTTCGGCCACAACTGCCAGAAAAATTGTTCGGGATGCAAAGAAAAACCAACTAATAACATCAGCTGAAATTCAGGAGTCTCTGAAAACTAGCGGTGTGGCTGTTTCAAGATGCACAATAAGGAGGCACTTGAAGAAAAATGGGCTGCATGGTCGAGTCGCCAGAAGAAAGCCATTACTGCGCAAATGCAACAAAGTATCTTGCCTACAATATGCCAAACAGCACAGAGACAAGTGTGGTCTAGCAACAAGCTCGGCTGTATGCGGAGGTAAAACTCAGGATACTGTCTCTTTAAATTTTCGGGTTAGTTTATTTAGCAGTTATAAACTAACCTCGAGTCCATAAAGAAAAACACAGCCCATTCGGCTAAAGAGACAAAACAAACTACAAAACTTGCAGCAAAGTCCATATCCTGGGCCAAGGTCTGGCCACACACAATTAGTCACACACTGGTTCAGCACAGTACGTGTGAGCTCCTTTCTGTAGCAGAGTTTACCCGGGTACTGAACCCACCTGAGTGTCAGGGCTAGCTATTTAAAGCCCAGATTCTCCCTTGATTGGGAGGTAGGGTGGATAACGTCCCTCCCACCACTTTTGTTATCCACTTAAAACATTCCCTTGTAAATGTGGTTCTCTTAACCCTCTCTGCACCGATTGTGCAGGAGAACTTGCATGTTTTCACATGACTGATCTTAAGAGTCTCAGCGACAGATACCTCCCTTCAGACACACTACCAGTGACTTTATCACACAAGCCTAAAAACTTCTGGAACAAGGTAATTTGGAGTGATGAGAACAAAATTTAACTTTTTGGCCACAACCATAAACATTACATTTGGAGAGAGGTCAACAAGGCCTATGACGAAAGGAAGACCATTCCTAATGTAAAGCACGGAGGTGGATCGCTGATATTTTGGGGATGAGTGAGCTACAAAGGCACAGGAAACTTGGTAAAAATTGAAGGAAAGATAAATGCAGCACGTTATCAGCAAATACTGGAGGCAAATTTGCACTGATCAGCCCGGACTCTGCGCATGGGATGTAGTTGGACGTTCCAACATGAAAATGATCCAAAACACAAGGCCAAGTTGACCTGTCATTGGCTAGAGCAGAACAAAGTGAAGGTTCTGGAGAGCTCTGGGGAGATCTCAAGCGCGCAGTTCATGTTAGACAGCCCAGGAATTTACAGGAACTGAAGGCTTTTTGCCAAGAAGAATGGGCATCTTTACCATCTGAGAAAATAAAGAACCTCATCCACAACTGCTACAAAAGACTTCAAGCTGTCATTGATGTTAGAGGGCGCAATACATGGTATTAAGAACTGGGGTATGTTAACTTTTGATCAGGGTCATTTAGATGTTTTGGTTGTCATTAAGATTTAAAAAAAGAAAACACTGTAGTTTGACAATAAATGGCTTCATTCATATTCTTTGAAACAAGGCCAAGAAAGGAAAAATTCTGCCGGGTATGTAAACTTTTGAGCACAACTGTACACTATTGTGTTTGTGTTGACTTGTGAATGTATGTGTTTTTCTTTGGCTGGTCAAGAAGGACATACTATTATGTGTATAAACCTGAACGTTGACTTCTCTTGGTCTGGAAACAATAATGTTTGTTAATATGCTAATTAGATATTGTACTAAAGCCAGCTAATTATTTACAAGAGTCCCCCTGCTATACCAACTATGTAAATTGATTAAATGCACAAACAATTAGACCTGAGCCCTGAGTAATAATATCATCCCTTATCCTTGACCTGTGGATGTGTACTTTAAAGGACAATTGTAACTATTTAAGGGACATATGCCTCTGTAGCAGTCAGAATTGAAAGAGAGAATCAAAGATCAGAAAGATTTCAGGACATCAGCTTGGTAGCATGGTTCCATCCAGAGAGGCACAGATTTGGATTCTACATGATTCCGGCCTAAGAGTACATGGCCCTGACTGGAAGGATATGGATCTGCTCCATTCACCATCAGAGAACCCATGGATACATTTGGGGAGACCAGGTTGGGACGATGAGATTGCCTGGCCCCATGGACATGTTGTTTGGGGTTGCCAGGTGGGACCCTCCGGTCACCTGAAACCCATGGAGACATTCGGAGAAGCCAGATTGGGACCCACTGGTCATCTGACCCCATGAAACTCTCGGAGACCAGGCTGGGACCCTCGGGTCTCCTGGCCTTGTACCTTGATGGACAGTCAGCTTCCAAAGCTTGACGCTACCTCCTGTCTGTGGGGGGCTGCCAAAAGTGGGGCCACTGGTTGAGGTAGTTGGCCCTTGAAGTCCCAAAGTCACAGCTGTTCTATCCCAGGCGGGCCAGAGGAAGGGTGAAACTGTGTAATTTTGCACTAACTTGGGTATTTGCTGGGACTGCCCTATGTGTTTATTGTCTGGTTCAATAAAGTATTGCCACACTATTTTACCCTGTGTTGTCTGAGTAGTATTATGCCCATGGAAGACCGCGGGTCTTCACAGTTTCTTATTAGACTATGAACTGTCATTGTCTTGGTGAATAATTCCATATTTTTACATAACTTGCTATTTTTATGGAGAGTTTAAGTAGAAATGTTCAAAAATATAAAATTCAAGGATATTTTTTGTTCAAAAATAATTTTGTTTTATTCTTGACAGATGACTGTACCAGGAGATCAGAGGGACAGCTGGTATCTCCAATTTTTAAATCAGATGTTCTTGAGATCCCACAGGATACAATTGAAGTGAATGCCATTACTCCAGATATACCATCATCCCTTCACAGCAAAGAGCTGTCATCATCTGATCTTTTGAAATGGATCCTGACTTCTGATTCATTACCAACTACTAAGGAAAATCTAAGTCACAAAATAAGCATTAAAAAACAAATTGCTCCTAAAGCAAAGATGCAATTTTCACGTTCAGAATATGAGAATAGTTTTCCTCTTGAAAAGTGGTTTCTTAAATATCCAAAAATTCATAAAACGGAAAATGGATTTTCTTGCTCCAAGTGTGAGAAATGTTTTAGCCAGAAATCAAATCTTGTTAGGCATGAGAGAATTCACGCAAGAGAGAAGCCTTTTTCATGTTCAGAATGTGGGCAATGTTTTAGCCATGAATCAGATTTTGTTTTCCACCAGAGAACTCACACAACGGAAAAGCCTTTTTTCTGTTCAGAATGTGGAAAATGTTTTGTGAAGAAATCATCTCTTTATAGTCACCAAAAAATTCACACAGGAGAGAAGCCTTTTTTCTGTGCAGAATGTGGGAAATGTTTCAACCGGAAAAGTAATCTTGTAATACACCAGATAACTCACACAGGAGAAAAGCCTTATTCGTGTTCTGAATGTGGGAAGTGTTTTAACCACAAATCAAATTTTGTTAAGCACCAGGGAACTCACACAGGGCAGAAACCTTTTTCCTGTTTCGAATGTGGGAAATGTTTTAACCACAAATCAAATTTTGTTAAGCACCTGAGAACTCACACAGGGGAGAAGCCTTTTTCCTGTTCAGAATGTGGGAAATGTTTTAGCTATAAATCAGATTTTGTTAAGCACCAGAGAACCCACACAGGGGAAAAGCCTTTTTCCTGTGCAGAATGTGGGAAATGTTTTAATCGGAAAAGTAATCTTGTGATACACCAGATAACTCACACAGGTGAGAAGCCTTATTCATGTTCAGAATGTGGGAAATGTTTTAACAATAGATCATATTTTGTTAAGCACCAGCGAACTCACACAGGGGAGAAGCCTTTTTCCTGTTCAGAATGTGGGAAATGTTTTAACCAGAAATCAAATCTTGTTAAGCATAAGAGAATTCACACAAGGGAGAAGCCTTTTTCATGTTCAGAATGTGGAAAATGTTTTAGCCATAAATCATATTTTGTTAAGCACCAGAGAACTCACACAGGGGAGAAGCCTTTTTCCTGTTCAGAATGTGGTAAAGGTTTTAACGATAAATCAAATTTTGTAACTCACCAGAGAACCCACACAGGGGAGAAGCCTTTTTTCTGTTCAGAATGTGGGAAATGTTTTATCCAGAAATCAAACCTTGTTAAGCATAAGAGAATTCACACAAGGGAGAAGCCTTTTTCATGTTCTTAATGTGGGAAATGTTTTATCCATGAATCAGATTTTGTTATGCACCAGAGAACTCAAACAGGGGAGAAGCCTTTTTCCTGTTTAGAATGTGGAAAATGTTTTGTGAAGAAATCATCTCTTTTTAGTCACCAAAAAATTCACACAGAGGAGAAGCTTTTTCCTTTTCAGAATGCCTTCATCATGTTCTTAATGTGGGAAATGTTTTTCATGGAAATCAACTCTTAATAAACATCAGAGAAGTCACACAGGGGAGAAGCTCTTTTCATGTTCAAAATGTTGGAATTGTTTCAACTTAAAATTGTATATTAAAGGAGTTGTCCACTACTAGGACAACCCCTTATCATTCCTCATGTTTGACCTCGTTAAAATAAAAACACTCATAATCACCTTCCGTGTCGGCGCTGTTCTAGTGGTGTTGAGACTCCCATTCCCGGGGCTCATGTGAGGTTGTTACATCTCACGAGCCCTGCTTTCAATCTGCTTCACTGTCGCTGCCTTCGGACATGTTGAACAGCAACAGCAAGCCAGGGCTGCAGATGCTCTCTGACTTCCTCTTAATGTTCGATTTGTTCGAAGGTGGGGACAATAACACCAGCACTGATTGGGCGCAAGGTTCACAACAACCTCACATGAGCCTTGGGAACGCAAATGCTGACACTGCTGGATTGGGAAGTTTGTCTAATTTTGTTTTTATTTTAACAGGATCAAACATGAGGAATGAGAAGGGGTTGTCAAAGTAGTGGACAACCCCTTTAAACATCAAAAATCACACATAGAGACTAGTCATTATCATACCTAGTGTGTGAAAAATTATTTTCTGGAAAATTTGTTTTTTGTTGACCATCAAAAACAAAGAAGGGGAGAGAAACTATATATGTGATTGACAAACTGTTCAAAAACAGATAACACACAGGTGTATAATTAAATGAGAAAGATATATTACTTTAAAACTGTATTTTTTAAACTATAAGACACTTTAAGCAAGAAAATAATCTTACTAATAAGTGAACGCATCTTTTAGACTGCAGGCAGATTCCTGTGACAGAGGAGAATAATGAGACCGTGTCCTTCCTGATCACTGAAAGAACTGCTCTCTCTCCGCCAGCCCCACACTTTTCTAACTGATTGGTGCAGAGCAGGAGAGGAAGGTACAAGGACTTGCACAGAGGCTGAATGTCCGAAGTGAGCAGCTGAAGAACCTTCTACCCGACTAGCTCACGGACCTTCCAGATCATGTAATGAATCACATGACCTTGAAGAAACTACAAAATGGGTTCATGTACAGTACAGACCAATTGTTTGGACACACCTTCTCATTTAAAGATTTTTCTGTGTTTTCATGACTATGAAAATTGTACATTCATACTGAAGGCATCAAAACTGTGAATTAACACATGTGGAATTATATAGTTAACAAAAAAAGTGTGAAACAACTGAAAATATGTCTTATATTCTAGGTTCTTCAAAGTAGCCACCTTTTGCTTTGATGACTGCTTTGCACACTCTTGGCATTCTCTTGATGAGCTTCAAGGGGTAGTCACCGGAATTGGTTTTCACTTCACAGGTGTCCCCTATCAGGTTTAATAAGTGGGATTTCTTGCCTTATAAATGAGGTTGGGACCATCAGTTGTGTTGTGCAGAAGTCTGGTGGATACACAGCTGATAATCCTACTGAATAGACTGTTAGAATTTGTATTATGGCAAGAAAAAAGCAGCTAAGTAAAGAAAAACGAGTGGCCATCATTACTTTAAGAAATAAAGGTCAGTCAGTGCAAAAAATTGGGCAAGCTTTGAAAGTGTCCCCAAGTGCAGTTTCAAAAACCATCAAGCGCTACAAAGAAACTGGCTCACGTGAGGACCGTCCCAGAAAAGGAATACCAAGAGTCACCTGTGCTTCTGATAGGCTGGGTGCCCACGTAGCATTTTTCAAGCGTTTATGCTGCGGAATTTCCGCAGCATAAACGCTTGTGAAACGCTAGGTAATCCGCACCCCATGGTCCCCAAGGGGATTCCGCATGTTCTATGCACATGCTGTGGATTTTTCCGCATCGTTTATGCTGCGTACAAAAATCCGCAGCATGTCATTTAATTTTGCGGAAGCGCAGCGGAACTCCCGCCATTAACTTGCATTGAGATGCATAGAAACCGCGACTGTACATTTGTACAAGCTTATTCTATGCATCTCTATATGCGGATAGTACCCAGTTCTGAAGGAGAGAAGACTCTCATCCAGACCTGGGTACCATTGTACCTGTAAAAAAAGAATAAAATAACAAATAAAGTTTATACTCACCTTTCCGAAGGCTTCTCTCTGAATGCCGGCATCGCTGAAGGACCTTCGGTGACATCACAGTCATGTGACCGCAGGCCCTTCACCGCTCTGTCTCGCGATATGCCGGCAGCCAGGAACCAGACAGGAACGAGCGCTGCAGCCACGCCGGCATCGGGGGTGAGTATAGCTTATTTGTTTTAATTTTTACGGTTCACACTGTATAAATCCATGCTGTTTGCATGGATTTATACAATGTGACCTAGTTGTCAAGCACTTTACAAGTGATGCTATCGTCTGGAAAGCGCTTGTCAATTTGCATGCGGAAACGCATGTGAATCCGCATGTATTCTGCAGGAAAAACGCATGCACAATCTGCATGCATTTTTTCTGCCAGGGAGATGCAGAAATGCTGCAGAAATTTTCTGCTTCATTTCTGCATCGTGGGCACATAGCCTAAGTTTATCCGAGTCACCAGCCTCAGAAATCGAAGGTTAACAGCAGCTCAGATTAGAGACCAGGTCAATGCCACACTGAGTTCTAGCAGCAGACATATCTCTTCAACAACTGTTAAGAGGAGACTTTGTGCAGCAGGCCTTCATGGTAAAATAGCTGCTAGGAAACCACTGCTAAGGACAGGCAACAAACAGAAGAGACTTGTTTGGGCTAAAGAACACAAGGAATGGACATTAGACCAGTGGAAATCTGTGCTTTGGTCTGATGAGTTCAAATTTGAGATCTTTGGTTCCAGAACGCAGAAAAGGTGAATGGATGGACTCTACATGCCTGGTTCCCACCGTGAAGCATGGAGGAGGAGGTATGATGGTGTGGGGGTGCTTTGCTGGTAACACTGTTGGGGATTTATTCAAAATTGAAGGCATACCGAACCAGCATGGCTACCACAGCATCTTGCAGCGGCATGCTATTCCATCCGGTTTGGTTTAGTTAGACCATCATTTATTTTTCAACAGGACAATGACCCCAAACACACCTCCAGGCTGTGTAAGGGCTCTTTGACCAAGATGGAGAGTGATGGGGTGCTACGCCAAATGACCTGGCCTCCACAGTCACCAGACCTGAACCCAATCGAGATGGTTTGGGGTGAGCTGGACCGCAGAGTGAAGGCAAAAGGGCCAACAAATGCTAAGGATCTCTGGGAACTCCTTCAAGATTATTGGAAGACCATTTCCGGTGACTACCTCTTGAAGCTCATCAAGAGAATGCCAAGAGTGTGCAAAGCAGTCATCAAAGCAAAAGGTGGCTACTTTGAAGAACCTAGAATATAAGACATATTTTCAGTTGTTTCACACTTTTTTGTTCAGTATATAATTCCACATGTGTTAATTCATAGTTTTGATGCCTTCACTGTGAATGTACGATTTTCATAGTTATGAAAATACAGAAAAATCTTTAAATGAAAAGGTGTGTCCAAACTTTTGGCCTGTACTGTATATACAGTGCATGCGTATGAAAATGTGCATATTTAGTAGAGCTGTATATATGTAAATGTGCATACCGAGGCATGTAAAAGTTTGGTCAAAATTACTGTTATTGAGAACAGTTAAGCAAGTTGAAGATTAAATGATCTTTGAAAGGTCTGAAGTTAAAGATGACACATTTCCTTTGTATTTTAGACAAAAGAAAAAAATGTCATTTTTTAAATTGTAAAAATTACAAAAAGGAAAATGGGGCGATGCAAAAGTTTAAGCATCATTTGAGATTTGTGTGCTTAGATAACTTTGACCAAGGTTTCAGACCTTAATTAGCCTGTTAGAGTTATGTCTTGTTCACCATCATTATTTGTAAAGGCCAGGTGATGCAAATTTCCCAGCTTTATTAAAACCCAGCCTCCTCTAACCTTGTGCCAAAAAAAACAGCAGCCATGGATTCTTCTTAACAGCTTCCTAGCACTCTGAAAATGATACTGTACTACTTGAAAAAGGGGTGTATCTAGGTACTGACCATGCAGGGTGCCCAAAATTTAGCAGCGAAGCATTTTTGCTTTTGTAATTTTTAAAATGTAAAAAATGACAACATATATATTTTTTGCCTAAAATACAAAGGAAATGTGTCATCTTTAATTTTAGCTTTTTTAGAGATCATTTCATCTTCAACTTGATTAACTGTTCTCAATAGCAGTAATTTTGAACAGGGGTGCCCAAACTTTTACATGCTACTGTATATAGCAGAGTTATATGTATATGTGAATATACATATGTAGCAGAGATTTTGTATGAAAATGTGTGTATGTAGCAGAGCTGTGTGTATGTAAATGTGCTTATGTAGCAGAGCAGTGTGTATGTAAATGTGCATATGTAGCCGAGCCATGTGTATCTAAATGTGCTGTCGCAAAGCTTAGTGTGAGTGCACTGTCTATGCAGCAGTGTTGTGTGTGTGTGTATATATATATATGTGCACTGTAAATATTTGTGCTGTAGATGCTATATGTAAACAAAACACAGTGCAGCGAAACACTAACAAAATATTTATTACTTTGCTATTCTACACTAGTGCATTAGAGTCACGAGAGTCATTGGGTGTTCTCATCTGATGATCTGGATTTATTTAGAGAGATTACACGGGCTGGAGCTCATCCCTCTGAATGCCTGTACTCCGTCCCCATGGGGCAGAACACTACTCAGACAACACAGGGTGAGGGTATCACACTTCGATAAGACTTTATTGGGTCACCAACATTTAACAACATATATTACATAGTAATAGTGCACAAAATAGTGCAAGTGACAGTCTCCTCCTTCGACTGGCTTGCTGTGGATTCGAACCTCTATGACTTCAGGGCTTCTAGTGCCAACTACTACAACCAGCAGCACCCTTCTTTTGGCAGACACCCACAGAGAGGAGGCAATTGCAAGCTTAGGAAACTGACCAAGCACAGTGAGGTATGTGGCTAGGTGACTGAATTGTCCCAACCTGGGTTATCTAAATAAACTCATGGGCTCAGTATTGGCCAGTTTTGTAATCCACCAGCTGGAACCATGGTCCCCAAGATGAAGTCCTGTGGAATCAAACCGGTGACAGGAGTAAGCTCCTATTTATAACCCTCAGATCCAATTTCAGGGCATTGTCTCACAAGATTGGGGGGAGATAGTCGTGACTGTTCTCTCATTGTTCAATTGTTTAATTAGACTGCCTAATTATCCTCCATATCATGCAAACTAGTACACCGCTGGGGGCTGATGCAATCCATAATCAGCACACATTTCACAAATTTGCATATAAATATGGGCTTTGGACAGTCTCACATGAAACAATTGTGGCTCCAGGCAAAATGTGTATAATCTGGGCTGCTGATCAAGATTTCGGGACGCAGGTGAAATTATTCGTACAGATTAAAAATCAACACGTTTCAAAGTCATACACAATATCTTCCTCAGGACATAACCTAATACAGGGTTCCCCAACTCCAGTCCTCAAGGCCCACCAACAGGTCATGTTTTCAGGATTTCCTTAGTATTACACAAGTGATAATTGCATCACCTGTGCAATACTAAGGAAATCCTGAAAACATGACCTGTTGGTGGGCCTTGAGGACTGGAGTTGGGGAACCCTGACCTAATAGGTACCATGTATAACTTCATCAGTTTTATATGCGGTCTTTTTGAAAAAAACTCCAAATAGAAGCACATGATATGTCAATTTTATATGTAAGTCCATTAAAACAAGGTCGGTTGAAGTGTTAAAAGACAGAAAAATATTTGATATTAATTGCATTAAAACATAATATTGTATATTTATAAAAAAAAAAACTGAAAAATGTATTTCATACCATTAGTGTAAAAAAAAGAAAAGAAATTATATGAGTGCATTCCTAAATGGGGTGCGAACTGGTGCTCAATTGATTTATTGGAGTATGAATGTGGTTTAACAGTGCTGTATGCCACCAAAGAGTTTGATTGATCAGTATAGAGCTGCAAAATTGGTTCATTATGAAAGGGGAATGATATCCCAATGGTTTATACTTAGTAGTGTTGAGCCACCCCCGTAGTGTTTGGGTTCGGTTCGGTTCGTCGAACACCCGTGTGTTCGCCGAACTGTTCGTTGAACACCTTCGAACACCGTTAAAACCAATGGCAGGCAAACAAAAACACATAGAAACACATAGAAAACACCTTCAAAGGTGTCCAAAAGCTGACAAACTGCTCAGAAGACACAACTAACACATGAAAAAGTGACAAGTACATATAGTCATGCGAAAAGAAAAGAGGTGGAGGAGTAAAAGGAGGGGGAGACACAGATATAGGCATGTCATGCCCTTCTAAAATCCAAAAAGTGAGAAGCCGACACGGCCAGTCCGCTCCTGAACCCTGACGGCCAGCCCCCCTCTCCCAATACTGGTGCCTGTCCGCTGGTGGGTCGAGCGAGCCCCCCTGTGGTGGAGGCAGCTCTAAGCTTTTTAATTTAAATTGTCTCTCTAATTTGAATGAATACACTTTAAATCCATTTACAAGGATCTATTGGAGGGCAAGCCTCATGCCAGCAGCCGCGTAATTCCAGCTCCAGTAGCGTCCACTAAAGCTGCTGCAGTTAAAAAGCTTTTATAAGGATCGAGCTCGGCTGTCCACCGCAAGGCATCCTACTGCCAGTCCCAGCCCCTATGCCTTGGGGTGCCTCCTGATGCTCTTCACTGAGTATCCCGTGGTCCCGAAGCATTTCCTTTGAAAAAATTAAGTGTCCAAACTACAGGTGGTGTAGCTTGCTTAACAGCCGGGATAATCCGCTGACTAGCAGACACTGCTACTAGGCACAAAGTATTTCCTGGGCTAGATGCAGTTAAAAATTTGTAATTAGATACTCTCGTTGGATGCTGAGAAAGCATTCCATAGAGTCTCCTGGCACGCCATATATGATTCTCTTAAAAAGCTTGGGGTAGGGGTCTAGGGGACCCTTTTATAGCCAAAATCACAGCCCTGTATCGCAATACGTCACCTAGGCTGAAGATAAATGGAACTGTAGCACCCTGAGGGCTCGGTTGCTACAGAGGTATTGCACCTCACCCAGAGGTGTGATATCTCACTCTCAGGTAAGGATGAAGTGTGAATCAGGACCCGACACCTGCATGCATTACACCACATTGCCGTGGGGCAGGGCGACCAATATGCCCCTGAGATGGGCACGACAGTCCCTGTCCCTGGCTGGAGAGGGGGGAGGGAACACTGAGGAAGGGGAACCCTGTAGTGCAGGAGCAGGGAGGAAGCAGTTCCTGGGTGCATTGAGAAGGGAGTATAAAAGGTGGGCACCATCTTAGTTCAGTGCAGAGAAGTCTGAGCAGAAGTGACAGGGAGCAGGGGCTCTGCATGAGCTCTGCTCCGGAGGCGGGCCTAGTAACAGGCCCAGGCCTGGAAGAGGGAGAAGGAAGGAAGAGGAGCGGAGAAGGCTCCAGGGACGAGGAACGAAGGGATCCCAGGGGTGCGGACGGGCGAGTCGCCACCGCACGCCCGAATCCACCTGCGTGGAGGGGTCAGGCCAAAGGGGGAGACCGGTCCCCGAAACTAGTGGAGGCAGGAAACGACCCTCAGCTAGAAACCGGAGGCTGTGACATTTTATGTGGCGCAGCCCCTCGCTACACCCGCTAGGAAGGCACCACATAGGGTCAGGGAAACTGGCGCCAAGTTTACCAAGAGGAGGCCCGAGGCAGCCGGACAGAAGGGTTGGTAAGAAAAGCCAGACAAAGGACACACAAAGGGGGTCCTGTGAAGCGCTCCAAAGTTATCTGGGAGTTGTCTGAGCCCCTCACCTGGTGAGCACAGTACGACGTGGGCAGCCGTTACCTGCAGACGTGGTCTGGATAATAAGAACTGTGAGTAAAGGCCCTGGACTGCATCACTGACTCCGTGTCGTTACTGCTGCTGCCCTGCACCATCACCCCCATCCTCCGCATACACTGCCCTGAGGCTATACTCCTCCCGTGGGGAGTTATGCTACGCTCTGCTGCACCCACAACACCAGCCTCAGCGGTCTGCCCTGCAGCGGCGGTTCACTCTGACCGCAATCCACGGGTGGCGTAGTCAGACATTTAAACATCAAAACCACATAAATAGTACCGCCACTTTTTTTGACCGCCCTGAGCCACGGAACCGGGTCGCCGCCACGGAGACTACAACCACCAGCATCCACCAAAAAGGGTCCGGCTCCGGGTGTCCCAAGGCCCAGGGGGTGCATCAGAACATTTTCATCACCTTTCACAATCACGAATGGGACAAGGCAGGGATGTCCTCTGTCCCCTCTCTTATACATCCTAGTGACAGAGCACCTGCTCTCATCAATTCGCCATAACCCCAATATTAGGTGGATTGAGGTGGGAGGCACCGAGTACAAGTGCTCTCTATTTGCTGATGATGTCCTAGTATATATCACTCAATCACATATATCCATCCATGCTGTTATGGCTGAAATAGATCACTTTGTTACATGGTCAAATTTTAAAATCAATGCAGCGAAGTCTGAGGCCCTCGATGTCTCCCTCCCCAAATCCATACAGGATTCCATCCAGTCCAACTTTCCCTTTGCCTGGCCCTCACAGGGTATCAAATACTTAGGAATTCCTATTCATAGAGACCTCTCCCATCTATGTTATCTTAATTTTGGGCCCTTTATTGAACAACTCCATACAGACCACGGTTGGCAAGTTAGAACTGTAAGATTCACTACGTGAACCACTGGTGTTTTGTGGAAAAGCACATGTACACTGTGTTCCAAATTATTATGCAAAAAGTATTTAGGAGTGATAAGGGAAGAATTTGTTTGTTTGTCAGTTAAACTCATTGATGGTGATGTGTGTCAGGGCTCTTTATATCCCTGTAAGCAATTGCAGACACCTGTGCTAATTAGTTTGGCAGGTGTGTCCAATGAAAGGCAAGACTACTTAAGAAGGCTCTCTCACATTATTAAGCAGCCTACATTTTCTGCCAAAATGGGAAAGAAAAAGGATGTGTGGGCTGCTGAGAAGCAACAAATTGTGGAGTGTTTAGGTCAAGGCATGACTACAATCAACATTGTGCGATGATCAGGATGAAGTGTCTTGGCAATCAAGAAGTATGTAGCTGATTCACAGTACACACGTGTGCGTGCTGATAAGGGCAAATTGAGGACTCTTTCCTACAGGCAATTACGTCAGGTTAAAAGAGCAGCGGCAAAAAAGCCTTGTCATAGCAGCAGACAAGTTTTTGAAGCTGCTGGTGCCTCCAACGTCCCCCGAACAACAAGATGCAGGGTCCTTCAGAGGTTTGCAGCTGTGCATACGCCATCCTGTCGATCTCCTCTATCCACTTCACACAAGCAGAAACGGCTCCAGTGGGCCAAACATTACATGAAGACTGATTTCAAAACTGTTTTGTTCACGGATGAGTGCCGTGCAACGCTCGATGGTCCAGATGGATGGAGTGGAGGATGGCTGGTTGATGGACACCCCACGCAAACACGGCTACAGCGCCAACAAGGAGGAGGTGGAGTAATGTTTTGGGCTGGAATCATGGGGAGAGAGATTGTCGGCCCCTTTAGGATCCCTGAAGGGGTAAAGATGAACTCCATAATGTATGTGGAGTTTCTCAAACAGCACTTCCTGCCATGGTTCAAGAAGAAGAACCGTGTATTCCACAGCAAGATCATTTTTATGCATGATAATGCACCGTCTCATGCTGCACATAAAACATCTGCATCTCTGGCTGATATGGGCATAAAAGGGGACAAACTTATGGTGTGACCCCCATGCTCCCCTGACCTCTACCCCATTCAGAACCTCTGGAGCATCATTAAAAGGCGTGTCTATGATGGCGGGAGGCAGTTCACATCTAAGCAACAGCTCTGGGAGGGTATTCTGTCCTCATGCAAAACAATTGAAGCAGAAACCATCCAAAACCTGACAAATTCAATGGACGAGAGCGTTCAGAAGCTCCTTTCGAACAAGGGGTCCTATGTGAAAATGTAACATCACCTAGAATAAAGTTTTGAGTTGAAAACTGTTTGATTTCAGTTTCTAATAACCTGCTAATGATTATAATTTCAAAAATGACCATTTTTTTGGTCTTTATTAAAATGAAAAGGTTGATCGAAAAGTTTGGGGGATCTAAGAGTGTGGCTACCCAGTAGTCAGGATTACTTCGATTTCTGACAATATGAGGGTCATGTTCCAGGTAGTGCAGCAAGAAGGCACTTATGTGTCTTGCGAATCTCGGAGCCCCAAAATTATTTTCCGGGCTAGATGCAGCTAAAAATTATTATTAATTTTAAATCTGGTGGAGCTTAGTATAGATGGCCTAATAGAATCAGTGCTGCACACTGCTACAAAGCCCAAATTATTTTCCAGCCAAGGTACAGATAAACATGATTAGTAGTGTTGAGCGATACCTTCCGATATCGGGAAATATTGGATCGGACCGATACCGAAAAAGTATCAGATATCGCCGATTCCTATACCGGAAACCAATGCAAGTCAATGGGACAGAAATATCGGAATGAAAATAAACCCTTTCTTTCCTTGTAGGTTAATTCTACATGAAGGAAAACAACTAAGAATAATGTAGAATGTATTGGGGGAGGTGGGGAGACAATAAAGGCATAGAGGTTTAGCCCAATCAAATGGAATAGCAGGAATTAATTAATTAATTTTTTTTAAGACGTTCTGAGTAGTGTTGAGCATTCCGATACTGAAATATCGGGTATCGGCCGATATTCGCGGTATCGGAATTCCGATACTTAATTCCGATACTTTTGTAATATCGTATACCGGAATCGGAAGTTCCCATAATGCAATGAGCCATTTTCATTTTATTCAGCCAATGAGGATCCTAAGAAGTGTGGGCACATCCTGTTAGGCATGTAGGCATCTTAACTAATGGCATGGCTGTGATTGGCTGCTGAAATGATGTCATGATGCACTATAAAAGCCGCCGCCGCCATTTTGAGCTCACTCTGCTGTGAATTCAGTTAGGGATAGGACGCTGTTGTTCTGAGGGACAGTTTTAGCTACCTATTTGGTCTATTCTGCTTTACCCAAGCTACTTTATAAATCGCTGTGCCTTGCAGTGCTAGTGCACAGTTCTCTGTGCTGTTCACCGCTTTCTGCAAGGTCTCTGTGTGTGAGTGCAGCTCACCCTGTAGTGTGTGCTTCAACCATGTCTGGTTGTAGTGCACTCAGTGTGTGTCACTGCCTCATACATTGACCTTTTTTGCCAATTCATAATTTTTCCTGATATCTCCTATTAGTGTGGTGGTTCCATCCGTATTCAGCTAAATTGGTTCCAAACACACTATATAGGAGTAGATAGAGAAATTTTTTTGGTCTTGCAGCGCTAGTGCACAGTGCTCTGCATCTGTACTGTTCACCGCTGTCTGCAAGGTCTGGTGTGTGAGTGCAGCTCACCCTGTAGTGTGTGCTTCAACCACGTCTGGTTGTAGTGCACTCAGTGTGTGTCACTGCCTCATACATTGTCCTTTTTTGCCAATTCATAATTTTTCCTGATTTCTCCTATTAGTGTGGTGGTTCCATCCGTATTCAGATAAATTGATTCCAAACACACTATATAGGAGTAGTTAGAGGAGCCTTTCTGCAGCCTTGGGCCCTGCAGCCCCAGCCAGATTAGTATTAGCCTATTTTTTGCAGCCTCATCTATTGCATTGTAGGTTACCTTCCTACATTGTAATAGCTACAAAAAGTTTGTGATACTATCGTTATTACATCTTTAGGCACATCCAGTGTCTTTTTGTGACAAAAAAAACCTAAATAAAGTTCACCAAACACTCCACTTTACAGTTGTGTAGGCCACATTAGCTCATATTAAAGTCTAGTCCACACTTTATAAAATTAGTGTTTCTTATACCTGTTAGCAGCTGTTCAGGAATAAGCACACTAAGCCCTTAGTACTTTTCTGCCTATCTTTATCAGTCTACCAAGATGAAGAAGGCAGGGAGTAAGGCATGTGGTCGTGGGCGTGGGCGTGGGCGTGGAGTTTCGGCAGGGAGAGGACGTGAGGATTCTGTGCCTGCAGGGAGAGGACGTGGGGATTCTGTGCCTGCTGCGGGCACCAGTGACTCAGCATCCCCCAGTTTTACCAGGGAACAGTCCTTTATGCGCAGCTTTGTAGGAGCTAGCCGTACCCCACTGCTGCGCGAGGACCAAATTGAAGCTGTTGTCGGATGGATGGCAGCTAACGCATCGACTTCAATTAGTTCCAGATCCTCTCAGGTCCTGAGCACTGAAGAGCACCCATCTGTCTCTTCACCACCTGCCAAATTGCCCAGGCAGTCAGAGAGCCCTGGACAGGAGCCATCTCTACTTCTGTTCTCTGAATCTCTTGGCTTGGAAAGAGGGGGCCAGCCAAGCAGAATTCGAGAATTTGAAGAAGAGGTAGTATGCAGTGATGCGCAACCGTTTTGTCTCTCTGAATCTGAAGAGGCGGGTGGGCCAGTGCCTATGGTCAGCAGCACATCTCAGTACGCATCTGATGATGAGACTCAGGTGTCACTTTCTGGTGCGTACTGTGCTGTCGAGACTACCCAGGAGAAGCAGTTGTTTGAAGAGGGTGGTGTAGATGATGAGGTCCTTGACCCATCATGGCGTGAGGGACAGGAAGGTGGTGGGAGCAGCTCTGAGGAAGAGATTCCCCGAACGGCCCAAAAAGGAGGGAGAGGGAGGGGGCAGACTTGGTTGCCTGTAGCCTCCACTTCGGCACCCATTAGGAGCATGGCTCTTCCAAAATCCAAAGCGGGCGCTCCCAAGACTTGCACTGCCTGGTCCTTTTTTGACACAGTTGCAGATGACATTTGCTTTGTCAAATGCAAGCTGTGTAATCAGAAGGTGAAAAGAGGGAAAAGTGTCAGCAACCTCAATACCACAAATATGTGGAAACATGTGCGGACCAAGCACGTGGTGGAGTTACAAAAACACACTGAAGACCTAGGCCAACCTACAGCACCACCTACCACCTCTTCAGCTCGTGTTGTAGCCTCTTCCTCCAGCTCACACACAGCTGGTTCGGCTTCCTCACAGGATCGCCATGGAAGAATCTCTGGCACTGTTGTACAGAGACACAGTGTAATTCCACCGACAGCACCACTTTCCCAGTCATCCTCACACTCCCAGGCCAGTCTACAGCCATCATTAGCACAGGCATGGGAGAAAAGGCGCCCATACTCGGCAAACCACCCCCGAGCACAGGCTCTGAATGCTGGCATTGCTGAACTACTGGCCCTTGAAATGCTATCATTCAGGCTGGTGGAGACTGACACATTCCGTAACTTTATGGCATTGGCAGTCCCACAATACAACGTGCCCAGCCGATTTTATTTCAGCAGGCAAGCCGTCCCTGCCCTGCAACATCATGTGGAGGGAAAAATTAAACATGCGCTACAAAACGCAGTCAGTAGCAAGGTCCACCTGACCACCGATGCGTGGACCAGTAAGCATGGACAGGGACGATACCTTTCCCTCACTGCCCATTGGGTAAATGTTGTGGAGCCGGGTACAGATCTTGAGAGTGGCGCTGTACGTGTTCTGCCAACTCCAAGGATTGCAGGAATCCAGTCTGTACACATTGACTCCTCCTCATACTCCAGTTCCTCTGAATCAGCGCTGCAGGAGCCGTCACGGTCTACCTCCACATCGACCCGTGAACGGTTACCTGTTATGGTGACCAATATGAGCACAGCCGTGGCCAAACGTCAACAGGCCGTATTAAAATTAATTTCTTTGGGGAATTGAAGCCACACAGCGCAGGAGCTCTGGAATGCCATCAAGCAGCAGAGCGACGTGTGGTTTGTGCCAGCGAATCTCCAGCCAGGCATGGTAGTGTGTGACAATGGCCGAAATCTGGTGGCAGCTCTGGGCCTAGGCAACCTCACTCACATCCCATGTCTGGCACATGTGCTCAACTTGGTCGTGCAGAGTTTTTTGAGGGACTATCCGGATCTTGATGCACTGCTTCACAAGGTCTGCATAGAGTGCGCTCACTTGCGGCGTTCCAGCAATGCAAGATCACGCATTGCAGCTCTGCAGCGCCGATTGCGTCTTCCGGAACATCGCATCATATGTGACCTACCCACCAGGTGGAATTCAACGTTACATATGTTGGAGAGGTTGTGTGAGCAGCAGGCAGCAGTAATGGACTACCAGCTGCAGCAGGCGCAAACAAGTCGCAATGCGCGCCGTTCACACTTCACCACCACTGAGTGGGCCTCTATGAAGGACATTTGCCACGTTTTGCGTGCCTTCAATTATTCCACGCGGATGGCGAGTGCAGATGATGCACTAGTCAGCATGACTATCCCCCTTATCTGCCTGCTTGAAAAAACACTGCAAGCACTAAGGGACGAGGTTTTGGAAGAGGTGGAGGATGAGGAGTCACAAATGCCATCTGCTTCTCTACAGTCTGCGCAACATGGTTCCTCACAAAGGCCTAGGCAGGGGACACTTTGTGAGGAGGATGAGGAGGAGTCAATGGATGAGGAAGACATCTGTCCAGAGGAGGGAGGTACACAATGCTCTAGTAGTCAGTATCTAGAGCGAGGGTGGGGTGATGCAGAGCAGGCAGAGATCACGCCTCAAGCAGGGGACAGCGTTTCTTGGCCAGTTGGCAGCCTGCAGCACATGGTTGATTTCATGCTGCAGTGCCTGAGAAACGACCGCCGCATCGCCCACATTCTCAACACGGCTGATTATTGGGTGTCCACCCTCCTAGATCCTCGCTACCGGGACAACTTACAAAGCCTCATAACACCGTTGAACCGGGAGCGTAAAATGCGGGAGTACCAAGACGCACTGGTGCATTCCATCATGTTCTCCATTCCAACCGAGAGCAGTGCTGCTAGTGCTTTACAAGGCAGCTCAGTGCGTCGAGGCAGTGGAGGAAGCTCTGCACAAAGAGGGAGCAGAAGCAGCGCCTCAGCACAAGGCAAGACCAGTATGGCCAAAATGTGGCAAAGTTTTGTGTCCCCGCCGCCACAAATGTCTACACCATCACAGACGGCTCCAGTCAGCAGGAGGCAACGTTTCCGTCAGATGGTGACAGACTACATGTCTTGCCCTCTTAGTGTACTCCCAGACGGCTCTTCTCCCTTGAGTTTTGGGTCTGTAAGCTGGATACATGGCCAGAGCTTAGTCAGTATGCATTGGAGGTGCTAGCTTGCCCTGCTGCTAGTGTATTATCGGAACGCGTCTTTAGTGCCGCAGGTGGTGTACTAACAGACCGTCGCATGCGACTATCCTCCGATAACGTTGACCGGCTTACTTTTCTCAAAATGAACAAGGCCTGGATCTCTCATGAATTTGCCAGTCCTCTTCCAGAATAAATAATTGGTTGGCCACAGTATCCAGGTCTCCTGTTCTGTTCATGTTTCTACCACCTGAACTGTAATCCCTGAGCTCCAACACCGCCAGTTGGCGCTCGGAAGTGCCGTCTGCACAGTCAACACTTGCTGCCGTGTTATTGGGGTTCAGTAACGTCAGCTGTTCCCCTGCTGTGCGGACGGCAATTTCTCCTGCTCTGTCCACATTCTCACTACTACAGATTTTAAAGTTGCTCCAATTACACCTCTGGCTCCTCTGTTTTCAGTATTATCCCTGAGCTCCAACACTGCCAGTTGGCGCTCGGAAGTGCCGTCTGCACAGTCAACACTTGCTGCCATGTTATTGGGGTTCAGTAACGTCAGCTGTTCCCCTGCTGTGCGGACGGCAATTTCTCCTGCTCTGTCCACATCCACTGTACTACTGATTTAAAACCTCCTCCAAATACACCTCTGGCTCCTCTGTTTTCAGTATTATCCCTGAGCTCCAACACCGCCAGTTGGCGCTCGGAAGTGCCGTCTGCACAGTCAACACTTGCTGCCATGCTATTGGGGTTCAGTAACGTCAGCTGTTCCCCTGCTGTGCGGACGGCAATTTCTCCTGCTCTGTCCACATTCTCACTACTACAGATTTTAAAGTTGCTCCAATTACACCTCTGGCTCCTCTGTTTTCAGTATTATCCCTGAGCTCCAACACCGCCAGTTGGCGCACGGAAGTGCCGTCTGCACAGTCAACACTTGCTGCCGTGTTATTGGGGTTCAGTAACGTCAGCTGTTCCCCTGCTGTGCGGACGGCAATTTCTCCTGCTCTGTCCACATCCACTGTACTACTGATTTAAAACCTCCTCCAAATACACCTCTGGCTCCTCTGTTTTCAGTATTATCCCTGAGCTCCAACACCGCCAGTTGGCGCTCGGAAGTGCCGTCTGCACAGTCAACACTTGCTGCCATGTTATTGGGGTTCAGTAACGTCAGCTGTTCCCCTGCTGTGTGTCCGGCAAATTCTCCTGCTTTGTCCACATCCACTGTACTACTGATTTAAAACTTGCTCCAATTACACCTCTGGCTCCACTCTGTTTTTAGTATTTACCCTGGGTTCCAGCACCGCCAGCTGGTTCTCGGCAGTGCCTTTGGATTAGGTGCCTCCTTCTCGGTATCCAAGTTCCACCAACGTCTGCTGGTCCTTGGTAGTGCTTTCTGGTACAGGTACCTCCTGCTTAGTAACCGAGTTCCAGTACCGTCAGCTGGTCTTCGGCAGTTCCATTGGCTCTTGTACCTTCTGCTACCCATCCGGGTTCCAGTACCGTCAGCTGGTTCTCGGCAGTGACTTTGGCATGGGTACTCCCTCCTGCCCAGCCCTGTTCCAGCACGCCAGCTGTTTCCGGGTAGTGTCAACGTCACTTTGCCTCCAGTGCGTTGTCCTGTCGTGTTGCGGTCGGGTTAGCCGACTCTATGGTGCCTGCAGTTTAGGTGACTCCTATGTGGGCTGCGGGATCTGGCAATGAAGGCTGGTTCCATAGTGCCAATAGGACAAGCACCCCCTGTAGGACTGTGGGTTTTGGTAACTGCGGCCGGCTCGCGGCCTTGAACTTTTTTTTACATGGGTACCTTCTGCTACCCATCCGGGTTCCAGTACCGTCAGCTGGTTCTCGGCAGTGCCTTTGGATTAGGTGCCTCCTTCTCGGTATCCAAGTTCCACCAACGTCTGCTGGTCCTTGGTAGTGCTTTCTGGCACAGGTACCTCCTGCTTAGTAACCGAGTTCCAGTACCGTCAGCTGGTCTTCGGCAGTTCCATTGGCTCTTGTACCTTCTGCTACCCATCCGGGTTCCAGTACCGTCAGCTGGTCCTCGGTAGTTCCTCAGCTTTCTTGTACCTTCTGCTACATTTCCAAGTTCAAGCTTTTTGAAATGGTTCTTGGTAATCACTCTAGATCTCCCTGACGAGGACCCTGAAGACGAGGACCCTGAAGACCAACCCTAAGAAGACGAGGACCCCGAAGACGACGACCCTGAAGACGAGGACCCTGAAGACCACCCCGAAGAAGACGAGGACCCTGAAGACCACCCCGAAGAAGACGAGGACCCTGAAGACCACCCCGAAGAAGACGAGGACCCCGAAGACGAGGACCCAGAAGACCAACCCGAAGAAGACGAGGACCCCGAAGACGAGGACCCCCGAAGACGACGACCCTGAAGACCACCCCGAATAAGACAAAGAAGATGACCCTGAAGAAGTTGACCAAGAGGACAAAGAAGAGAAGACAAGCACCAAGATACAGAAGAACTTGAGACAGAAAACCAAGAAGCAGAAATACAAGAAGCGGCAGAACAAAAAGCGGAAGAACATTAAGCATAAGACTAAAAATCAGAGCAAAAGATAATATCTAAATTATAAGCAGAAGATGACTAAGCAGTGTATGGGGATGAGTCTGTTCCTCCTCGTGGTGCCCCTGGAAAAGACCTGCTGCTGCAGGCCAAACTGAACGCGGACAAATCCTGTTGTAAATCTTTTGTGACAGGCAGAACGAAAGGTGTAATGTCCAACCTTTTATAGATAACAACTATAGGAATGCCTGCCACATATAAGAATATGATGAAGAAGAAGAAGATGAAGAAGTAGAATATGAAGAATGTAAAAAAAAAGAATAATACGAAGAAGGTGAAGAAGAAGAAGATGAAGAAGGTGAAGAAGAAGTGGATGAAAAAGATGCTGAGGATGATGAAGGAGAAAGTGTGGGAGAAGTAAAAAAGAAGGTGAAGAGCATGGAAGTAGTGAAACATAAATATCTGACAAAATATAAAAATACTTAACATAGTCAATATTTCCGTAACTCAGAACGTCTTAAAAAAAATATTAATTCCTGCTATTCCATTTGATTGGGCTAAACCTCTATGCCTTAATTGTCTCCCCCACCTCCCCCAATAGATTCTACATTATTCTTAGTTGTTTTCCTTCATGTAGAATTAACCTACAAGGAAAGAAAGGGTTTATTTTCATTCCGATATTTCTGTCCCATTGACTTGCATTGGTTTCCGGTATCGGAATCGGCGATATCCGATACTTTTTCGGTATCGGTCCGATCCAATCCGATCCGATATTTCCCGATATCGGAAGATATCGCTCAACACTAGTTCTGAGTTACGGAAATATTGACTATGTTAAGTATTTTTATATTTTGTCAGATATTTATGTTTCACTACTTCCATGCTCTTCACCTTCTTTTTTACTTCTCCCACACTTTCTCCTTCATCATCCTCAGCATCTTTTTCATCCACTTCTTCTTCACCTTCTTCATCTTCTTCTTCTTCACCTTCTTCGTATTATTCTTTTTTTTTACATTCTTCATATTCTACTTCTTCATCTTCTTCTTCTTCATCATATTCTTATTTGTGGCAGGCATTCCTGTAGTTGTTATCTATAGAAGGTTGGACATTACACCTTTCGTTCTGCCCGTCACAAAAGATTTACAACAGGATTTGTCCGCGTTCAGTTTGGCCTGCAGCAGCAGGTCTTTTCCAGGGGCACCACGAGGAGGAATGGACTCACCCCCATACACTGCTTAGTCATCTTCTGCTTATAATTTAGATATTATCTTTTGCTCTGATTTTTAGTCCTATGCTTAATGTTCTTCCACTTTTTGTTCTGCAGCTTCTTGTATTTCTGCTTCTTGGTTTTCTGTCTCTTGTTCTTCTGTATCTTGGTGCTTGTCTTCTCTTCTTTGTCCTCTTGGTCAACTTCTTCAGGGTCATCTTCTTGGTCTTCTTCGGGGTGGTCTTCAGGGTCGTCGTCTTCGGGGGTCCTCGTCTTCGGGGTCCTCGTCTTCTTCGGGTTGGTCTTCTGGGTCCTCGTCTTCGGGGTCCTCGTCTTCTTCGGGGTGGTCTTCAGGGTCCTCGTCTTCTTCGGGGTGGTCTTCAGGGTCCTCGTCTTCATGGTCGTCGTCTTCGGGGTCCTCGTCTTCTTAAGGTTGGTCTTCAGGGTCCTCGTCTTCAGGGTCCTCGTCAGGGAGATCTAGAGTGATTACCAAGAACCATTTCAAAAAGCTTGAACTTGGAAATGTAGCAGAAGGTACAAGAAAGCTGAGGAACTACCGAGGACCAGCTGACGGTACTGGAACCCGGATGGGTAGCAGAAGGTACCCATGTAAAAAAAAGTTCAAGGCTGCGAGCCGGCCGCAGTTACCAAAACCCACAGTCCTACAGGGGGTGCTTGTCCTATTGGCACTATGGAACCAGCCTTCATTGCCAGATCCCGCAGCCCACATAGGAGTCACCTAAACTGCAGGCACCATAGAGTCGGCTAACCCGACCGCAACACGACAGGACAACGCATTGGAGGCAAAGTGACGTTGACACTACCCGGAAACAGCTGGCGTGCTGGAACTAGGCTGGGCAGGAGGGAGTACCCATGCCAAAGTCACTGCCGAGAACCAGCTGACGGTACTGGAACCCGGATGGGTAGTAGAAGGTACAAGAGCCAATGGAACTACCGAGGACCAGCTGACGGTACTGGAACCCGGATGGGTAGCAGAAGGTACAAGAGCCAATGGAACTGCCGAAGACCAGCTGACGGTACTGGAACTCGGTTACTAAGCAGGAGGTACCTGTGCCAGAAAGCACTACCAAGGACCAGCAGACGTTGGTGGAACTTGGATACCGAGAAGGAGGCACCTAATCCAAAGGCACTGCCGAGAACCAGCTGACGGTACTGGAACCCGGATGGGTAGCAGAAGGTACCCATGTAAAAAAAAGTTCAAGGCCGCGAGCCGGCCGCAGTTACCAAAACCCACAGTCCTACAGGGGGTGCTTGTCCTATTGGCACTATGGAACCAGCCTTCATTGCCAGATCCCACAGCCCACATAGGAGTCACCTAAACTGCAGGCACCATAGAGTCGGCTAACCCGACCGCAACACGACAGGACAACGCATTGGAGGCAAAGTGACGTTGACACTACCCGGAAACAGCTGGCGTGCTGGAACCAGGCTGGGCAGGAGGGAGTACCCATGCCAAAGTCACTGCCGAGAACCAGCTGACGGTACTGGAACCCGGATGGGTAGCAGAAGGTACAAGAGCCAATGGAACTGCCGAAGACCAGCTGACGGTACTGGAACTCGGTTACTAAGCAGGAGGTACCTGTGCCAGAAAGCACTACCAAGGACCAGCAGACGTTGGTGGAACTTGGATACCGAGAAGGAGGCACCTAATCCAAAGGCACTGCCGAGAACCAGCTGGCGGTGCTGGAACCCAGGGTAAATACTAAAAACAGAGTGGAGCCAGAGGTGTAATTGGAGCAAGTTTTAAATCAGTAGTACAGTGGATGTGGACAAAGCAGGAGAATTTGCCGGACACACAGCAGGGGAACAGCTGACGTTACTGAACCCCAATAACATGGCAGCAAGTGTTGACTGTGCAGACGGCACTTCCGAGCCCCAACTGGCGGTGTTGGAGCTCAGGGATAATACTGAAAACAGAGGAGCCAGAGGTGTATTTGGAGGAGGTTTTAAATCAGTAGTACAGTGGATGTGGACAGAGCAGGAGAAATTACCGTCCGCACAGCAGGGGAACAGCTGACGTTACTGAACCCCAATAACACGGCAGCAAGTGTTGACTGTGCAGACGGCACTTCCGAGCGCCAACTGGCGGTGTTGGAGCTCAGGGATAATACTGAAAACAGAGGAGCCAGAGGTGTAATTGGAGCAACTTTAAAATCTGTAGTAGTGAGAATGTGGACAGAGCAGGAGAAATTGCCGTCCGCACAGCAGGGGAACAGCTGACGTTACTGAACCCCAATAACACGGCAGCAAGTGTTGACTGTGCAGAGGACACTTCCGAGCGCCAACTGGCGGTGTTGGAGCTCAGGGATTACAGTTCAGGTGGTAGAAACATGAACAGAACAGGAGACCTGGATACTGTTGCCAACCAATTATTTATTCTGGAAGAGGACTGGCAAATTCATGAGAGATCCAGGCCTTGTTCATTTTGAGAAAAGTAAGCCGGTCAACGTTATCGGAGGATAGTCGCATGCGACGGTCTGTTAGTACACCACCTGCGGCACTAAAGACGCGTTCCGATAATACACTAGCAGCAGGGCAAGCTAGCACCTCCAATGCATACTGACTAAGCTCTGGCCATGTATCCAGCTTACAGACCCAAAACTTGAAGGGAGAAGAGCCGTCTGGGAGTACACTAAGAGGGCAAGACATGTAGTCTGTCACCATCTGACGGAAACGTTGCCTCCTGCTGACTGGAGCCGTCTGTGATGGTGTAGACATTTGTGGCGGCGGGGACACAAAACTTTGCCACATTTCGGCCATACTGGTCTTGCCTTGTGCTGAGGCGCTGCTTCTGCTCCCTCTTTGTGCAGAGCTTCCTCCACTGCCTCGACGCACTGAGCTGCTTTGTAAAGCACTAGCAGCACTGCTCTCGGTTGGAATGGAGAACATGATGGAATGCACCAGTGCGTCTTGGTACTCCCGCATTTTACGCTCCCAGTTCAACGGTGTTATGAGGCTTTGTAAGTTGTCCCGGTAGCGAGGATCTAGGAGGGTGGACACCCAATAATCAGCCGTGTTGAGAATGTGGGCGATGCGGCGGTCGTTTCTCAGGCACTGCAGCATGAAATCAACCATGTGCTGCAGACTGCCAACTGGCCAAGAAACGCTGTCCCCTGCTTGAGGCGTGATCTCTGCCTGCTCTGAATCACCCCACCCTCGCTCTAGATACTGACTACTAGAGCATTGTGTACCTCCCTCCTCTGGACAGATGTCTTCCTCATCCATTGACTCCTCCTCATCCTCCTCACAAAGTGTCCCCTGCCTAGGCCTTTGTGAGGAACCACGTTGCGCAGACTGTAGAGAAGCAGATGGCATTTGTGACTCCTCATTCTCCACCTCTTCCAAAACCTCGTCCCTTAGTGCTTGCAGTGTTTTTTCAAGCAGGCAGATAAGGGGGATAGTCATGCTGACTAGTGCATCATCTGCACTCGCCATCCGCGTGGAATAATCGAAGGCACGCAAAACGTGGCAAATGTCCTTCATAGAGGCCCACTCAGTGGTGGTGAAGTGTGAACGGCGCGCACTGCGACTTGTTTGCGCCTGCTGCAGCTGGTACTCCATTACTGCTGCCTGCTGCTCACACAACCTCTCCAACATATGTAACGTTGAATTCCACCTGGTGGATAGGTCACATATGATGCGATGTTCCGGAAGACGTAATCGGCGCTGCAGAGCTGCAATGCGTGATCTTGCATTGCTGGAACGCCGCAAGTGAGCGCACTCTATGCGGACCTTGTGAAGCAGTGCATCAAGATCCGGATAGTCCCTCAAAAAACTCTGCACGACCAAGTTGTGCACATGTGCCAGACATGGGATGTGAGTGAGGTTGCCTAGGCCCAGAGCTGCCACCAGATTTTGGCCATTGTCACACACTACCATGCCTGGCTGGAGATTCGCTGGCACAAACCACACGTCGCTCTGCTGCTTGATGGCATTCCAGAGCTCCTGCGCTGTGTGGCTTCGATTCCCCAAAGAAATTAATTTTAATATGGCCTGTTGACGTTTGGCCACGGCTGTGCTCATATTGGTCACCATAACAGGTAACCGTTCACGGGTCGATGTGGAGGTAGACCGTGACGGCTCCTGCAGCGCTGATTCAGAGGAACTGGAGTATGAGGAGGAGTCAATGTGTACAGACTGGATTCCTGCAATCCTTGGAGTTGGCAGAACACGTACAGCGCCACTCTCAAGATCTGTACCCGGCTCCACAACATTTACCCAATGGGCAGTGAGGGAAAGGTATCGTCCCTGTCCATGCTTACTGGTCCACGCATCGGTGGTCAGGTGGACCTTGCTACTGACGGCGTTTTGTAGCGCATGTTTAATTTTTCCCTCCACATGATGTTGCAGGGCAGGGACGGCTTGCCTGCTGAAATAAAATCGGCTGGGCACGTTGTATTGTGGGACTGCCAATGCCATAAAGTTACGGAATGTGTCAGTCTCCACCAGCCTGAATGATAGCATTTCAAGGGCCAGTAGTTTAGCAATGCCAGCATTCAGAGCCTGTGCTCAGGGGTGGTTTGCCGAGTATGGGCGCCTTTTCTCCCATGCCTGTGCTAACGATGGCTGTAGACTGGCCTGGGAGTGTGAGGATGACTGGGAAAGTGGTGCTGTGGGTGGAATTACACTGTGTCTCTGTACAACAGTGCCAGAGATTCTTCCATGGCGATCCTGTGAGGAAGCCGAACCAGCTGTGTGTGAGCTGGAGGAAGAGGCTACAACACGAGCTGAAGAGGTGGTAGGTGGCGCTGTAGGTTGGCCTAGGTCTTCAGTGTGTTTTTGTAACTCCACCACGTGCTTGGTCCGCACATGTTTCCACATATTTGTGGTATTGAGGTTGCTGACACTTTTCCCTCTTTTCACCTTCTGATTACACAGCTTGCATTTGACAAAGCAAATGTCATCTGCAACTGTGTCAAAAAAGGACCAGGCACTGCAAGTCTTGGGAGCGCCCGCTTTGGATTTTGGAAGAGCCTTGCTCCTAATGGGTACCGAAGTGGAGGCTACAGGCAACCAAGTCTGCCCCCTCCCTCTCCCTCCTTCTTGGGCCATTCGGGGAATCTCTTCCTCAGAGCTGCTCCCACCACCTTCCTGTCCCTCACGCCATGATGGGTCAAGGACCTCATCATCTACACCACCTTCTTCAAACAACTGCTTCTCCTGGGTAGTCTCGACAGCACAATACGCACCAGAAAGTGGCACCTGAGTCTCATCATCAGATGCGTACTGAGGTGTGCTGCTGACCATAGGCACTGGCCCACCCGCCTCTTCAGATTCAGAGAGACAAAACGGTTGCGCATCACTGCATACTACCTCTTCTTCAAATTCTCGAATTCTGCTTGGCTGGCCCCCTCTTTCCAAGCCAAGAGATTCAGAGAACAGAAGTAGAGATGGCTCATGTCCAGGGCTCTCTGACTGCCTGGGCAATTTGGCAGGTGGTGAAGAGACAGATGGGTGCTCTTCAGTGCTCAGGACCTGAGAGGATCTGGAACTAATTGAAGTCGATGCGTTAGCTGCCACCCATCCGACAACGGCTTCAATTTGGTCCTCGCGCAGCAGTGGGGTACGGCTAGCTCCTACAAAGCTGCGCATAAAGGACTGTTCCCTGGTAAAACTGGGGGATGCTGAGTCACTGGTGCCCGCAGCAAACACAGAATCCCCACGTCCTCTCCCTGCAGGCACAGAATCCTCACGTCCTCTCCCTGCAGAAACTCCACGCCCACGCCCACGACCACGACCACATGCCTTACTCCCTGCCTTCTTCATCTTGGTAGACTGATAAAGATAGGCAGAAAAGTACTAAGGGCTTAGTGTGCTTATTCCTGAACAGCTGCTAACAGGTATAAGAAACACTAATTTTATAAAGTGTGGACTAGACTTTAATATGAGCTAATGTGGCCTACACAACTGTAAAGTGGAGTGTTTGGTGAACTTTATTTAGGTTTTTTTTGTCACAAAAAGACACTGGATGTGCCTAAAGATGTAATAACGATAGTATCACAAACTTTTTGTAGCTATTACAATGTAGGAAGGTAACCTACAATGCAATAGATGAGGCTGCAAAAAATAGGCTAATACTAATCTGGCTGGGGCTGCAGGGCCCAATGCTGCAGAAAGGCTCCTCTAACTACTCCTATATAGTGTGTTTGGAACCAGTTTAGCTGAATACGGATGGAACCACCACACTAATAGGAGAAATCAGGAAAAATTATGAATTGGCAAAAAAGGACAATGTATGAGGCAGTGACACACACTGAGTGCACTACAACCAGACGTGGTTGAAGCACACACTACAGGGTGAGCTGCACTCACACACCAGACCTTGCAGACAGCGGTGAACAGTACAGATGCAGAGCACTGTGCACTAGCGCTGCAAGACCAAAAAAAATTCTCTATCTACTCCTATATAGTGTGTTTGGAACCAATTTAGCTGAATACGGATGGAACCACCACACTAATAGGAGATATCAGGAAAAATTATGAATTGGCAAAAAAGGACAATGTATCAGGCAGTGACACACACTGAGTGCACTACAACCAGACTTGGCTGAAGCACACACTACAGGGTGAGCTGCACTCACACACACAGACCTTGCAGACAGCGGTGAACAGCACAGGGAACTGTGCACTAGCACTGCAAGGCACAGCGATTTATAAAGTAGCTTGGGTAAAGCAGAATAGACCAAATAGGTAGCTAAAACTGTCCCTCAGAACAACAGCGTCCTATCCCTAACTGAATTCACAGCAGAGTGAGCTCAAAATGGCGGCGGCGGCTTTTATAGTGCATCATGACATCATTTCAGCAGCCAATCACAGCCATGCCATTAGTTAAGATGCCTACATGCCTAACAGGATGTGCCCACACTTCTTAGGATCCTCATTGGCTGAATAAAATGAAAATGGCTCATTGCATTATGGGAACTTCCGATTCCAGTATACGATATTGCAAAAGTATCGGAATTAAGTATCGGAATTCCGATACCGCGAATATCGGCCGATACCCGATATTTCAGTATCGGAATGCTCAACACTAATGATTAGTAATTTTAAATCTGGTGGAGCTTAGTATAGATGGCCTAATTGAATCAGTACTGCACACTGCTACAAAGCCCAAATTATTTTCCAGCCAAGATACAGATAAACATGATTAGTAATTTGAAAGCTTAAAACGGTTGGTGAGGTGATTTTAACCAATCATCAAGCTTTTACTCTCCCCAGGATGACACAGGGGTAGAAAAGTCGTTTCGGATCCATGATTTGTTCATCTTTATGAACGTGAGTCTGTCTACATTATCAGTGGAGAGCCGCGTGCGCTTATCTGTCAGCACACCACCAGCAGCGCTGAGCACACGTTCAGACAGAACGCTGGCTGCGGGGCATGACAAGATCTCCAAGGCGTAAGTGGCTAGCTCCGGCCATTTATCCAGATTGGAAGCCCAAAAAGAGCAAGGGTCCAGTGACACAGTCATGGCTTCAATGTTTACTTGGAGATACTCCTGTACCATCGTCTCTAGGCGTTGACTATGTGTCAGACTTCTTGTCTCCTGTGGCCTTGCAAAGGATGGGCTAAAAAAGTGGTGAAATGATTCCGCAAAATTGATGTTACCAGCAGATACTGTGGTTCTGTTACGGTTTGAGTGCTGAACACTTGACGGTCCCACGGTTGGCAAGTTGGAACTGTGAGATTCACTACGTGCACCACTGGTGTTTTGTGGAAAAGCACATGTAAGATTCTGCAACAGTCTCTGCTGATACTCCTGCATGCGTGCATCCCTTTCTATGGCAGGAATAATTTCTGCAAATATACTCTTGTACCGGGGATCTAACAGTGTGGCAACCCAGTAGTCAGGATTATTTCTAATTCTCACAATTCGAGGGTCATGTTGCAGGTAGTGCAGCAAGAAGGCACTCATGTGTGTTGCGCATCCAGGAGCACCAAGTCCCTGTTGTGTTGGTGGCGAGGTAACAATCATGCTTCCTTCCTCTGTCCTCTCCCCCCAACCTCGCACAACAGAAATGTGATCAAGGTCTCCCTCATCTGATGAGTCTTCCATCAGTTCGTCCTCCACTTCTTCCTGGGCTCCTGCACCTTGCTCACTAGTTTGGCTGCTACCATGCGCCCTGGTAAAACCATCTCCCCCACCCTCACATGCCTGCCGCCTTGGTGCTGCCGACCGTCTGGACCTTGCAGATGTTAGCCCTTCCGCATACAACTCCTCCTCCTCTACTTCCTCCACCTCCTCTTGTGCCACCACCTGACTCCGAATTCTGTTTAACATGTGCTCCAGCATGTAAATCACCGGAATAGTCATGCTGATAATGGCATCGTCAGCACTAAACATCTTCGTCGCCATTTCAAAACTGTGCAGAAGGGTGCATAGGTCACTGATCTGAGACCACTCCTCCAGCGTGATTTGCCCCACCTTTGGATCTCGTTGGCCCAGGCTATACGTCAGAACGTATTGCACCAGGGCTTGTCGGTGCTGCCACAGTCGCTGCAACATGTGCAGAGTTGAATTCCACCGGGTAGGCACATCGCATTTTAGCCGGTGAAGTGGCAGGCCCAACGACTTCTGTAGAGATGTAAGTCGCTGAGCTGCGGGATGCGAACGGCGGAAGTGAGCACACAGCGACCGTACCCTCTGCAGAAGGCCATCTAGTCCGGGATAGTGGGCTAAAAATTGCTGGACAACCAGCTTCAACACGTGAGCCATACAAGGCACGTGTGTGACATTGCCCCGGTGAAGGGCCGCACCCAGGTTTGCAGCATTGTCGCACACGGCGTTCCCTGGTTTCAGGTCCAGTGGAGACAACCATTCATGAAATTGGTTCTCCAGAGCTGACCACAACTCCTCAGCTGTGTGACTCACATTTCCCAGACATTTCAAAGTAAAAACCGCCTGATGACGTTGAGCCCTACTGCCAGCATAGTAAGGAGGTGTGCAGGATCCGTTCTGCGCAGTTAGAAAGCTTGTGGCATGACCAGACAGGCTTTGGGTGCAGGTGGAGGACTGAGAGGAAGTTGAGGAGGCAGAAGCAGTGGAGGAACTTTGAGATAAAGAGGATTGACGCACAACTCGTGGGGACGGCAAGACTTGGACAGCAGCCCCTTGTCCTGCTGTCACCATAGTTACCCAGTGCCCAGTCAGCGACATGTAACGCCCCTGTCCATGCCTACTCGTCCAAGTGTCTGTGGTGAAATGCACCCTGTCACACACAGAGTTTCTCAAAGAAGCGGTGATGTTGTGTGCGACATGCTGGTGGAGCGCAGGCACACCTTTCTTTGAGAAGTAGTGCCGACTGGGCATCTGGTACTGGGGCACTGCGACGGACATAAGGTCTCGAAAATCCTCTGTGTCCACCAGGCGGAAAGGCAGCATTTCTGTAGCCAAGAGCTTGCAGATGGTGAAATTCAACCTCTTAGCTTTCTCATGGCTAGGAAGAAATGGTCTTTTACTTGTCCACATCTGAGGGACCGAGGGTTGGCTATTGTGCTTAGACGGGGTTGATAAGGGTGTCCCCGGCAAACTGCCGGTCTGTGAGGAAGATGCAGGCGGACATGTTAGGTTGCCTTGATCCAAAGGTGGTGCTATCGATGTCGGACAGCGCTCAACACCAGCTGGTGTTACCACCTCCAAAGAAAATGATGACCTGCCAATCACGCTGGCTGTTGCGGGTAAAGAGGTGGCAGGTCTGCGCCCCAAAACAGGTGTGACTGCTGTCCCCCCAGTCACAGAGGATGAAGAGGCCGCGGATGCACAAGATATGGCAGACGGTGGTTGGTCCGGCCGGCTAGGCCGCATTGTAGCACAGTGAGCTTCCCACTGCAACTTATGCTACATGTCCATGTGCCGGTTCATGCATGAAGTACTCAAACTATGTATTTTTTGGCCTCTACTTAGCTTTTGCTGACAAATGTTACAGATAACACGAGTTGGGTCATCTTTATCGATCTGAAAAAATGCCAGGCTATGCAAGGCTTAGCACCCATGCGACCTGAAGAGCCACCACGACTTGTGGTGAGAGGCAGAGTTGTGTTTGAGGATGTAGTTGTTGACGTGCTTCCAGTACTACGTCTCTGTCCAGGAAGGCGCAACCTGACCTCGTCGTCACTAGCATCCTCCTCCACCTCCTCTGCTGACCTCATCTCTTGGCTGACTGTGGGTTGACAATAAGTGGGATCTCCAACCTCATCATCATCACCCTGTGCGTTATCACACCCATCGTCCTCAGAGCCAACCTGTTCCTGCCCTGACAAAAAACTAAAGTTGTCGCTCCAATCAGGTATTTGAGTCTCATCATCGTCTTCCTCATTGTCTCCACCAACAGGAGTTACAGTTTGGGAATGAGGGTCTACTTTATGGTCAGAACCTTCTGCGTCTGGTCCTGGATCCGACTCATAAAGATTCTGGGCATCAGTGCAGATCATTTCCTCGTCTGGATTCACAGAAGCGCTGGAGTCGACCTCTGATTCCCAGGCTATAGTATGAGTAAACAGCTCTGCAGACTCAACCATCTGTTCTACCTCATACTCAGACGGGCAGCTGGAGATTTGGGAGCTGTGAGGAAGCAAGTGCGATTGGGGTGACACCTTTGAGGACTGGAGTATTTGTGATGTTGAAGTTGATGTGGAGGAGAGCCCACTTAAAGGAACACTTGATATCCGTTGAAGCACCTGCTGTTTTTGTGCCTCATCTGGAATTTGTAGCGATTGGCGTGGCCGTAAGAAAGGGATCTTATCACATTGTCCGCTAAAAGAAGTAGACATTTTAGTTTGGCTGGAAGATGGTCTTTCTTCTGCAGATGTTACTGTTGCTTTAACACCTACCCCACGGACACAACCTTTTTTCCCCTTCCCAACATGCCTATTCCCCTTTCCACCAGCAGCAGGCCTTTTTCCACTCATTTTGGTGGTTAACTAATTCACAACTCTGGAGTTGTTTGCACAAAAAAACAATGGATGGGAACCGAGCGGAGCTGAGTGGCCAAACTGTGGTATTAGGCCAAAAGTATTGTCTGAGTTAGATGCAGATAAAAATTATTTTTAATTTGCAACCTGATGGAGGTCAGTATAGATGGACTAATAGAGAAAGTCCCACACACTGCTAGAAGGCCAAATATTTTTTCAGAGCTAGATGCAGACAAAAAATTATATTCAGTTTGCAACCTGATGGAGGTCAGTATAGATGGACTAATAGAATGATGCTATGCCCAAAAGATTTTACTTCACTAGGTGCAGTAAAAAAATTGGTATTCTATACACAGGTGGTATATCTTGCAACACAGATAGGCTACTCCACTGACTAACACACTCTGCAATAGGCCAAAAATGATTAGCTTTGCTAGATTCAGCCAAATGCTGTGAAAAAAACTTGCACAGCACTGGCACAGACCTGCCTGGCAAAAACTGATAGGAACTGATGTAACTTAGTCCTGAAAAGGACTGCAATTACAATTAGTCTTTACTCCCACAACCTATCTATTTAAGAGCACAGACCTGCCTGGATAAAAGTCGTAGGAAATGCTGTAACCTAGTCATTAAAAGGACTGCAATCACAACTATTCCCTACTCCCAAGCTATCTGTAGATTTGTGCGAAAATTGGCTTGAAATTAACAAGGTATAGCGCACACAGCAACAGCGGTGCCGTCTAACACGCAGCTGCAGCAGTGAGAAAATGGTGGCGACGGGGAAAATGGCTTGGTCTTATAGGGCAAGGACATGTGACATACACTGACAATGACACATGCCCTTGCTTGTGTGAAAAAAAGCACTTCGCTCCGTGTGTGCTCTGCTGATAGGCTGACAGATTGCACCTCCCCACTGTAAATGCGGGAAAGAGAAAAAAAAATGGAGATCTTCATTATTCCTGCAGAGATCCATCCCCTGCCCCTCCCCCCGCCCCGCTGTACACTCAAACTGCTTATTAACATTAATTTTCATCATTACTGAGAAAAAATCCAGTTATGATTTTGGTGCACGAACAGTTATCGAACATAACCTCGAACAGCCGAATTTTTCTCAAATCGTTCGTGTTCGCCGAACGGCTCGAACACCGCCCAAAACAGCTCGAATTTGAGATTGGCGAACAGTTCGAGTCGAACAACGCTCATCTCTAATACTTAGTCTCTAACAATATTTGGCACAATTATTCTATATGATATTAGAAAAATAATTATTGAAAGAGAGAATATAATGTTAACCAGTAGGTGGGGAGAAATAATCAGTGTGTGCTTAGTGGTTTTCGAGTGTGGCTTTTCTGGTGCTCCAAATAGAGCTTGTGATCATTACCAAAGGAAAGCTTCTAGCGTGGGAGCTGAATGGCATATCCGACCAAAGGAAACGTCAGATATGCCTGATGATTAGATGAGTGAGTGGGAGAAGGTGGACACACAGGAACATCGGCTGATCTCCCAAGCCGCTCCAGAGGATTCAGGTCGACAAGCGCTCCAGGTCAGAGGCAAGCAGCAGTACAAAGAAGGTTGTCAGGTAAAACAGGATGGTAGATGAGAAAAAAAAGATGAGATGAAGGGAAAATGGGTGGGCGGCATCATACACTGCTCAAAAAAATAAAGGGAACACTCAAATAACACATCCTAGATCTGAATGAATGAAATATTCTCATTGAATACTTTGTTCTGTACAAAGTTGAATGTGCTGACAACAAAATCACACAAAAATCATAAATGGAAATCAAATTTATTAACCAATGGAGGCCTGGATTTGGAGTCACCCCCAAAATTAAAGTGGAAAAACACACTACAGGCTGATCCAACTTTGATGTAACGTCCTTAAAACAAGTCAAAATGAGGCTCAGTATTGTGTGTTGCCTCCACGTGCCTGTATGACCTCCCTACAACGCCTGGGCATGCTCCTGATGAGGTTGCAGATGGTCTCCTGTGGGATCTCCCAGACCTGGACTAAAGCATCCGCCAACTCCTGGACAGTCTGTGGTGCAATGTGATGTTGGTGGATGGAGCGAGACATGATGTCCCAGATGTGCTCAATCGGATTCAGGTCTGGGGAACTGGCGGGCCAATCTATAGCTTCAATGCCTCCATCTTGCAGGAACTGCTGACACACTCCAGCCACATGAGGTCTGGCATTGTCCTGCATTAGGAGGAACCCAGGGCCAACCGCACCAGCATATGGTCTCACAAGGGGTCTGAGGATCTCATCTCCGTACCTAATGGCAGTCAGGCTACCTCTGGCGAGCACATGGAGGGCTGTGCGGCCCTCCAAAGAAATGCCACCCCACACCATTACTGACCCACTGCCAAATCAGTCATGATGAAGGATGTTGAAGGCAGCAGATCGCTCTCCACGGCGTCTCCAGACTCTGTCACTTCTGTCACATGTGCTCAGTGTGAACCTGCTTTCATCTGTGAAGAGCACAGGGTGCCAGTGGCGACTTTGCCAATCCTGGTGTTCTGTGGCGAATGCCAAGCGTCCTGCACGGTGTTGGGTTGTGAGCACAACCCCCATCTGTGGACGTCGGGCCCTCATACCACCCTCATGGAGTCAGTTTCTAACCGTTTGTGCAGACACATGCACATTTGTGGCCTGCTGGAGGTCATTTTGCAGGGCTCTGGCAGTGCTCCTCCTGTTCCTCCTTGCACAAAGGTGGAGGTAGCGGTCCTGCTGCTGGGTTGTTGCCCTCTTACGGTCCCCTCCACATCTCCTGGTGTACTGGCCTGTCTCCTGGTAGCGCCTCCAGCCTCTGGACACTACACTGACAGACACAGCAAACCTTCTTGGCACAGCTCGCATTGATGTGCCATCCTGGATGAGCTGCACTACCTGAGCAACTTATGTGGGTTGTAGAGTCCGTCTCATGCTACCACGAGTGTGAAAGCACAACCAACATTCAAAAGTGACCAAAACATCAGCCAGAAAGCATTGGTACTGAGATGTGGTCTGTGGTCCCCACCTGCAGAACCACTCCTTTATTGAGGGTGTCTTGATAATTGCCAATAATTTCCATCTATCGTCTATTCCATTTGCACATCAGCATGTGAAGTTGATTGTCAATCAGTGTTGCTTCCTAAGTGGACAGTTTGATTTCACAGAAGTTTGATTTACTTGGAGTTATATTCTGTTGTTTAAGTGTTCCCTTTATTTTTTTGAGCAGTGTATAATAAGATGTATTAAACGAAGAAGAATGAATCAAACCCTTACAATGTGTATTGGAAAGCATTTCATGTGTACTGAGCTGTTAGTAATAAATAGATTATTGTCACATCTTTGCGACAAACTATACTAAGTGAAGGGCTAAGTTCTAATCTTTAATTTATATGTAAAATATATCTAACCATACCAAACAATTGTGTTGTATATGCAGCCAATCGAATATGAGCTTTTTGTCTATATGAATTGTGAAACATGCGCTGAATATCTAAAAAATGAATGAATAACTGCTCATTGAAAAAACTTTTAAAATAAATAATTGATTAAAGAGATCATCTGTCATTCGTTGATCCTGGAATATTATTAATCATGTTAAAGTCTTGATGAATTAGTTCATAAATATAGATAAAGGGGTAAATAAAAAAGTGGGGAGGGGTCGATCAAAGGATTAATTAAAAACTGTTAAGTGGGAGTATGTTCCTATGGATATATCCGTATGATGATCCAGGGCCGGCTCCAGGTTTTTCTGGGCCCCGGGCAAAAGAGTCTCAGTGGCCCCTTTAACACATACCACGATTCATGATGCAGAGATACGGCGGAGAAATATATATATATATATATATATATATATGACGCACCCCCTGGGCCATATTCTTTAGGGGAATACCCGGAGCCGGATCAGATGGGGGGGGTTTGTAGTCTCCGAGCAGCTGTGACCCGGCCCCGTGCCCAGGGCGTCAAGCTCAGTGTTATGTGGCAGTCCTACAGATGTTATTAAGAGTTCTTTTGTGTCGACTACGCCACCCGTTGTGATGCGGTCACTGTGGCCGCCGCTGCAGCAGGGTCCGCTGAGGCTGATGGTGGGTGCGCAGCTTGGTGGGATAACCCCCAACGGGAGGGGTATAGCCTCAGAGGGGACAGGCGCAGAGGATGGGGGTTGTGGTGGTGTAGTGCAGACGGCAGTGAAGACAGAGTCGGGTTGTGCAGTTAAGGGTGTTTACTTACTGCAGATGTTGTACTGGTCACTCCAGCTGCTAGTGACCACCCGAGCCGTGCTGCGTCCACCAGGTCCTGGATCCAGCCAACCCCCAAACAAGTCCGGAGCGTGGCCCTGAGCTCTCTTTCTGTCCCGTTCTCTGGCCGTCCCCACCAGTAATCCACCTAGGTCCAGCTCCCTCGGGCCTTCTGTTGGGACACCCTTGGCCCTGGGTTCCCTGACCCTTCATGTGGTGTGCCTTCGGGGTGGATGTGATGGGTGACCGTGGCAGACGCTGCCCACGGTCTCCGGTCTCTGGCTGGGGAATGTTTTTACCCCCACCAGCTTGGGTTCCGGTACCCTGATGCCGACTCTTCACCCGGTGCTTTGAGTTGGGATCTCAGAGTCCTTCTCTTCTGTGCTCTGGGTCTCTCTCTTTTCTCCTCTCTCACTCTGGGTCTTTGTCTTTCTTCTCTCCTCTGCTCCTGACTTGTTCTCTGCAGCTGACTGACTCTCTGCATCTGATCCTCTGCATCTGACTTGTTCTCTGCAGCTGACTGACTCTCTGCATCTGATCCTCTGCATCTGACCCTGATCTTAGTTGGTGCCCACCTTATATACACCCTCTATGTGTGAGCTCAGGTGACCAGCACCCAATGAGCTCCTATCTTTACCCAGGCTGCTCCCCCTATCTGCCCCTACACTACATGGGATGTACCACCCCCCTCCCACTCCAGCCAGGAACAGACTCGGTCGTACCTGCACATTTCTAAGTGGGAGTACCGTCGGCCTGTTCCCCGGAAATGGGATGTGTGTAGTGCATGCAGCGTACCGAGCTCAGTTCCACACTCCATCCTTACCCGGGAGTGGAATATCACACCTCTGGGTTGAGGTGCAATACTCCTGTAGCAGCCGAATCCTCAGGGTGCTACATTCCCCCCTGGTAAATCACAGCACGTCCTCGGGCTGTAAAGACAAAAACACCAAAACATACAATTTTTTTTTTTTTTCATATAAAACATATATAAATAACATATCTTAGCAGATAAAACTTTCTCGTCGTCTCTTGTTTCAGGTTCCTCCTCCGGACACTGTGCAACGTGTGTCCGGGAAAAGTGCGACAGTCTCTTAGAAAACTGGTTTTCCTATAAAACCGGTAGGGGGCGCTTTAGGAAGCGCAACTATATACAGGGGAAGTTGGCCGCTCTCAGTCCTCGGCCAGGTAGAGGGAAGGGAATGGCTGCTCACAGTCCTCAGCCTGTGGGATTAAGGGGTTAACGGGTAAACAGTTCACTCAGCTGGTCCCAACGGGGACTATATATATATATATCAACAGTTTCTTTGGTACCCGGTCGGGTAACTATTTACATCACTTGCTCTGCCGCACTCAACGGCGTCTTCCTCCTGCTCTTTGCTTATAGCTGGTTGTTACTTCAGACCCGTCCGGGTCCTCTTGCTCCTCCTCCTCGCACCGCAACTCCTCCTCCGTCAGGCGGTGTACGTGGAGGGCATAAGGTCCCTTGGCACACTTGTGCCGGGTAAAGGTGACCTCATCTCCGATGTAGAGGTCACGACCTCTGTGCCCCTCCGGCAGATGGGACTCCACGTCTCTGCGCGTGACAAAGACGTCGCCGGGGGTGTTGTTGTCTCGAATGAAGCCCCACCCGTGCTGCTGGTTAAACTTGATTACAGTCCCGGTGGTACGGGGACTGTGCGCTGCACGGGGGTCCCTCCTGGTCCGGCTCTTTTGCTCGGCGCTCCTTATTTGGGCCTGTTGTTCCCGGACCCGCCTCTCTCTCCGCTCCCTCGCAAACTCCTCGAGCTGTTGGCGGCAGCACTCCGCACGCTCTGCTGCAGCTGCCCTAGTTTCCTGAGTGAACCCCATTAGATCTTCTCCGGTGGGGTCCCACTCAAACTGTGCTTCCGCTAGCGGGGGCGAGATCCTTATTACGGGCTTCGGAGCCGGAATCAGGGGTGCACACATGGCCCCAACCCTCCTCTGGTGCTCCAGTTCGTAATACTTCTGGGGCCAGACGAAAGGCTGCCCGTCCGGCCACGTGTGCTGGGCAAACAAGTCCTCTCCCAGACGCGGCACCCTTGGTTTTGCGGGTGCAGGCGCGGTGGTGGTGGCGCCCGGGTTGCCCAGGCCTTGCGGCCAGGCCTGGGGCACCTGGAAGGTGAAGGGCACCGTTAATACCGCGGCGCCCTGGGCTACCTGGCCTTGCGACCAGGCCGGAGGCTCCGCAGAGGTAGGGGGCGCTGTTGGTGTTGCGGCGCCCGGGAATTCTAGGCCCTGCGACCAGGCTGGTGGTACTTCCTGCTTGGTCACGCTCGGGGTCGAGGCGTGTGACGTCACAGGGGTCGCGGCGGCGGCTTCCGGTTGGGGCCTAGTCTGCGTCGGTGACATGGCGTTTTCGGGCACAGCAGGGGGACTTTCGGGCTCTGCGACGGGGAGCTGGGGCAGGTAGGCGGTGTCACGGCTTGGGGTATAGGCGTCCCCTTTACCTGCCTCCATGCGTTCGGCTCCCTTCTCGGCGCCGTCTCCGGCCTTGGGTCCTCCCGCGCCATCCTCAGAGGCGGCCTCCTTCCTCATCTCGGCTGGCGTGCTCCGGGTCTTGGTTTCAGCTTGCGTCTTGGTTTCCGCTTGCTGGGCCATCTCCCGGCTCCATTCCGCCAATATCTCGCGCTGTACCCGGGCCATCCTCCGTGCGAGGCCCTCCAGGGCAGTCTGCGCACACTCCCGGTCTCGGGGGAGCTGCGCAAGGACCTCCACTAGGCCTAGTGGGGTCGTGGTGTCCAGCAGGCTCCTGACCAACGGGTCGGTGCTGCTCTGCTCTTCTTCCAGCAGGCTCCTGGCCAGCGGGCCGGTGCTGCTCTGCTCTCTGGACATCTCCGGGTGAGCTTTTCTGCTACTCCTCTCCAGGCTTCCTGCCTCCGGGTGCGCTCGCTCTAGACTGCTCCAGGCGGCACCCATTTTCGTTCTTTTCTTTCGTCTCCTCCCACTTCGAGGGCGGTCCCGGGGCAACTCGGTGACTGTCAGCTCCAGGGGTAGTTCTTTCACGCTGACAGACACCTCCAGCATCACAGTCTCTGTTGGTGGGGGCGGTTTCCACTTTTGGCGCCATTTTCTGTCCTGGCCCACGATGGGAGGTGGCCTCTTGCCCTCCTTTGGCACGCCCATAATGGCGTCCGCTGCTCTTCCAAGGCGGGAAATCTGCGGTTTTGGCGGGAAGCGTCGCCCAGTGGCGGGAAACTCTGCAGATGGCGGGAACAAGCTGGAAATGGCGGACAATCGGCGGGAAACGACCTGTGATGGGGCCCGATGGCGGGGACCCTCCGGAACCGGCAGGAGACTTCTTTTTAAGGTAACGGTGAACTTCTCTTCAGGCACGCAGTACCCGGTGGTTGTGGGCACGTAATCCTGCCGACTACGCCAAAGTTGACGCACCCCCTGGGCCATATTCTTTAGGGGAATACCCGGAGCCGGATCAGATGGGGGGGGTTTGTAGTCTCCGAGCAGCTGTGACCCGGCCCCGTGCCCAGGGCGTCAAGCTCAGTGTTATGTGGCAGTCCTACAGATGTTATTAAGAGTTCTTTTGTGTCGACTACGCCACCCGTTGTGATGCGGTCACTGTGGCCGCCGCTGCAGCAGGGTCCGCTGAGGCTGATGGTGGGTGCGCAGCTTGGTGGGATAACCCCCAACGGGAGGGGTATAGCCTCAGAGGGGACAGGCGCAGAGGATGGGGGTTGTGGTGGTGTAGTGCAGACGGCAGTGAAGACAGAGTCGGGTTGTGCAGTTAAGGGTGTTTACTTACTGCAGATGTTGTACTGGTCACTCCAGCTGCTAGTGACCACCCGAGCCGTGCTGCGTCCACCAGGTCCTGGATCCAGCCAACCCCCAAACAAGTCCGGAGCGTGGCCCTGAGCTCTCTTTCTGTCCCGTTCTCTGGCCGTCCCCACCAGTAATCCACCTAGGTCCAGCTCCCTCGGGCCTTCTGTTGGGACACCCTTGGCCCTGGGTTCCCTGACCCTTCATGTGGTGTGCCTTCGGGGTGGATGTGATGGGTGACCGTGGCAGACGCTGCCCACGGTCTCCGGTCTCTGGCTGGGGAATGTTTTTACCCCCACCAGCTTGGGTTCCGGTACCCTGATGCCGACTCTTCACCCGGTGCTTTGAGTTGGGATCTCAGAGTCCTTCTCTTCTGTGCTCTGGGTCTCTCTCTTTTCTCCTCTCTCACTCTGGGTCTTTGTCTTTCTTCTCTCCTCTGCTCCTGACTTGTTCTCTGCAGCTGACTGACTCTCTGCATCTGATCCTCTGCATCTGACTTGTTCTCTGCAGCTGACTGACTCTCTGCATCTGATCCTCTGCATCTGACCCTGATCTTAGTTGGTGCCCACCTTATATACACCCTCTATGTGTGAGCTCAGGTGACCAGCACCCAATGAGCTCCTATCTTTACCCAGGCTGCTCCCCCTATCTGCCCCTACACTACATGGGATGTACCACCCCCCTCCCACTCCAGCCAGAAACAGACTCGGTCGTACCTGCACATTTCTAAGTGGGAGTACCGTCGGCCTGTTCCCCGGAAATGGGATGTGTGTAGTGCATGCAGCGTACCGAGCTCAGTTCCACACTCCATCCTTACCCGGGAGTGGAATATCACACCTCTGGGTTGAGGTGCAATACTCCTGTAGCAGCCGAATCCTCAGGGTGCTACATATATATATATATATATAAAATATAAAGAGGCAGCACTCCAAGAAATTTTTGAAAAAAAAATGGACTTTAATGAGCCCAAAATCCATTTTTATCAAAAATTTCTTGGAGTGTTGCCTCTTTATATTTTTTCTATTGACATGCAGCAGTTTGGACAGACTGTTTGGAGGCTTGGTCTTTAATTTATATAATTTATATATATATATATATATATATATATATATATATATATATATATATATAGTACAATGCAAAGATTTCACTTAGTACATTACATGAGTGATATCTATTGTAAATTCCACAATAGCTCAGAAACCGGTGAATCGCTCCACACAGAATACTGGCCCCCATCTAAGGCTCCATACGGAATACTGGCCCCCATCTAAGGCTCCATACGGAATACTGGCCCCCATCTAAGGCTCCATACGGAATACTGGCCCCCATCTAAGGCTCCATACGGAATACTGGCCCCCATATAAGGCTCCATACGGAATACTGGCCCCCATATAAGGCTCCATACGGAATACTGGCCCCCATATAAGGCTCCATACGGAATACTGGCCCCCATATAAGGCCCCATACGGAATACTGGCCCCCATATAAGGCCCCATATGGAATACTGTCCCCCATATAAGGCTCCATCTGGAATACTGGCCCCCATATAACGCTCCATACAGGATACTGGTCCCCTTATAACGCTCCATACAGGATACTGGCCCCCACATAATGCCCCATACAGGCTGTCCCCCCCTTATAATGCTCCATGCAGGCTGTTACCCCCCACATAATGCCCCATACAGGCCCCCCTTATAATGCTCCATGCAGGCTGTTCCCCCCCACATAATGCACTATGCAGGCTGTTCCCCACCTTATAATGCCCCATGCAAGATGTCACCCCCCCCTCTTTATAATGCCCCATGCAGGATGCCCCCCCTCTCTTTATAATGCCCCATGCAGGATGCCCCCCGCCCTTCTCTTTATACTGCTCCATGCCTCCATACATAAAAAAAAAAAATCAAATACTCACCTCCCTTCTCCTCACCTTCTACCAGCTGCCCGCTGCCCGCTGCTCGCTGCTCGGGTCCGGACTCCAGCGTTGTCGGCGTCTTCCCGCTCTGCGCTGCCTGTGACGGCTCAGGGGAGGGCGCAGTGGAAAGACGTCACCGCGCCCTCTGACCTGAGACGTCACAGGGAGCGCAGAGCAGGAAGACAGCTGATCTGCGGAGGCACGGGGAGAGGTAAGTATCCGGCTGCCGAGGCCCTGAGCAAGCGGCGGAGAAGGGCGGGCGCTGACACCGCTCTCCTCCGCCCATAGCCCAGCGGAGTGCGCGACCGCCAGTGGGCCCCTCTGCCTGCTCAGGGCCCTGGCATTTGCCCGGGTGCGCGGGGTGCTGACGCCGGCCCTGTGATGATCTTTTTGTTTGCTCCAAATGAACTGTCCTGCAGAGCGTAGCATTATTCCCAATAGAGATCCTGAAAAATATCCTGCAGAGCTCAATCAAGATCCTGACAGAATGACAAAAAAAAGTCTGTCCCGTTGTGTCGGGTACTGGATTGTTTGTCCCAATCTTGAGTGCACTCACGGGGTGTATGTGTCTACAATCCATGTGGTGGAGAAGGAGCTGAGCGATATGGATGTGGTGCCGGCCGGTCACTGTATATCGTGCAGTGATTCCTGCAGGCTGCCGCCTTTGCAGGTAAGTGACATCACTCAGGCAATGTGGACTCTCCATCAGTAAATTAATTCTGGAGTGAGTACCTTTCTTACACGTTTCAGCGGTTACAACCGCCTTCATCAAAGATGGTGCCTGTTACCTATGGTGGTGTTTATATAGGTGCCTGTCACCTATGGCGGTGTTTATATAGGTGCTTGTGACTTATGGCAGTGTTTATATAGGTGCCTGTGACCTATGGAGGTGTTTATATAGGTGCTTGTGACCTATGGCAGTGTTTATATAGGTGCCTGTGACCTCTGACAGTGTTTATATAGGTGCTGTTACCTCTCGTGGTGTTTATATAGGTGCCTGTTACCTATCGGATGTATATAAAGGTGCCTGTTACCTATGGCGGTGTTTATATAGGTGCCTGTTACCTATGGGGTATATATAAAGGTGCCTGTTACCTATGGCCATGTTTATATAGGTGCCTGTGACCTATGGCCGTGTTTATATAGGTGCCTGTTACCTATGGCGGTGTTTATATAGGTGCCTGTTACCTATGGGGTATATATAAAGGTGCCTGTTACCTATGGCCATGTTTATATAGGTGCCTGTGACCTATGGCCGTGTTTATATAGGTGCCTGTTACCTTTGGTGGTGTTTATATAGGTGCCTGTTACCTATGGCGGTGTTTATATTGGCACCTGTTACCTATGGCAGTGTTTATATAGGCGCCTGTTACCTCTGGCGGTGTTTATATACAGTGGTGGCCAAAAGTATTGGCACCCCTGCAATTCTGTCAGATAATACTCAGTTTCTTCCTGAAAATGATTGCAATCACAAATTCTTTGGTATTATTATCTTCATTTAATTTGCTTGCAAGGAAAAAAACACAAAAGAGAATGAAGCAAAAATCAAATCATTGATCATTTCACACAAAACTCCAAAAATGGGCCAGACAAAAGTATTAGCACCCTCAGCCTAATACTTGGTTGCACAACCTTTAACCAAAATAACTGCGAACAACCGCTTCCGGTAACCATCAATGAGTTTCTTACAATGCTCTGCTGGAATTGTAGACCATTCTTCTTTGGCAAACTGCTCTAGGTCCCTGATATTTGAAGGGTGCCTTCTCCAAACTGCCATGTTGAGATCTCTCCACAGGTGTTCTATGGGATTCAGGTCTGGACTCATTGCTGGCCACCTTAGAAGTCTCCAGTGCTTTATCTCAAACCGTTTTATAATGCTTTTGGAAGTGTGTTTTGGGTCACTGTCCTGCTGGAAGACCCATGACCTCTGAGGGAGACCTGGCTTTCTCACACTGGGCCCTACATTATGCTTCAAAATTTGTTGGTAGTCTTCAGACTTCATAATGCCATGCACACGGTCAAGCAGTCCAGTGCCAGAGGCAGCAAAGCAACCCCAAAACATCAGGGAACCTCCGCCATGTTTGACTGTAGGGACCGTGTTCTTTTCTTTAAATGCCTCTTTTTTTTCCTGTACACTCTATGTTGATGCTTTTTCCCAAAAAGCTCTACTTTTGTCTCATCTGACCAGAGAACATTCTTCCAAAACGTTTATGGCTTTCTCAGGTAAGTTTTGGCAAACTCCAGCCTGGCTTTTTTATGTCTCGGGGTAAGAAGTGGGGTCTTCCTGGGTATCCTACCATACAGTCCCTTTTCATTCAGACGACGACGGATAGTACGGGTTGATACTGTTGTACACTTGGACTGCAGGGCAGCTTGAACTTGTTTGGATGTTAGTCGAGGTTCTTTATCCACCATCCGCACAATCTTGCGTTGAAATCTCTCGTCAATTTTTCTTTTCCGTCCACATCTAGGGAGGTTAGCCACAGTGCCATTGGCTTTAAACTTCTTGATGACACTGCGCACAGAAGACACAGGAACATTCAGGTCTTTGGAGATGGACTTGTAGCCTTGAGATTGCTCATGCTTCCTCACAATTTGGTTTCTCAAGTCCTCAGACAGTTCTTTGGTCTTCTTTCTTTTCTTTATGCTCAATGTGGTACACACAAGGACACAGGACATAGGTTGAGTCAACTTTAATCCATGTTAACTGTCTGCAAGTGTGATTTAGTTATTGCCAACACCTGTTAGGTGCCACAGGTAAGTTACAGGTGCTGTTAATTACACGAATTAGAGAAGCATCACATGATTTTTCAAAGGGTGCCAATACTTTTGTCCACCCCCTTTTTTAGGTTTGGTGTGGAATTATATCCAATTTGGCTTTAGGACAATTCTTTTTGTGTTTTTTCATTGACGACAAATTAAATGAAGATAATAAGACTAAAGAATTTGTGATTGCAATCATTTTCAGGAAGAAATTGAGTATTATCTGACAGAATTGCAGGGGTGCCAATACTTTTGGCCACCACTGTAGGTGCCTGTTACCTATGGCAGTGTTTATATAGGCGCCTGTTACCTATGGCGGTGTTTATATGGGTTCCTGTTACCTATGGCGGTGTTTATATAGGTGTCTGCTACCTATAATGGTGTTTATATAGGTGTATGTTACCTATAGCAGTGTTTATATAGGTGTCGGTTACCTCTAGCGGTGTTTATATAGGTGCCTGTGACCTATGGCAGTGTTTATATAGGTGCATGTGACCTATGGCGGTGTTTATATAGGTGCCTATGACATATGGTGGTGTTTATATAGGTGCCTGTGACCTATGGCAGTGTTTATATAGGTGCCTGTTACCTATGGCGGTGTTTATATAGGTGCCTGTGACCTATGGCAGTGTTTATATAGGTGCCTGTGACCTATGGCAGTGTTTATATAGGTGCATGTGACCTATGGCGGTGTTTATATAGGTGCCTATGACATATGGTGGTGTTTATATAGGTGCATGTGACCTATGGCGGTGTTTATATAGGTGCCTATGACATATGGTGGTGTTTATATAGGTGCCTGTGACCTATGGCAGTGTTTATATAGGTGCCTGTTACCTATGGCGGTGTTTATATGGGTGCCTGTTACCTATTGCCAGGGCCGGCGTCAGCACCCGGCGTACCCGGGCAAGTGCCGGGGCCCTGGAAAATCAGAGGGGCCCAGCCGCCCACTCACTGTCGGGGCCGGGTCCACACACCCACCCGCCCACTCACTGTCGGGGCCGGGCCCACACACCCACCTGCCCACTCACTGTCGGGGCCATGGCCGCATCTTCGGCACCTGTTCAGTGACGCAGGCGCTGCTTGATTGCCGGCACTCCCCCAGTCCCAGAAATGGCCGCGCGCTGTCAGGCTGTGTCTGCTAGTAATGACACGGCAGGGTCGACGGCACTGCACCTTTAATTTTGCTTGTGTGTCGCCCCTGCCGCTTCATTACTAGCAGACACAGTCGCACAGCGCGCAGCCATGTCTGGGGGAGTGCCATCAAACACCGTCGGAGCGGAGGTCCTGCACAGATGGGGGGGGAGCAGCCCGGACCCGACCGCAAGTGGGCCCCTCTGATGGTCCAGGGCCATGAAGTCTGTGACACGCCGGGGGCCCTGCACTGCCCCATACCTGAGGAGCTGCTGGACAGGACACTGGACCGGGGACAGGTGAGTGAGGCTTCCCCAATCCCCATATTAAAAATACTTGTAATGGGTCTGTGTGAGTGCATGTATGTGAATGTCAGTGTGTATGACTGTGTATATATATTTGTCTGTTTTATATATGTCTTTAAGAATTTGTGTAAAAATATGTGTTTGTCTGTATGTGTACATATCTGTGTACCGTGTGTGCATGTCTGTGTACCGTGTGTGCATAGCTGCGTACCGTGTGTGCATGTCTGCGTACCGTGTGTGCATGTCTGCGTACCGTGTGTGCGCGTGTGTCTGCGTACCGTGTGTGCGCGTGTGTCTGCGTACCGTGTGTGCGCGTGTGTCTGCGTACCGTGTGGGCGCGTGTGTCTGCGTACCGTGTGCGCGCGTGTGTCTGCGTACCGTGTGCGCGCGTGTGTCTGCGTACCGTGTGCGCGTGTGTGTCTGCGTACCGTGTGCGCGCGTGTGTCTGCGTACCGTGTCTGCGTACCGTGTGTGCGTGCGCATGTCTGCATATGTGAAGGATGAGGTGGCAGGCTGGGCCCTGTGTACTATATATATATATTTCTCCGCCGTATCTGTGCATCATGAATCGTGTATGTGTTAAAGGGGCCACTGAGACTCTTTCGCCCGGGGCCCAGAAAAACCTGGAGCCGCCCTGCATGAAGTGCAAATACAGAATGACGTTATCCCCACAATCCTCTGTGTGTAACCACCAAAGGCCAAATGTAGCTCCTGCGTCCTGGGCACACCTGCAATAGCAGTAGACAAATGTGTGCTCTAGAGGACCAGGCAATCACTCACCCCGATTGGCAGACGTTTTGCTCCCTCATGTTTGGTCCTCAAGTTAGCTGCTCCGTTTGAAGGTTGATAGGAACAAGGGAAAGAATCCCCTACATGCTTGGCTGTGTAGTGATGCTCGCTGAGCTTCTCTTAACTCCCATTATAGACTCTGTCTTCCCCCTCTCCTCCTCTGTAGTCTACATCTTCTTCTCTCAGACCACCACTGTTCACTTGGCAACCTGCCTTGGTGAAGAGGATATTAACTGTTTCTGTACAAACTAGTGTTAAAAGTGCTAAATCCCTATGACATTAATATACATTTAACGTATACAGAGTTTTCTAGGAATAATAATAATTTTTATTTATATAGCGCCAACATATTCTGCAGCACTTTACAATTAAGCGGGGACATGTACAGACAATAAATTCAATACAAGGTGAGACAGTTTAAACAGTTACATTAGGAGTGAGGTCCCTGCTCGCAAGCTTACATTCTACAAGGAAATGGGGGGGACACAATAGGTGGAAAGCGCTTGTTATTTCAGGTCTGGTAATTATAATAAGTCAGGATTGTCATATAAAGCTGTATGATCCGGTCATCAGCACGTATGTTCAAGTGCAAAACTCAATTACCGAGTGCTGTTATCGTGTGTATGGAGGGTGTGGAGACAGATGAAGTGAAGGGAACAGATTCTGAATAGTATTTAGGAGGGGAAAGTTAGTTTACTGAGTATTTGAGGTGGTAGGCTTGTTTAAAGAGATGGGTTTTTAAGGCGCGCTTGAAGACATCAGGGCTAGGCATCAATCGGATCGTCTGGGGTAGAGCATTCCAGAGAACTGGCGCAGCACGAGACAAGTCTTGGAGACGGAGGTGCGAGGTTCGGATTATGGGGGATGTTAGTCTTAGGTCATTTTTGGAACAGAGGGCACGTGTAGGACGATAGACTGAGATGAAAGAGTTGATATAAGGTGGTGCAGAACTGTGGAGAGCTTTGTGAGTGAGAGCAATGAGTTTATAGTGGACCCTGTAGCGAATGGGTAACCAGTGTAATGACTGGCACAAGGTGGAGGCATCAGTGAAGCAGCTGGACAGAAATACGACACTGGCTGCCGCATTCAGGACAGATTGGAGAGGGGAAATTTTGGTAAGAGGGAGACCGATCAGAAGAGAGTTGCAGTAGTCCAGACGAGAGTGAATAAGAGCGACAGTAAGAGTTTTAACAGTTTCAAAAGTGAGAAAAGATCGGATTCTGGAGATGTTTTTAAGATGCAGGTGACAAGAGCGAGTGAGTGATCGGATATAGGGAGTAAAGGAGAGGTTAGTGTCGAATATGACCCCAAGGCAGCGGGCGTGCTGCTTGAGAGTTATGGTTGAACCCTCCAAGGTAATTTCGATGTTAGGTAGAGTTAGGTTAGTAGAGGGGGAAAACACGAGAAGTTCAGTTTTGGAGAGATTCAGTTTAAGATAGAGGGAGGACATTATGTTAGACACAGCAGACAAACAATCCTTGGTATTTTGTATTAGGGTAGGGGTGATGTCAGGGGAAGAAGTGTATAATTGGGTGTCGTCAGCATAGAGATGATACTGGAACCCAAATCACCTAACTCTGGGTTAAGTTGTCTCTCTGTTTCCGGAAAAATAGACCCCATATCATGATACACTCAGGTGGGACAATGTTGACTGTACTGAAGGTTTTGCTCCGATCCTACACCTATTCCAACACATTTGGAAACCTTACTTTCTGTTACCTCAGCGAAAACCCTTCAAGAGAATAGATGTGGAATCAGACTGTACATTAGCAGAATAATTGGCTAAGATAACAACACTCAAATAAGTCTCCACCCCTAATTTTTTCTCAGGAGTACTGCTACCGAAACCTGAGGTTGTGAAACGTGCTGACTGGGTCCTTGTGAAGGTGATAAAGAAGAAACACTGGCACCAGCCTAAGTAGGAAGGTCCATACCAAGTCCTATTGACCACTCCCACTGCTGTCAAAATTGCTGAACGTACATCACGGATACATCTGTCCCACTATTAAAAGGGTTGACGGAAGTCTAGGGAAAGTTAGGCAGGGAACAAACCCAGTCTCCTGAAACATAAGCCCGGCTACAAAGGGGGGGTTCTCCAAAAGGGAGAATTCATCTCAAACCGGTGAAGACACCCACTTCCCTTTTCCCGGTGGACGGAGACAGGGTAGGCAGTAGAAGAAAAAAAAGATGTTCTAGAGACAGTTATTTTGGGAATCCTACACATGGTTATGGGAAATTGGAAGGTAATAGATCCAGCAGGGTGGGAAAGTCCAGAGGGTTGGAGAGGTTTTGGATTTAATAATTTAAATCTCACTTTTGAAGTAGGTCAGACGGTCACCTTTTTGATGGACTTCCGCCTGTTATATAAAGGACGTGAAGATGGAGAACAAGCAGCCAAACTAACTGGATCAGAAAAATATGTTTGTGTTATAAACCAAAATAACAGGGGAGTCCGAATGTTTACTAGTTGGTCCCTTGCTGGATGGACAACGAAGACTATGGGTATAAAATTTATGGCCACACAGATTTGAAATCCAGGTTCCTCATTAGGAAAAAATAAACTTCCCGTTGCACAAAAAAGGATGATTGTAGCAAAATTAGTATTAATCTTAAAAAAAAACTAAGATGAGAGACCAAAGGTTATATGGTATTGGATCTGATGCATCAGAAACAGACCCAATAGGACATTTCTACATAGAAGTTCAGAATAATACCAAAACACGCCCCAAGGAAAGTATGTCGGAAAGAACCATAATGGAGTCCATGGGTCCCACAGTTGGGTTCACTAACTTAATCTATGAAGATAAGCTAGCTCTAGAGACTATCTATGAGGAGAAAAATGAATGGTTAGAATTGCTTAGATATACTGCAAAAAGCCTTAACAAACTAAACTGTGTAGCTTGAGCAACAGCCAGACCACAGCTAGGTACTGTCCCTTTCCCCCTACATGATCAGGAGGACCCAGAAGGGTTACAGTACATAATTAAACTATATGGAAAACTTCCTGTCCCCTCAGATAAGGAAAGAAAATGCAAGACATTATCACTTTTATTTCCCCCACTTAAAAAAAACAGATATCCAACAACAGGTGATTGCTTATCCTGGTAGCTATACTTGTTTCAGTCTTCCTGGGAATGGACATGACGAAATCCAGGACGACTTTTGTAGAGAACTAATCACTGTTTCCCACAACACCAACTACTCAGTCATATGGTCAAAACGGACCACCCTGAGAGAAGACATATGGTGGTCATGTGGTGACAAAAGAATACCAGCCAGATTGCCGTATGGTTCTAAAAGGGATTGTGCGGTTATCCAGCTAATCATGCCCTTCCACCTATTGTCAACAGGAACATGGTCAAAGGTATGTGGTGGGAGTAGACAGAAGCGTGACACCCCCCGAGAATCCTTAGATTTTAGTAGATGACATTGGAGTTCCCAGAGGAGTGCCCAACGAATACAAGGCTAGGAACCAGGTAGCAGCTGGGTGGGAGTCCATCATATGGTGGGTGACAATAAATAAAAATGTAGACTGGATAAACTACATATACTACAACCAACAGAGATTTGTTAATTACACTCGAGATGCAGCTAAAGGGATAGCTGAGCAGCTAGGACCAACTTCCCTCATGGCTTGGCAGAACAGAATGGCATTAGGCATCCTCTTAGCAGAAAGAGAAGATGTATGTAGTATGTTGGAGGATTTTGTTGCAATTTCATCCCTAATAATACTACAGCTCCTGATGGTAGCATCACCAATGCCCTTGATGGACTGACTGCCCTATCTAATAAACTGGCTGAGAACTCTGGATATGTTGACAATTTTTCTTCCTGGATTGAAGGATGGTTTGGGAAATGGTCTGGCCAGGTCACTTCCGCGCTGATATCTCTGGCCATTGTGGCCAGTGTACTCCCTGTTTGTGGCTGTTGTGCTATACTGTGCATTAGAGGACTCGCACAAAGACTTATTGACTCTGCCATAACAAAGACTATGTATGGAGGAATGGAGACTATGGAACCTGATGATAATGATTCTGAACATTATACCTTCCCCGAAAATAAACCAGACTCTGAAATCCGATGGGTCCTGTGAAAACCGTAATAAGAGAACAAAAGCCCTGATGGGTACAGAGATATGATATTGAAATTTACAAAAGGGGGGAATGTTATAATCATTTTTGTAATAACTATATAATGTGTGTATATATATATGTGTGTGTGTGTATATATATAGTATATATACAGTATATATAGTTTTACTGAAAGGTCCTGGAATGAGTGGAAAGTAGACAGATGTTCTCTTTGCGGTCAGAAACAACTGACTCTGAGATGTGTAGAGACACTAATCATTTCTTTGGAGAAACAGGATGCTTAGAATATAATCTATAGTCGGCTGCAAGAATTCATTTCCGTTGCCTCTTATCTGATTTTGCATTATATATATACTAGAAATAGGCCCGATGCTATTGCATGGGGAGTGCGGTGAAATGAACCTCTGTGTGCCCTTAGTGGTGCTAACAGGAGCAGTGGCCATGTGTCACACCATTTGCGCTTTCCATCATCCCTGTTCTATATCATCCTTCCGCATTTGTGTCTTGTATTTGTGGCATCATTTGACGTCGTTCACACCTGTGCACTGTCTCTTCCTTGTTGGGTGCTGTAGTTTGGGATCTGGTGTTGTGTTTCTTGAGTGATGGTCACTATGTGGTGTCTCCTGTGTGCGGGTTTACACTATATGGTCTCTTGGAAGCTGTTGTGACTAGAATTGGATGTGGTCCATTGTTTTGTGTAGTTTGATGTGTGTGTGATTGTCCGTTTCCAAGGTGGAGCAAAAAAACAGAAAGGAAGTGAAAGGATCCAATTTATTATCATGTCACAAATAATGGCAAAGCTTCATACTTTACATAATAGGAACAGAAAGACAATCCATAGAAATGTTATTAGATTCTATTCTTATGTATTAGACAGATAGATGGAACTATGAAACCTGAAAGACATACTGATAGGATGTTTAGATTGTGAGCCCCAATGGGGACAGTGCTGCAAATGTATGTAAAGCACTATGGAATTAATAGTGCTATATAAATGAATCAATATTATTATATGATCTAAATATATTATTTATGTATATATGGTGAAACTATGTAAGTATGTATCTATAATGTCGCCTCAATCTATATATATATATAAATATATATATATATATATATATATATATATATATATATATATATATATATATATATATATATATATATATATATATATATATATATATATATATATATATATATATATATATATATATATATATATATATGATATGTCTAAGGGGTAGCGTTTCTCCTTATGGAGAGTGACACACCGGCTCTGGCACGTCAAGGTAAGGAGGCTTATTCGCCATGCAATGCTTCTCTGGGAAATTGAATATGCAAATTGCCTCTTCAGAGATAAAGACCTCAGTCCAGAGCCTCTCACCAGCCAAATCAGTTCTCATACTTTGCACTGACGAGGGCCAACAGCCCGAAACGCCGTGTCTGCAAATTGAGATTCTGATTTGGCTTTTATCCTAAGTCATATTGCACGACTCGTTAAAGGGTTGATTGTGACTTGTAGGATTGCTGCTTCCAATAGGTGGCGCTATAGAGTACAAGTCCTCTTTTTCTCTGAAGAGGCAATTTGCATATATATATATATATAACAACATTAACAAACATATATATGTATGTGTTTAGCTATGATGTATGTACTGTATGTACTAAAAATATAGAATTATTTAAAGTATATAATATCTATCATATATCTATGTATAATATATGTCTGAAATCTACAATTTTTTAAGATATAAATAGAGATATATATGAATATATATCTATGTAGCGATGTCTCTATCCACATGAATTAGAGCCAGAGGAGGAGATATGGTGAACAGCCGTCCCACCCATCTCTTCAGCTGTTCACAAAAAACCCAGCCCAGTGAAAAGACAAATAAGTCTCTCAGCATCTTTGACACTGTAGTTACAAATATGGGTTTCCATCACCAACTGTTTAAAAGTTGATGATACATATCTCCTCTGTGATGACCTTAAATACTTCTATATATATGTATTTACAACAAAATTAATGGTGCAAAATATATGTTATCTATATACAGTACAGACCAAAAGTTTGGACACACCTCATTTAAAGATTTTTCTGTATTTTCATGACTTTGAAAATTGTACATTCACACTGAAGGCAGCAAAACTATGAATTACCACATGTGGAATTATATACTTAACAAAAAAGTGTGAAACAACTGAAAATATGTCTTATATTCTAGGTTCTTCAAAGTAGCCACCTTTTGCTTTGATGACTGCTTTGCACACTCTTGGCATTCTCTTGATGAGCTTCAAGAGGTAGTCACCGGAAATGGTTTTCACTTCACAGTGTGCCCTGTCAGGTTTAATAAGTGGGATTTCTTGTCTTATAAATGGGGTTGGGACCATCAGTTGTGTTGTGCAGAAGTCTGGTGGATATGTAGCACCCTGAGGATTCGGCTGCTACAGGGGTATTGCACCTCAAGCCAGAGGTGTGGTATTCCACTCCCGGGTAAGGATGGAGTGTGGAACTGAGCTCAGTAGGCTGCATGCACTACACACATCCCATTTCCGGGGGACAGACCAATGGTACTCCCACTAGAGAAATGTGCAGGTACGACAGTGTCTGTCCCTGGCTGGAGTGGGAGGGGGGTGGAACATCCCAGTAGTGTAGGGGCAGATAGGGGGAGCAGTCTGGGTAAAGCTAGGAGCTCATTGGGTGCTGGTCACCTGAGCTCACACATAGAGGGAGTATATAAGGTGGGAACCATCTTAGATCAGGGTCTTTGTAGAGGTTTGGTCAGTCAGTCTGTCAGAGTTGAGTCAGAGAAGCAGAGGAGAAGAGCAGCTCCAAGGCCCAGAGAGAGAGAGGAGAAAGAAGGACCCAGAGGGGGAGAAGAGAGAACTCCAAGAACCCAGGATTAGATCAGCGGGTGAAGAGTTGGCACAAGGGTACCGGATCCCAAGCTGGTGGAGGGCACTAATCCTCAGCCAGAGACCGGAGGTCGTGGGCAGGATCTGCCACGACCACCCACTAAATCCACCCGGAAGGCAGACCAGGAATAGGGTCAGGGAACCCAGAGACAAGGGTTTACCAACAAGAGGCCCGAGGGAGCCGGACTTAGGTGGATCCCTGGTGGGGAAGGCCAGAGAGAGAAGGAACGTCAGAAAGGGAGCTCAGGATCACGCCCCAGAATTACTTGGGAGTTGGCCGAGTCCAGGACCTGGTGGACGCAGCACGGCTCGGGCGGTCACTCAAGGCCGGAGTGACCAGCATAACAGCAGTAAGTAAAGACCCTGAACTGCACAGCCTGACTCTGAGTCTCATTACCATCCTCCCTGCACCTCCACAACCACCATCCTCTACACCTGACCCCCTGAGGCTATACCCCTCCCGTTGGGGGTTATACTACCTAAGCTGCACACACATCACCAGCCTCAGTGGACCCTGCTGCAGCGGCGGCCGTATTGACCGCAATTCAACGGGTGGCGTAGTCGACATAAAAGAACATCTAGTAACATCTGTAGGACTGCCACACACTGAGCTTGACACCCTGGGCACGGACCGGGTCACCGCCACTCGGAGACTACAACCCCCATCTCATCCGGCTCCGGGTATTCCCCAAACAACACTGGCCCAGGGGGCGCGTCAACTTTGGCGTAGTCGGCAGGATAACGTGCCCGCAACAACCGGGTACTGCGTGCCTGAAGAAAAGTACACCGTTACCTTAAAAAGAAGTCTCCCGCCGGTTCCGGAGGGTCCCCGCCAACGGACCCCATCACAGGTCGTTTCCCGCTGGTTGTCCGCCATTTGCAGCTTTTTCCCGCCATCCATGGAGTTTCCCGCCACTGGGAGACGATTCCCGCCATTTCCAAAGATTTCCCGCCTTGGAAGAGCGGACGCCATTATGGGCGTGCCAGAGGGTGGCAAGAGGTCACCTCCCATCGTGGGCCAGGTCGAAGAATGGCGCCAAAAGCGGAAACCGCGCCCACCAACAGAGACTGTGATGCTGGAAGTGTCCATCAGCGTGAGAGAACTGCCCCTGGAACTGACAATCACAAAGTTGCCCCGGGACCACCTTCAATGTGGGCGGAGACAGAACAAAAGAGAGAAGATGGGTGCAGCCTGGAGGAGTCTGGAGAGAGCGCACCCGGAGACAAGAAGTCTGGAGAGGAGTCCAGAGAGAGCCTACCCGGAGATGGAGGGAGAGTCAGGCAGCACCGACCCAGTGGTCAGGAGCCTGCTACAAGCCACAACTCCACTAGGCCTAGTGGAGGTCCTGGCACAGCTCCCCCGAGACCGGGAGTGTGCACAGACTGCGCTGGAGGGCCTCGCACGGAGGATGGCCCGGGTGCAGCGAGAGACGTTGGCGGAGTGGAGCCGAGAGATGGCCCAGCAGACCGAAACCCGACAGCGGAGCACGCCACCCGAGACGAGGAGACAGACCGCCTCTGAGGATGGTGCAGGAGGACTGAAGGCCGGAGACGGCGCCGAGAAGGGAGCTGAACGGACGGAGGCAGGTAAAGGGGACGTCTCTACCCCGAGCCGGGAAACCGCGTGCCTGCCCCAGCTCCCCGTCGCAGAGCCCGAAGTTCCCCCTGCCGTGCCCGTTGCTGCATCGTCACTGCCGCCGACTAGGCCTCAACCGGAAACCGCGGCCGCGACCCCTGTGACGTCACACGCCTCGACCTCGAGCGTGGCCAAGCAGGAAATACCATCAGCCTGGTCGCAAGGCCTTGTACCCCCGGGCGCCGCTATTCCAACAGCGCCCCCTACCTCCGCGGAGCCACCGGCCTGGTCGCAGGGCCGAGTAACCCAGGGCGCCGCCGTTCTTACGGTGCCCTTTGCCTTTAGGGTGCCCCAAGCCTGGTCGCAAGGCCTGGTCAACCCGGGCGCCGCTACCACCACAGCGCCCATAACACCTAAAGTACCGCACCTGGGTGAGGACCTGTTCGCCCAGCATACGTGCCCGGATGGGCAGCCCTTCATATGGCCACCGGAGTTTCACCATCCCCGACTCCGGAAAGAAAGACCCCTAGATGAACCCCTGATTCCGATTCCGAAGCCCGTCAGGAGGACCCAGCCCCCGCTAGAGGAGGCACAGTTTGAGTGGGACCCCACCGGAGGAGACCTCATGGGGTTCACTCAGGAGACTCGGGCGGCCGCAGCGGAGCGTGCAGAGTGCTGCCGGCAGCAGCTCGAGGTCTTCGAGAAGGAGCGGAGAGAGAGGCGGGTCCGGGAACAGCAAGCACAGATAAGGAGCGCGGAGCAGAAGAGCCGGACCAGGAGGAATCCCCGTGCAGCTCATGGTCCCCCTTCCACCGGGACTGTGATAAAATTCAACATGCAGCATGGGTGGGGCTTCATTAGAGACCATCATACCCCCGGCGACATCTTTGTGACCCGCAGAGACGTAGAAAGCCATCTGCCGGAGGGACACAGAGGTCGTGACCTGTATGTAGGGGACGAGGTCACCTTCACCCGGCACAAGTGTGCCAAAGGACCCTACGCCCTCCATGTGCATCGCCTGACGGAGGAGGAGCTGCGGTGTGAGGAGGAGCAAGAGGACCCGGACGGGTCTGAAACTGAAACCAACCAACAAGAAAGAGCAGGAGGACGCCGTCGTTGAAGTACGGTAGAGAGAGACTGTATAAAGTTGCCCGTCGGGGTACCAAGAACTGTTGCTGATTTAAATATGTCCCCGTTGGGACAAGAGTGAACTGTTAACCCGTGTGTCCCTATTCCCATTACCTGGCCGAGGACTGAGAGCGGCCATACCTCCCCTTGTATATAGTTGCGCTTCCTAAGGCGCCCCCTACCGGTTTTATAAGGAAACCGTTTTTCTACAAGAGACTGTCGCGCTTTTCCCGGTCACAAGTTGCACCGTGGCCGGAGGAGCAAGAGTGTTTACAAGAATGTTATTTATGAAAAGTTTTATATGAAGAGTTTATTGCTGCTGATGATATATATGATGTTTTATATGTTTATATGTTGATGTTTATGAAAAATAATTGTATGTTTTGGATGTTTTTATCTTTGACAGCCCGAGGACGTGCTGTGATTTACCAGGGGGGAATGTAGCACCCTGAGGATTCGGCTGCTACAGGGGTATTGCACCTCAAGCCAGAGGTGTGGTATTCCACTCCCGGGTAAGGATGGAGTGTGGAACTGAGCTCAGTAGGCTGCATGCACTACACACATCCCATTTCCGGGGGACAGACCAATGGTACTCCCACTAGAGAAATGTGCAGGTACGACAGTGTCTGTCCCTGGCTGGAGTGGGAGGGGGGTGGAACATCCCAGTAGTGTAGGGGCAGATAGGGGGAGCAGTCTGGGTAAAGCTAGGAGCTCATTGGGTGCTGGTCAACTGAGCTCACACATAGAGGGAGTATATAAGGTGGGAACCATCTTAGATCAGGGTCTTTGTAGAGGTTTGGTCAGTCAGTCTGTCAGAGTTGAGTCAGAGAAGCAGAGGAGAAGAGCAGCTCCAAGGCCCAGAGAGAGAGAGGAGAAAGAAGGACCCAGAGGGGGAGAAGAGAGAACTCCAAGAACCCAGGATTAGATCAGCGGGTGAAGAGTTGGCACAAGGGTACCGGATCCCAAGCTGGTGGAGGGCACTAATCCTCAGCCAGAGACCGGAGGTCGTGGGCAGGATCTGCCACGACCACCCACTAAATCCACCCGGAAGGCAGACCAGGAATAGGGTCAGGGAACCCAGAGACAAGGGTTTACCAACAAGAGGCCCGAGGGAGCCGGACTTAGGTGGATCCCTGGTGGGGAAGGCCAGAGAGAGAAGGAACGTCAGAAAGGGAGCTCAGGATCACGCTCCAGAATTACTTGGGAGTTGGCCGAGTCCAGGACCTGGTGGACGCAGCACGGCTCGGGCGGTCACTCAAGGCCGGAGTGACCAGCATAACAGCAGTAAGTAAAGACCCTGAACTGCACAGCCTGACTCTGAGTCTCATTACCATCCTCCCTGCACCTCCACAACCACCATCCTCTACACCTGACCCCCTGAGGCTATACCCCTCCCGTTGGGGGTTATACTACCTAAGCTGCACACACATCACCAGCCTCAGTGGACCCTGCTGCAGCGGCGGCCGTATTGACCGCAATTCAACGGGTGGCGTAGTCGACATAAAAGAACATCTAGTAACATCTGTAGGACTGCCACACACTGAGCTTGACACCCTGGGCACGGACCGGGTCACCGCCACTCGGAGACTACAACCCCCATCTGATCCGGCTCCGGGTATTCCCCAAACAACACTGGCCCAGGGGGCGCGTCAGATACACAGCTGATAGTCCTCCTGAATAGACTGTTAGAATTTGTATTATGGCAAGAAAAAAGCAGCTAAGTAAAGAAAAACGAGAGGCCATCATTACTTTAAGAAATGAAGGTCAGTCAGTGCGAAAAATTGGGAAAACTTTGAAAGTGTCCCCAAGTGCAGTTGCAAAAACCATAAATCGCTACAAAGAAACTGGCTCACTTGAGGACCGCCCCAGGAAAAGAGGACCAAGAGTCACCTCTGCTTCTGAGGATAAGATTATCCGAGTCACCAGCCTCAGAAATCGCAGGTTAACAGCAGCTCAGATTAGAGACCAGGTCAATGCCACACAGAGTTCTAGCAGCAGACACATCTCTTCAACAACTGTTAAGAGGAGACTTTGTGCAGCAGGCCTTCATGATAAAATAGCTGCTAGGAAACCACTGCTAAGGACAGGCAACAAGCAGAAGAGACTTGTTTGGGCTAAGAACACAAGGAATGGACATTAGACCAGTGGAAATCTGTGCTTTGGTCTGATGAGTCCAAATTTGAGATCTTTGGTTTCAACCACCATGTCTTTGTGCGACGCAGAAAAGGTGAACGGATGGACTTTACATGCCTGGTTTCCACCGTGAAGCATGGAGGAGCAGGTGTGATGGTGTGGGGGTGCTTTGCTGGTGACACTGTTGGGGATTTATTCAAAATTGAAGGCATACTGAACCAGCATGGCTACCACAGCATCTTGCGCGGCATGCTATTCCATCCGGTTTGCATTTAGGTGGACCATCATTTATTTTTCAACAGGACAATGACCCCAAACACACCTCCAGGCTGTGTAAGGGCTATTTGACCAAGAAGGAGAGTGATGGGGTGCTACGCCAAATGACCTGGCCTCCACAGTCACCAGACCTGAACCCAATTGAGATGGTTTGGGGTGAGCTGGACCTCAGAGTGAAGGCAAAAGGGCCAACAAGTGCTAAGCATCTCTGGGAACTCCTTCAAGATTGTTGGAAGACCATTTCCGGTGACTACCTCTTGAAGTTCATCAAGAGAATGCCAAGAGTGTGCAAAGCAGTCATCAAAGCAAAAGGTGGCTACTTTGAAGAACCTAGATTATAAGACATATTTTCAGTTGTTTCACATTTTTTTGTTAACTATATAATTCCACATGTGTTAATTCATAGTTTTGATGCCTTCAGTGTGAATGTACAATTTTCATAGTTATGAAAATACAGAAAAATCTTTAAATGAGAAGGTGTGTCCAAACTTTTGGTCTGTACTGTACGTATTAGTACGCCCTGGGCTGTCTAGGGGTTAAGACCCAAATTGGCTCAGCACAAAAGGTTTCTTCAGATGTGGATCCAATCGGTGCAAAGCGTGTCTACATGCGGTTAAAACAGATAGTTTTATGTCCTTAAGTAATGATAGAGAATATAAAATTCATGATTTCCTCAATTGTAATTCATCAGGGGTTATATACCTTATAGAATGCACCTTGTGTAAGGTCCACTATGTGGGTTGTACCACAGGTGCGCTGAAAGTCCGTATCAGAAGACATCTTTCTGATGCGATTAATTTGGAAGCCATAAATACATCAGCAGTATCGAGGCATTTTGCGAGAGTTCATAAAGGTGACACCTCATTCTTTAAATATATGGAGATAGAGAAGGTATATAGATCCACACGAGGGAGGGATCATAAGTGCAAACTTCTGAACCGGGAGTCCCTGTGGATTTTCACATTGGATACCACAGGGGTTAAATTCAAGACAGGATCTGATACTGCAGTATTAAGAAATATAATTCTGCATTTATTTCCATGCATGTACACTGGGTACGGAAAGTATTCAGACCCCTTTAAATTTTTCACTCTGTTTCATTGCAGCCATTTGGTAAATTCTAAAAAGTTCATTTTTTTCTCATTAAAGTACACTGTGCACCCCATCTTGTCTGAAAAAAAACAGAAATGTAGAAATTTTTGCAAATTTAATAAAAAAGAAAAACTGAATTATCACACGGGCAAAAGTATTCAGACCCTTTGCTCAGTATTGAGTAGAAGCATCCTTTTGGGCTAGTACAGCCATGAGTCTTCTTGGAAATGATGCAACAAGTTTTTCACACCTGCATTTTGGGATCCTCTGCCATTCTTCCTTGCAGATCCTCTCCAGTTCCGTCAGGATGAATGGTAAACGTTGGTGGACAGCCATTTTCAGGTCTCTCCAAAGATGCTCAATTGGGTTTAGGTCAGGGCTCTGGCTGGGCCAGTCAAGAATGGTCACATAGTTGTTCTGAAGCCACTCCTTTGTTATTTTAGCTGTGTGCTTAGGGTCATTGTCTTGTTGGAAGGTGAACCTTTGGCCAAGTCTGAGGTGCAGAGCACTCTGGAAGAGGTTTTCATCCAGGATATCTCTGTACTTTGCCGCAATCATGTTTCCTTCAATTGCAACCAGTCGCCCTGTCCCTGCAGCTGAAAAACACACCCATAGCATGATACTGCTGTTATGATCTGCTACAAGAACTAAGGAAAGAGAGGAAATCTGTCCATAGAATAGAACTAAGCTGATTCCCTACGATGCAGCGGGCAACCTGTTCCTTGTGAACAGACCCACCTTCGTCTGCGGCTAGTCTGAACGCAGACCTATAGATTAAAGGGACGGGTCCCTAAAAGAACTAAGGACTGGGACAAAATTGGACACCTCCTGGCAGAAGTAGTAGCAGAAGAAGACAAACAGACAAAAGTACTTAGTGGTCCAAGGACCAAACAAACTAGAGAGATACAGTAGGTACAAAGCACCTGGCTAGATTAAGAGTCAAAGTAACACTGAAGTCCAGCAAAGCCTGAAGGGCGGAGCTGGAATAAATAGGCAGAAGGTCACGTGACCACAAAATAGAAAAAACTAACAGGAGGGTTCTAACAACTGCCACCACCATGTTTCACTGTTGGGATTGTATTAGGCAGGTGATGAGCAGTGCCTGGTTTTCTCCACACATACCACTTAGAATTATCACCAAAAAGTTCTATCTTTGTCTCATCAGACCAGAGAATCTTATTTCTCATAGTCTGGGAGTCCTTCATGTGTTTTTGAGCAAACTCTATGCCGGCTTTCATATGTCTTGAACTGAGGAGAGGCTTCCGTCTGGCCACTCTGCCATAAAGGCCCAACTGGTGGTTGATAGTTGACTTTGTGGAACTTTCTCCCATCTCCCTACTGCATCTCTGGAGCTCAGCCACAGTGATCTTGGGGTTCTTCTTTACCTCTCTCACCAAAGCTCTTCTCCCACGATTGCTCAGTTTGGCTGGACGGCCAGGTCTAGGAAGACTTCTGGTGGTCCCAAACTTCTTCCATTTAAGGATTATGGAGGCCACTGTGCTCTTATGAACCTTGAGTAATGCAGAAATTCTTTTATAACCTTGGCTAGATGTGTACCTTGCCACAATTCTGTCTCTGAGCTCCTTGGGCAGTTCCTTTGAGCTCATGATTCTCATTTGGTCTGACATGCACTGTGAGCTGTGGGGTCTTATATAGACAGGTGTGTGCCTTTCCAAATCAAGTCCTATCAGTTTAATTAACACATTTGGACTCCATTGAAGGAGTAGAACCATCTCAAGGAGGATCACAAGGAAATGGACAGCATGTGACTTAAATATGAGTGTCTGAGCAAAGGATCTGAATACTTATGACCATGTGATATTTCAGTTTTTCTTTTTTAATAAATTTGCAAAAAAATTCTACATTGCTGTTTTTTCAGTCAAGATGGGGTGCAGAGTGTACTTTAATGAGAAAAAAAATGAACTTTTTAGAATTTATCAAATGGCTGCAATGAAACAAAGAGTGAAAAATTTAAAGGAGTCTGAATACTTTCCGTACTCACTGTATGTATCTATATACACTGCTCCAAAAATAAAGGGAACACTTAAAACAACAGAATATAACTCTAAGTAAATCAAACTTCTGTGAAATCAAACTGTCCACTTAGGAAGCAACACTGATTGACAATCAATTTCACATGCTGATGTGCAAATGGAATAGACGATAGATGGAAATTATTGGCAATTATCAAGACACCCTCAATAAAGGAGTGGTTCTGCAGGTGGGGACCACAGACCACATCTCAGTACCAATGCGATCTGGCTGATGTTTTGGTCACTTTTGAATGTTGGTTGTGCTTTCACACTCGTGGTAGCATAAGACAGACTCTACAACCCACAGAAGTTGCTCAGATAGTGCAGCTCTTCCAGGATGGCACATCAATGCGAGCTGTGGCAAGAAGGTTGGCTGTGTCCAGAGGCTGGAGGCGCTACCAGGACACACACCAGGAGATGTGGAGGGGGCCGTAGGAGGGCAACAACCCAGCAGCAGGACCGCAACCTCCGCCTTTGTGCAAGGAGGAACAGGAGGAGCACTGCCAGAGCCCTGCAAAATTACCTCCAGCAGGCCACAAATGTGCATGTGTCTGCACAAGCGGTTAGATACCGACTCCATGAGGGTGGCATGAGGGCCCGACGTCCACAGATAGGGGTTGTGCTCACAGCCCAACACCATGCAGGACGCTTGGCATTTGCCACAGAACACCAGGATTGGCAAAGTCGCCACTCGCGCCCTGTGCTCTTCACAGATGAAAGCAGGTTCACACTGAGCACATGTGACAGACGTGACAGAGTCTGGAGACGCCGTGGAGAGCGACATCCTTCAGCATGACCGGTTTGGCAGTGGGTGAGTAATGGTGTGGGGTGGCATTTCTTTGGAGGGCCGCACAGCCCTCCATGTGCTCGCCAGAGGTAGCCTGACTTCCATTAGGTACTGAGATGAAATCCTCAGACCCCTTGTGAGACCATATACTGGTGCGGTTGGCCCTGGGTTCCTCCTAATGCAGGACAATGCCAGACCTCATGTGGCTGGAGTGTGTCAGCAGTTCCTGCAAGATGAAGGCATTGAAGCTATGGACTAGCCCGCCCGTTCCCCAGACCTGAATCCGATTGAGCACATCTGGGACATCATGTCTCGCTCCATCCGCCAACTCTTGGACAGTCTGTGGTGCAACGTGACGTTGGCGGATGGAGCGAGACATGATGTCCCAGATGTGCTCAATCGGATTCAGGTCTGGGGAACGGGCGGGACAGTCCATAGCTTCAATGCCTTCATCTTGCAGGAACTGCTGACACACTCCAGCCACATGCTTTAGTCCAGGTCTGGGAGGAGATCCCACAGGAGACCATCCGCAACCTCATCAGGATCATGCCCAGGCGTTGTAGGGAGGTCACACAGGCACATGGATATATATATATATATATATATATATATACCTTTTTGTCATTCTAGTAGTAGGACCATAATTAAGACATGATTTGTTGAAACGCGTAGGTCTGTAAGCTATGATAGTTGCACATTTGCTGTATTCTTTGTGGAGCAGTGTTTTATATGGCTAATAAAAGCTAAGTTTTAATATTTTTTCTACTAAACAAACCTTTACGCTGGATCATTTGCACTTTTCCCTTGTCTGACTACACTTACGTTTCTCCCTGGTACCACTTATCTGCATCTCCAGAAGTTTCCCATTTCTCTATTATACTCTTCAAATTACATTTTGAGACTTTCTCCTCCTGTTGTTGCACATATTTTTTTTCCCTTCATCTGCACAGGTATCATTAATCTATCATCTATAATGACCGTACCAGGTCCTGCAGGTCCTGTATCCCGTACACATGACGTGGGCAGTGCACGGCATGCCGCTAGTTTTTATTCTGAGTGCTCTTATATACGGTGGTAGTTTTACACAATGTTGAGCCTGTGATTTGCAGAGTGAAATGTCTGACTGCTAGAACAGAAGTATACGGCAGATTCTACAGCATGGATACATAAAGGACGTCCTGGGGGAATATACCTCCCTCCAACACTCGTCCAGTCCCTGCCTCACACTAGAGACATTTATAATAACTCCAGGACTATGGAGCTGGTCATTTTCTCATAATCTGTGGCCATTATTAGTGTTCTCGCATTGTACGGTAATATCACCCTGGAGGTTGTGATGTATTTAGTGTAATAGCGCCATCTAGAATATACAGTATATATCAGGCGATACCATGCTTTCTATAGTTAGTCGTCTTATGTGCCCTCTATAGCTATCTATTATACTTTATATTTCTATATAATAATTTATAATAAATTACTCAATAGTTTTACAGCTTTATGATGTTTATTAATCTGCTGTAATTATAAAAGAAAGTCCAACCTTACAGTGGACACAGGTGGAAGTGTCCTCCATGATGGTGTAGGCTGAGGTGGAGCAAGTATATAGTCAGTGGGGGATCAAGATGACCAGTATTCCCCAGGGTTCCTTGTTATCAGGGAGGGACCCGGTGTATGCAATCAAAAGATCTTATCCTCTGACCGGCTGTGTGCCATCAACAGGTAATGATCCTCTGTCCGGCTGTGTGCCATCAACAGGTAATGACCATCCGGCAGTGCGTCTTCAACTGGTCATCACCCTTCAGCTGTGTGCCATCAACAGGTAATGACCATCCGGCAGTGCGCCATCAACAGGTAATGACCCTCTGGCTATGGCCATCAATAGGTCATCACCCTCCGGCTGTGTGCCATCAACAGGTAATGACCATCCGGCAGTGCGCCATGAACAGGTAATGACCATCCGGCAGTGTGCCATGAACAGGTAATGACCATCCGGCTGTGTGCCATCAACAGGTAATGATCCTCTGTCCGGCTGTGTGCCATCAAGAGGTAATGACCCTCTGGCTATGGCCATCAATAGGTCATCACCCTCCGGCTGTGTGCCATCAAATGTTTTTATCTTCTGTCCAGTTTTGTGCCATCAAGAGGTAATGACCCTCCAGCTGTGGGCCATCAACAGGTCATCACCCTTTGGCATTTAGGCTTCTTGTCTTCTGTAAGATGCGATTCTTGAGTCTCCTGATGTTAAAAAATATTTAAAAAATCACCGATTAAACTAATAATCTATCTAGTACATAAGCATCACAATTTATAATCTATCTAGTGCATAAGTATGACAATTTAGCTCACAGAACATACACTATGCTAAAACATTAGACCCTACAAGCAGAAATTTGCTAAACTAACATAAATATAACTGACAAATCAGTAGAAAAATCGCTGCCAATGGCACAGCTCTCTTCACATCAACCTGTAACCATAGTAGATAAGAAATAGAGGACACTGCTCATAGTCAGTTATCAACAATTCGGCATGGGGCATCCCACCAGAGACATTATAATATCTAGTAGATTATAGATGGCAATAGAATTTACCAACAAGCACATAGTACGCCAAACTCAAGTACATAGTATGCCAAACCTCGACACGTTTTCCTAAAATAGGTTCATCAGAAGCACATACTAGACAGTGATACTTAGCAAAGCGTTCATAGATATATGCGCCATATGATAAGGTGCTAAAGTGCAAGTGTGTGACAAAATATCCATTCGATTTCAGGTGCAATGCTGCATTGTATGTAGTAAGATGGTGCCCATTAGACAGCATGTATAGGACTAACCTGTGATGAAAACACGAGCAATGGGAAAGTTCAAGCAGTTGCCTTCTCAATCTTCCTCGCCTCTAAGACATCTAAGGAAACATCTTCTCCTCTTGATTTTGGGTGGAGGTGTTGTAGGCATTTCAGGCTCTGGCATTCTAGGTTCTGACATACTAGGTTCTGACATGGTAGGTTCTGGTGTTCTAGGTTCTGGTGCTCTTGGCTCTGGAATTCTGGGTTGTTGGCTTCTCTGAAAAATCAGTAACCTCTCTTTATGCTCCGTGGTACTTCGAGCTCTTCCTCCTATATTGTTGTGTGGGATCGTTCTGACCCAGACAATATCATTGAACGCCACTTTATAGTTGCAATTAGGAACCTTTTTCGCATCTTGCGGTGCAGGAGCCATGGATGGAGTAGAACATTTGCCATTGGGCAGGACAGGTGTTCTCCTGGAGTCTTGCTCCTGAATCTGAGGGATGCAAATCGGCTCCTTACAAGCACTTTGTTCCTTCAGAATGGTTTTGTTCTCAGGAGTTTTCTGATGGTTTCACCAGGTTCAGACATTGCCCACTTGCTCAGGACAAGACTTAAGGCCAAATACTCTAGTATTGTCAGTAGTGTCATCACCGCAACAAAAACTGCATCACGGAAGAGCCAAAGAGGAAGATTGATGGAAGCTTGATAGGTGCTTCTCCTGAGATCCACGGGTAGTGGGTCATCCTATAATAAAGAAAAAAAACATAATAAAGTCCTGTATATTTATACCCAATCCAGTCAAACAGAGAGCCCTTGTTATTATACAGTGATGGATACATTATCAAGCAACTTTCAGAAATATCCCATTGAGAAGATCAGGAAGATGTTTGGGATTCACCTCCAGGGTCCATGGAATATTATTTACAGTTGGACTTTCATATGACGGACGGTCACGTGTCCAGTATGAGAAGTCCTGCAAGAGGCGATATTCTCCTTAGCTGATCCTTGTGACCTCCATATTGATGAGAACATACTCGCCCTCAGTGTACTGTAATGTGGGGGGTAGAGCAACGTAAAGCACAGAAATGATAGGATGATACTCATCATCTCCAGAGGTCTCTCAGCACCAAGGTATGGTCAATGAGATACAAGCTGCAGATGGGCCGAGGCTTCTAATATACCCAGGGGTGACATCACAAAGCCCTCTGTGACATCATTGCACAGTTCTATCCATCATGTCACTGATACTTTGGACCTAACTAAATGTCTAAAAGAGAACCCTTCCACATGATTTCCAATCACGGAGCAGCTTCAGTTTTTCAAGAAAAGTTTAAAAAATATAATCTGTTCTGTGATTGGTCACAATGGCACGTAAAGCAGAACGTCTTTAGATCTTTTAAAGGGAAAGTGTCAGCAATTTTTTTACAATTGTAAAATTGTAAAGTATTTATATTTATATATAAATACACATATATATTTAAAAAGGTTTCAATGGTATAAAATCTGAAAAAAATATTTTAACTCTTTTGATGTTTTCATCTTGTAAACACTAGGGGGAGCAGCTGCTGACATTTCCATGAAAACAGAATACAGCTAGCTCGCATTACGACTGCAGTAAAAGTGGGCGGGATCTGCTCACATGGGTGTGATGTCACTCCTCCCCTTCTGGGCGTTTGCAAAAAGGTAAATGAGACTGTAGTTTAGGATCACAGTGCGGAGCGATCACTGGTGACTGCAAAGTGATATATAAGAGACAACACCAAAGTCATTAATCACTACAAGGACAAGGCAGGAATGTGGGAGTCAGAGGGGTCACCCCACACTTATATCCCCTCTGACTGTCACTTCCTAAGCTCCTTTCCCTGCCATAACCTCTTATTCCCGCAGGTAAATTCTTACAGGACCCCCCTCCCCATCCCCTTCCCCTGCCGCAGCTGATTCTAAACGTCCTCCATATGTAATAATAGACAGGTACTCACCGGCAGCCTATGGTAATTCACAGGGTAGAACAGGGTACAGCACAGAAACAATATGGCGATCCTCATTGTCTCCAGGGGGTATCTCAGCACCAAGATATGGCCAATGAGATATGAGCTCCAGGTGGATGGAGCCCCCTTATATACCCCAAGGGTGACATCACAACGCCCTCTGTGACATCATCACCCACAACATTCCGTCACATGACATCACCCAGCACCAGCATCATGTGACCCAGCTTAAATAGAAAGTCCTTGTTGCCTATAGCAACCATTCAAAACTAAGTTTAAACTTTTCCAACAGCTAAAGGCGACTCTGTGATGGCAGTTTCTTCTTGTGGACGGTTGTGATAAATCTGCAGAACATCTACATAACGCGACATGTAGAAAATCCTGTCTTTTCCCCTCTGTTCTTCCTCTGGTGCTACAGAGACGGATAGAAGGAGCTTTTCCAGACCTTACAGTGCACAATATGGGACCTAATCTCTGATATCCCAGATCTCCTCAGTACAAGCATACCGCCAACCTATGAGGACTAGAAAGAGGGCGAAACCATGCGGCACGCGTAGTCTGACCACGCCCCTATCCACACCCCAAGCCACGCCCTTTTTATACCTTGGCAGGAGGAGATGTCTGTACAAAGCGCAAGTTATCAAAAGGCTGAAGGAACACTTTATCAACATGACTTCGGAATGTATGACTATACGGCCTGCTATACACAGCCCACTGAAGCCCCCCACTTACTATAAATAAAAACCACCACACTGTGACATTGGACATAATGGCCACAGCAGCCTCATTTATTATATAACAGCATGTAAACATAAATAACATTAATTAACATTAAATTAACTCTGAAAAGGAGGAGGGGGAATTGAAGGCTCCACCATTTTTTGGAGAAAAACTGCAACAAACAGCTCCACCATGCCACCCCCAGCCGCACCACAACCGGCCCAGGTGGACCCAGCTGACTGTTGCCCATACATTTTGAAAACTGCAACAAACAGCTCCACCATGCCACCCCCAGCAGCACCACAACCGGCCCAGGGGGACCCAGCTGACTGTTGCCCATCCAGAAATGTCCCGCTGAGACCTCGCTCAGTAGGGACCCGTTTTAAATTTTTAACACCCGCTTAACACCGATGGGAGTCACCCATCCCTGCAGTGGGCTCCCCCGTCCTCCTTCGATGTAAGCAACCGACTTCAAAACCCCCCTCCTTTTCCGCCAACCGCTGTGACAATTTAACAAGGCACAATATGCAAAATTGCTAAGCAAATAGGGCGGGTGGGCGGGAGATTCAGGTATGTTAAACTTTTCCCGAATGGACTACCCCCACCACCCCTCACCTTATATACCCCCCACAGAGATACTACCCACTAGCTAATCAGATAATCCTGTACTATCCCCTTGCCCCTATACTCCTCCCCTACAAATTCGCGCCCAAAACTCTATTCCTTACATTAACCCCTTACCACCCCAAATTACGGCCTAGCAGACCTCCTGAGTCATGCGGCCCTCCCCTTAAGCCCCCTATGGGGGGATGCAGTCCGGGCCATACTTGACTTCGGAATGTATGACTATACTGCCTACTATACACAGCCCACTGAACCCCCCCACTTACTATAAATAAAAACCACCACACTGTGACATTGGATATAATGGCCACAGCAGCCTCATTTATTATATAACAGCATGTAAACATAAATAACATTAATTAACATTAAATTAACTCTGAAAAGGAGGAGGGGGAATTGAAGGCTCCACCATTTTTTGGAGAAAAACTGCAACAAACAGGGGTCTCAGGGGGACCCAGCTGACTGTTGCCCATACATTTTGAAAACTGCAACAAACAGCTCCACCATGCCACCCCTAGCCGCACCGCAACCGGCCCAGGGGGACCCAGCTGACTGTTGCCCGTCCAGAAATGTCCCGCTGAGACCTCGCTCAGTAGGGACCCGTTTTAAATTTTTAACACCCGCTTAACACCGATGGGAGTCACCCATCCCTGCAGTGGGCTCCCCCGTCCTCCTTCGATGTAAGCAACCGCCTTCAAAACCCCCCTCCTTTTCCGCCATAGCGAGCAGGCATGACACCTTATGCCTGAGAGTCCCACCATACCAAAAGTGCCTTTTCAACTCCCTCCATGAATGCTAATGCCCACATATCTATGCCAATATCATTCAAATGGACCCCATCAGACCGCAGAAATTCCCTAGACGGAACTTCCAGATCCCGATGACGAACCACAACCCCCCCATGCAGAGCAATGAATCGGGAAACCTCCCTATTCACCTTGCTCCGAGCTTTATTTATCCTTTCGACTGAACTGGCGTGTCGCCATGCCAGGCGTGCGACGATGTCCGACCATACGAGCACTAATCCCGGATAGGTTTCCAAAAGCCTCAGGCAGTCAAACTTGACGTCACGGATCAAGTCTCTAGACGTCCTGGAGCCCAAGTCATTCCCACCCGCATGCAAAACGAGTATATCCGGAGGCCTATCCAAATTAGCATAAAAATGAAATTCGGGCATTACACGGCTCCACAGCAAACCCCTGATACCGATCCACCGAACCATCGCAACCTCCTTCGTTATGCCCAACTGGCGCCGGCCCGAATGGAACCCCAATATACATACGAGTGACCTAGCACCCAGATCAACCGAGGGGGTCCTGAAACATAAAACAAAGGGGGGGGGATGTAAAGAAGAAAAGAAACTCGTTACCACATAATAACACTATCAAAAAATTGGGGAAAAATCTTATAACATATGAGGCCGGACATAAGACCGATACCTCGCCGACTCCCAGCGACCAATCTTTTTCACAGCTTTAACCCCCAAACCCCAGCGAGCAGCCTCAGTGGCGGCCCCAATCCGAAACGAATGAGAACCAAACTCCAAACCATTCAGACCACAACTAGCTAAACCCTGCCTGAAGATGGTAATAAACTGATACACCGATAATGCAGATCCATCTTGATGTAACAAAAAGGCACCCGATGATGGACCTCTCGCCTCCAGAAATGCAGAAACCCATCTCACCGGGCATTCAAACAAACCGTCCACAGCCCACAATTCCACCAAACAACCCTTACCAGCTGTATCGGTTTTTGACCGCCTCAAATAACACCGTACTGCCTCCTCCGAGCACACTACTTCCTTCGATAACAGCCCGCCATGACATTTAACATTCTTGCTCACCAATTCGCTTATCCTAAATGCCCCAAAAAACGCCAGAACAAAGGCCACCCCAAATGGCCGACATTCATATTCAGAACTACACACACTGCTAAGGCAACGCAAAAGCTAACCCAGTATTTCAAACGATACCGGGCTCCGCAAATCACGTACCGGATAGCTCCTCTGAAATGCCTTCATCGCCTGTCGAACCAAGAAATCCTTGGTAAAGTCCCTCCAACCACTTAACTTAAAGAAGAAGGCCAAACCTGCTAACCTACCAGCTACAGCTGAGCCCAATAAACCCTCCTGAAATGCCCTGCCGATCATGTACAACAATAAATAGGAACGGTCCGCTTCCGTCACCTGCTCACCTGCCGACTCCTCTAGCTCCTGCCAAAGACGCCACGCAGAAACATATCGAGACCAAGTACTGGGGTTAACAGAACACCTCACCAAATACAACGCTGCACGGACACTAGATCCCACAACCACCGGGGCCAATCGGTTTCCAACTGCTCCGCGTCCGGCGCCAGTTCCCGAAAACGATCCCACTGGAAGCGAGACAATGCATCAGCTATTGAATTCTGAACACCCGGTACATGAACAGCACAAAACCATACATTAAAATCCAAACACCTGAGCACTAGATGGCGCAAAAGAGACAGAACCGGCAATGAAACAGCTGACAAGTTGTTAATACAATGCACTACACTCAAGTTGTCACAGAAGAAACGCACTTTCTTGTTCCTCAGCTCAGAGCCCCAAACCTCCAAAGCCACCACAATAGGAAACATTTCCAGCAATGCCATGTTTCTTGTCAATCCTGCATCCTTCCATGATTCCGGCCACTCTACCACACTCCATTTTTCACCGAAATAGGCCCCAAAACCATAAGAACCTGACGCGTCTGTAAACAAAACCAGATGCACATTAGAAACGACTTGATCCATCCAAACCGACCTGCCATTATAAGATTGAAGAAAATCCGCCCAAATGGACAAATCCGCCTTGTGTTCCAAATTCAATCTTACAAAATGCAACGGATGTTTAATGCCTGCTGTTGCCTGAGCCAACCTACGTGAAAAAACTCTTCCCATAGGTAAAATCCTGCACGCAAAATTTAACTTACCCAAAAGAGATTGCAGTTGGCGCAGGCGCAATTTCTTTGCCCGCAAAGCCTCTTGGACACAAGACTTCAGATCTAACAACTTGTCCTCTGGCAAGCGGCATTCCATCCTGACGGAATCCAATTCAATGCCCAAAAACTTCAAAACAGTGGAGGGGCCCTCCGTTTTCTCTGGGGCCAACGGAATGCCAAAGCGAGATGCTACCTGTTCAACCGTCCTAAGCAGCAAAGAACAAACTGAGGACCCAGCTGGCCCAATACACAAAAAGTCATCTAAATAGTGCAATACGGAGTCCAAGCCAGATTCCTCCCTAACTACCCATTCAAGAAAACAACTGAACTTTTCAAAGTAGGAACACGAGATCGAACATCCCATCGGTAGACAACAATCCACGTAATAATGACCGTCCCAAAAACAACCAAGTAAATTAAAACTCTCTGGGTGTACCGGAAGCAGACGAAAAGCGGACTCAATATCAGTTTTTGCCATGAGAGATCCTTTTCCCAGCCCCCGCACCCAGTCCACGGCCTTGTCAAAAGAAACATACGATACAGATGCCAAATCTGGATCAATACCATCATTAACTGAACTACCATGAGGATACGACAAGTGATGGATTAACCGAAACTTGTTAGGCTCCTTTTTGGGCACAACGCCCAGAGGAGAAACACATAAACACGGCAACGGAGGTTCCAAAAAAAGGACCAGCCATGCGACCTAACTTAATTTCCTTATCCAATTTTTCCTTAACAACTGCCGCATGCATCCGAGCTGAAATCAAATTCTTAGGCCGCACCGTACGTGGCACAACTGCAGACGGAATCCTGAAGCCAAAATTAAAACCATCCCTCAACAACACAGCTGCTTCCTTATCTGGATACCTACTTAGAAACGGAAGCATCCGATCTATTCTCACTGGTGTCCTCCCTTTTTGAAAAAGAGTCGCTTGATTTTTTCTTTCCTTTCTTAAAGCACTTGGAATGGCTGTGGGACCCTCCGCAGCCTGAACATTCGTGCTTAAACTTACAGTCTGTGCCAAAACGGCATTCCCGCTCGTTAAACTGCCAGCACAGCCCCTTCCTGGAGCCTGACGAGGATGCCGCCAAATTGGCAGAACCCCCGCTACTCCCAGGAAAGGACTGCGAGGCCGACCTTGGTGCTGCCATCAATCGCAACCACAAACTAATCTCCTTGTGGTCCCACCGTAAACTCGGACGGACTGCCTTTCTTTGCCTAAACTGTTCATCATACCTCAGCCAGGCCGTCCCGCCATAAACACGGTATGCTTCACTAATCGAATCTAAATAGCAAAATAATGCAGAACAGTTCTCCGGAGCTTTCTCCCCAATGACACTCGCTAGTGTGGTAAACGCCTGCAGCCAATTTTGAAAAGTGCGAGGAATCAGACGATAACGCCTGTGCTCCTCCTCATCCTTCTTACTCTCATCTGGCTTTACCCTGTCCAAATTAAACTTCTCCAACGGTAACAAAGAAAAAATTTCCACGTACTCATCCTTCCATATTTTTTCTCGCACCTCCTGCTTTAAATGAGCTCCCAAGGGGCCATCAAAGCACACATAAACCTCGCCCCTCGCTCTGTCATCCAACCGCACTGTATCCACTGGAGTCGCCGCAGCCGCTGGTGCCGCAACCGTCTCATTATCTGCAACTGGCGTGGGAATACCTCCACTCACAACTGCCGGGGTGTCCGCAACTGGCCCTGAACCTCCAGCACCACCCTGCCAAACTCCGCTAGGACCTGCCGCAGGTGACAAAAAACCCCGCACCATGCTAAGAAATTCTGACACAACGTCACTACCCGTCACCCTGTCAGCCGCCAAGCCCCTCTGAAAATACCGCTCCCTCTGATCTACATCATCCGCATTCACCCGAGGCGCATTTAAACCATGTGACTTACCAGGCCGACTACGAGGAAGCCTCGGAACAGCCGTTTCGTGTCCTCCGCGGCGATCGTCCCCACTCTCTTCACTGCGAGATGAAATCTGGCCCTCTTCTTCAGAGGCAGAGTCAGGCTCGGGGACATCGCCAGGTAAACCCGACGGAGTCAACCCACCACTAGACCTGGACCTCCTATCCACAATAGCGCACTGTCTGGGAGGAGGAGAGACTTCAGCTGCACGCCTGCAGCCCGCATCCCTAGCAGCAATCTGCCCTCTCCCATGGACATCGCACCGGTCCCCGGTGCTACCGACATCCCGGGTGGGTCGTCTCCTGGCCCCCCGCACTGGTCTTCCCAATCTCCGCCGCCGGGGTCCTGCTGATCCTGACGCCTGGGCCCGGTGTGGTTGCACCTGCCGTTCTTCTGGGTCAGCTCCAACTGACCGGTACTGCTTTGCTTTCCCTGCTGCATGGGCCCGGCACGGCTGTGCCTGCCGCTCACCTGAAATAGCTCTGGCTGACCTATTCACCCTCCTGCCTCCTTCTGCTCCCTGGGTCCGGCATCCTTCAGGCTCAGCTCTCCTTCCCCTGGCTGCTCGCTGGGCCCGAAGTGGATGCCCCGGCCGTTCATATAATGTATCTCTCCCTCCTTCAGCAGCAGAGGCCCTGCTCTCCTGAGCAGCCCGCACTTCCTGGATAGTGGTGCCACATGACCGGGATGACCTCACAGGGGGGGGCGGAGCCAACGACGTCACTCACCCCGGCCTCTGGATGATGCCGACGCTGAGAGATTCTTCCAGGGCGGCGTGCGGCAGATGGGGGCTGGGGTTGTGCCTGTGATCCGGAGGAGTCCCTGGAGGGGCTTTGCAACCGGCGCCTGGTCCGGGGAGTCCCTTCCGGGCTGAGTCTCTTCAGTGTTCCATCGCTGCAGCTGATCCTGGAGCCACAGCTGTCCCCTGCTCTCAGCCAAGGAACGGATCTCCTGGAAAAGAGCCTCCATTCCTCAGGACCCGACGTAGATTCAGGTATGTTAAACTTTTCCCGAATGGACTACCCCCACCACCCCTCACCTTACATACCCCCCACAGAGATACCCCCCACTAGCCAATCAGATAACCCTGTACTATCCCCCTGCCCCTATACTCCTCCCCTACAAATTCGCGCCCAAAACTCTATTCCTTACATTAACCCCTTACCACCCCAAATTACGGCCTAGCAGACCTCCTGAGTCATGCGGCCCTCCCCTTAAGCCCCCTATGGGGGGATGCAGTCCGGGCCATACTTGAATGAAGGTTTTGAAGGGCATCCACTGTCCCGGCACTACCGGAAGTTCCACAACCAATCTTATAAGGGCACTAAGTTTTGTGGGATCCGATTAGTCCCCAGAAAATGGAGGGGAGGTGATTACCTGAGATTAATGTCGCGGATGGAATCCAAATGGTTCTTCACATTAAATAGCTTGGCTCTGAAGGGCCTTAATCACGAGAGTCAGCTGTATGCCTTTAACTCGCAGCGGTATAAACTGTATGTATTTTTTATCCCAGTACCAATTGAACATTTACATTGCACTTTTATGAACCTCCTTATATTTTATCAATATAATATGTCTTTTGGATATATTCCTTTGAATCCACCTATTTTATATATGTATTTGTTTCTATACATTGATACCCCTATTGGAGATACAATATAATGTTTTTATTTTTCTCCTTCATTTTTTCCTTTTTATCTCTGGATGGTACTAAGTGCCGAATTTATACTATCCTGGTAATATACACTGATTAACAGACTGTTTTTTATAGCCATCAGAAATATAAGTATATAATTTTTATTCATTTTTAACTAATTGTGAAAGTTTGAACAAAGTCTTTTTTATTATTATTTTTTTCACACACAGTCTATTCTTATTGGAATTCTATCTTAGCTCTATTGCACCTCCATATGTCCTTTTGCACCGTCTTGATAGTATTGGATCTTCCTCCATTTCTTTGGTTGTATTATCTTTGTGGGGGGCGTTTGGACTTTATTAAGTTACCAGTTTGACTACCAGCAAGAAGCTGACGAAGAGGAACTGTGAGTCCTCGAAACGCGTAGTTTTTTTTGGCCTATACAGGACATCGAAGGAGAAGGAGAGAGTCAATGCACAGGGATAAGCCCTCCTGATATCCAGAAGATATATATAACCATATCATATTATTGATACAAAATATAAATGCACAGAGTCAATAAAATCACTTAAAAACACCAAACCCCATTCTTACTTTGCAAGATACCTATTCCAAAGGTGTATCTAGGTTTTCTGGCACCCGGTGCAGCAGGGGCTGGCTGGCACATTTTAGCCTGGGGGGCAAGCACACAGCAGTGGCCCATGAGTAGCGGCCCATCCTTAACATGTTTATTACCAGATGCATCATAAGCCTATATTCACACGACCGTATTGTCTAAGTGTTGCCCGTGAAAAAAGCTGACAGCACTTGGACCAGTTCAGATGAGTGTTTGTAGTGGTCAGACATAGTACATATTTTTCTTATGTATTACTATTTTTAAAGCAGATATACCTTTTTAGAGATGTAGTACCAGGGGCGGACCTACCGCCTGTGCAGCCGGTTCATTGAATGGGGGCCCCCGAGGGAGAGGGGGCCCCTCCAGCCTCCAGCAGGGCCGCCATCATGGCATGACTGCCCTGACTCCAGCATGGGGCCCGACCGGTCGGGGCCCCCTCGGAGCCCCACTCTTGTGCGTCTCCTCATGGGCCCCCCCCACGCAGGACCCCCCACCGTCACATGACCGGAGATGTGCCTGCGCTCAGCGGGCGCGGTGACGTCTTTACACCGCGCGCTCTCTCCTGAGCTGTCACATCACAGAGCGGGAAAACGCGCGCAACGCTGGAGTCCGGATTAGCAGCAAGTAAGAAGTGAGGTGAGTATTTGATTTTTTTTTTTATATGTATGGGGGCATGGGGCATTTAATGGTGGGGGAGAGTGGGTGTGACATCCTGCATGGGGCATTAAATGGGGGAGGTGGTGTGACATCCAGCATGGGGCATTATATAGGGGGGGGGATTGGCATCCTGAATGGGGCATTATATGGGGGAGTGGGGAATTGACATCCTGCATGGGGGCATTATATGGGGGTGGGGGGAGGGATGTGACATCCTGCATGGGGCATTATAAGAGGGGAATGGGGGAAGTGACATCCTGCATGGGGCATTATAAGAGGGGAAGGGGGGAAGTGACATCCTGCATGGGGCATTATAAGAGGGGAAGGGGGGAAGTGACATCCTGCATGGGGCATTATAAGAGGGGAAGGGGGGAAGTGACATCCTGCATGGGGCATTATAAGAGGGAAAGGGGGGAAGAGACATCTTGCATGGGGCATTATAAGGGAGGGGGGGCGCGACATTCTGCATGGGGCATTATAAGGGAGGCGGTTAAAAGTTGACCAGCGATTTCTCATTTGTCCAACAAAATTTAGAAAACCATTTTTTTAGGGACCACATCATATTTAAAAGTCACTTTGAGGGGTCTTTATGACAGAAAATACCCAAAAGTGACACCATTCTAAAAACTGCACCCCTCAAGGTGCTCAAAACCACATTCAAGAACTTTATTAACCCTTCAGGTGCTTCACAGGAATTTTTGGAATGTGGAAGAAAAAAATTAACATTTAACTTTTTTCACAAAAATGTTACTTTAGACCCAATTTTTTTTATTTTTGCAGGGGTAACAGGAAAAAATAGACCCCAAAATTTGTTGATCAATTTCTCCTGAGTAAGCAGATACCCCATATGTGGGGGAAAACCACTGTTTGGGCGCACAGCAGGGTTCGGAAGGGAAGGAGCGCCATTTGACTTTTTAAATGTAAAATTTGCTTGAATAATTAGCGGACGCCATATTGCATTTGGGGAGCCCCTGATGTGCCTAAACAGTGGAAACCCCCCACATGTGACCCCATTTTGGAAACTATACCCCTCAGGGAACTTATCTAGATGTGTGGTGAGCACCTTGAACCCCCAGGTGCTTCACAGAAGTTTATAACATTGAGCCGTAAAAATAAAATTTTCACATTTTTCCCACAAAAATGTTTTTCAGCCCCCACTTTTTCATTTTCATAAGGGTAACAGAAGAAATTGCACTATTCAGTTTGTTGTTCAATTTCTCCTGAGTTAGCAGATACCCCATATGTGGGGGAAAACCACTGTTTGGGAGCGCGGCAGGGTTCGGAAGGGAAGGAGCGCCATTTGACTTTTTGATTGTAAAAATTGCTTGAATAATTAGCGGATGTGCCCCTGATGTGCCTAAACAGTGGAAACCCCCCACAAGTGACACCATTTTGGAAACTAGACCCCTCGGGGAACTTATCTAGATGTGTGGTGAGCACCTTGAACTACCAGGTGCTTCACAGAAGTTTATAACATTAAGCCGTAAAAATAAAATTTTCACATTTTTCCCACAAAAAATGTTTTTCAGCCCCCACTTTTGCATTTTCATAAGGGTAACAGAAGAAATTGCACTATGCAGTTTGTTGTTCAATTTCTCCTGAGTTAGCAGATACCCCATATGTGGGGGAAAACCACTGTTTGGGAGCGCGGCAGGGTTCGGAAGGGAAGGAGCGCCATTTGACTTTTTGATTGTAAAATTTGCTTGAATAATTAGCGGATGTGCCCCTGATGTGCCTAAACAGTGGAAACCCCCCACAAGTGACACCATTTTGGAAACTAGACCCCTCGGGGAACTTATCTAGATGTGTGGTGAGCACCTTGAACTACCAGGTGCTTCACAGAAGTTTATAACATTAAGCCATAAAAATAAAATTTTCACATTTTTCCCACAAAAAATGTTTTTCAGCCCCCACTTTTGCATTTTCATAAGGGTAACAGAAGAAATTGCACTATGCAGTTTGTTGTGCAATTTCTCATGAGTTAGCAGATACCCCATATGTGGGGGAAAACCACTGTTTGGGCGCGCGGCAGGGTTCGGAAGGGAAGGAGCACCATTTGACTTTTTGATTGTAAAATTTGCTTGAATAATTAGCGGATCTGCCACTGATGTGCCTAAACAGTAGAAACCCCCCACAAGTGACACCATTTTGAAAACTAGACCCCTCAGGGAACTTATCTAGATGTGTGGTGAGCACCTTGAACCCCCAAGTCCTTTACAGAAGTTTATAACATGGAGCCGTGAATATAAAAAAATCTAACTTTTTCCACAACAATGATGTTTTAGCCTCAATTTTTTTATTTTCACAAGGGAAAGAGGAGAAAATTGACCCCAAAAACTTTTGTGCAATTTCTCCTGAGTACGCCAATACCCTATATGTGGGGAAAATACAGTGTTTGGGTGCACGGCAGAGTTCAGAAGGGAAGGAGCACTGTATGACTTTTTGAACGCAAAATTGGCTGGAATCGATAGCGGACGCCATGTCGTGTTTGAAGAGCCCCTGATGTGCCTAAATAGTTGAAACCCCCCACAAGTGACCCCATTTTGGAAACTACACCCCTCAAGGATTTTATCAAGGGGTATAGTGAACATTTTGAACCCAGAGGTACGACACAAAATTTGATGACATTAGGTCATCATATTGAATAAGTTGTCATTGGTCTTGAGCGCAAGTGCTCGCTACTTGACTTTGCATCGGGTACTCAGGCATGCACCATGTATCACAGGTGCTCAAGTGAAATGCTCGAGTCCCCTCCCGCATGTTTCACAGTTATTAGTAGTGTTGAGCCACCCCCGTAGTGTTCGAGTTCGGTTCGGTTCGTCGAACACCCGTGTGTTCGCCGAACTGTTTGTCGAACTGTTCGTCGAACACCTTCGAACACCGTTAAAACCAATGGCAGGCAAACAAAAACACATAGAAACACATAGAAAACACCTTCAAAGGTGTCCAAAAGCTGACAAACTGCTCAGAAGACACAACTAACACATGGAAAAGTGACAAGTACATATAGTCATGCGAAAAGAAAAGAGGTGGAGGAGTAAAAGGAGGGGGAGACACAGATATAGGCATGTCATGCCCTTCTAAAATCCAAAAAGTGAGAAGCCGACACGTTCAGTCCGCTCCTGCCCGTGCCACCTCCGTGTCACCGGGTTTGTGCCAGAGCCGCGGTGAACCCTGACGGCCAGCCCCCCTCTCCCAATACTGGTGCCTGTCCGTTGGTGGGTCGAGCGAGCCCCCCTGTGGTGGAGGCAGCTCTAAGCTTTTTAATTTAAATTGTCTCTCTAATTTGAATAAATACACTTTAAATCCATTTACAAGGATCTATTGGAGGGCAAGTCTCATGCCAGCAGCCGCGTAATTCCAGCTCCAGTAGCGTCCACTAAAGCTGCTGCAGTTAAAAAGCTTTTATAAGGATCGAGCTCGGCTGTCCACCGCAAGGCATCCTATTGCCAGTCCGAGCCCCTATGCCTTGGGGTGCCTCCTGATGCTCTTCACTGAGTATCCCGTGGTCCCGAAGCATTTCCTTTGAAAAAATGAAGTGTCCAAACTACAGGTGGTGTAGCTTGCTTAACAGCCGGGATAATCTGCTGACTAGCAGACCCTGCTACTAGGCACAAAGTATTTCCTGGGCTAGATGCAGTTAAAAATTTATAATTAGATACTCTCGTTGGATGCTGAGAAAGCATTCCATAGAGTCTCCTGGCACGCCATATATGATTCTCTTAAAAAGCTTGGGGTAGGGGTCTAGGGGACCCTTTTATAGCCAAAATCACGGCCCTGTATCGCAATACGTCACCTAGGCTGAAGATAAATGGAACTGTAGCACCCTGAGGGCTCGGTTGCTACAGAGGTATTGCACCTCACCCAGAGGTGTGATATCTCACTCTTAGGTAAGGATGGAGTGTGGATCAGGACCCGACACCTGCATGCATTACACCACATTGCCGTGGGGCAGGGTGACCAATATGCCCCTGAGATGGGCACGACAGTCCCTGTCCCTGGCTGAAGTGGGGGGAGGGAACACTGAGGAAGGGGAACCCTGTAGTGCAGGAGCAGGGAGGAAGCAGTTCCTGGGTGCATTGAGAAGGGAGTATAAAAGGTGGGCACCATCTTAGTTCAGTGCAGAGAAGTCTGAGCAGAAGTGGCAGGGAGCAGGGGCTCTGCATGAGCTCTGCTCCGGAGGCGGGACTAGTAACAGAGGCCCAGGCCTGGAAGAGGGAGAAGGAAGGAAGAGGAGCGGAGAAGGCTCCAGGAACGAGGAACGAAGGGATCTCAGGGGTGCGGACGGGCGAGTCGCCACCGCACGCCCGAATCCACTTGCGTGGAGGGGTCAGGCCAAAGGGGGAGACCGGTCCCCGAAACTAGTGGAGGCAGGAAACGACCTTCAGCTAGAAACAGGAGGCTGTGACATTTTATGTGGCGCAGCCCCTCGCTACACCCGCTAGGAAGGCACCACATAGGGTCAGGGAAATTGGCGCCAAGTTTACCAAGAGGAGGCCCGAGGCAGCCGGACAGAAGGGTTGGTAAGAAAGGCCAGACAAAGGACACACAAAGGGGGTCCTGTGAAGCACTCCAAAGTTATCTGGGAGTTGTCTGAGCCCCTCACCTGGTGAGCACAGTACGACGTGGGCAGCCGTTACCTGCAGACGTGGTCTGGATAATAAGAACTGTGAGTAAAGGCCCTGGACTGCATCACTGACTCCGTGTCATTACTGCTGCTGCCCTGCACCATCACCCCCATCCTCCGCATACACTGCCCTGAGGCTATACTCCTCCCGTGGGGAGTTATGCTACGCTCTGCTGCACCCACAACACCAGCCTCAGCGGTCTGCCCTGGAGCGGCGGTTCACTCTGACCGCAATCCACGGGTGGCGTGGTCGGACATTTAAACATCAAAACCACATAAATAGTTCCGCCACTGGTTTGACCGCCCTGAGCCACGGAACCGAGTTGCCGCCACGGAGACTACAACCACCAGCATCCACCAAAAAGGGTCCGGCTCCGGGTGTCCCAAGGCCCAGGGGGCGCGTCAGAACATTTTCATCACCTTTCACAATCACCAATGGGACAAGGCAGGGATGTTCTCTGTCCCCTCTCTTATACATCCTAGTGACGGAGCACCTGCTCTCATCAATTCGCCATAACCCCAATATTAGGTGGATTGAGGTGGGAGGCACCGAGTACAAGTGCTCTCTATTTGCTGATGATGTCCTAGTATATATCACTCAATCACATATATCCATCCATGCTGTTATGGCTGAAATAGATCACTTTGTTACATGGTCAAATTTTAAAATCAATGCAGCGAAGTCTGAGGCCCTCGATGTCTCCCTCCCCAAATCCATATAGGATTCCATCCAGTCCAACTTTCCCTTTGCCTGGCCCTCACAGGGTATCAAATACTTAGGAATTCCTATTCATAGAGACCTCTCCCATCTATGTTATCTTAATTTTGGGCCCTTTATTGAACAACTCCATACAGACCACGGTTGGCAAGTTAGAACTGTAAGATTCACTACGTGAACCACTGGTGTTTTGTGGAAAAGCACATGTACACTGTGTTCCAAATTATTATGCAAAAACTGTTTAGGAGTGATAAGGGAAGAATTTGTTTGTTTGTCAGTTAAACTCATTGATGGTGATGTGTGTCAGGGCTCTTTATATCACTGTAAGCAATTGCAGACACCTGTGCTAATTAGTTTGGCAGGTGTGTCCAATGAAAGGCAAGACTACTTAAGAAGGCTGTCTCACATTATTAAGCAGCCTACATTTTCTGCCAAAATGGTAAAGAAAAAGGATGTGTCGGCTGCTGAGAAGCAACAAATTGTGGAGTGTTTAGGTCAAGGCATGACTACAATCAACATTGTGCGATGATCAGGATGAAGTGTCTTGGCAATCAAGAAGTATGTAGCTGATTCACAGTACACACGTGTGCGTGCTGATAAGGGCAAATTGAGGACTCTTTCCTACAGGCAATTACGTCAGGTTGAAAGAGCAGCGGCAAAAAAGCCTTGTCATAGCAGCAGACAAGTTTTTGAAGCTGCTTGTGCCTCCAACGTCCCCCGAACAACAAGATGCAGGGTCCTTCAGAGGTTTGCAGCTGTGCATACGCCATCCTGTCGACCTCCTCTATCCACTTCACACAAGCAGAAACGGCTCCAGTGGGCCAAACATTACATGAAGACTGATTTCAAAACTGTTTTGTTCACGGATGAGTGCCGTGCAGCGCTCGATGGTCCAGATGGATGGAGTGGAGGATGGCTGGTTGATGGACACCCCACGCAAACACGGCTACAGCGCCAACAAGGAGGAGGTGGAGTAATGTTTTGGGCTGGAATCATGGGGAGAGAGATTGTCGGCCCCTTTAGGATCCCTGAAGGCGCTAAAGATGAACTCCATAATGTATGTGGATTTTCTCAAACAGCACTTCCTGCCATGGTTCAAGAAGAAGAACCGTGTATTTCACAGCAAGATCATTTTTCTGCATGATAATGCACCATCTCATGCTGCACATAAAACATCTGCATCTCTGGCTGATATGGGCATAAAAGGGGACAAACTTATGGTGTGACCCCCATGCTCCTCTGACCTCTACCCCATTCAGAACCTTTGGAGCATCATTAAAAGGAGTGTCTATGATGGCGGGAGGCAGTTCACATCTAAGCAACAGCTCTGGGAGGGTATTCTGTCCTCATGCAAAACAATTGAAGCAGAAACCATCCAAAACCTGACAAATTCAATGGACGAGAGAGTTCAGAAGCTCCTTTCGAACAAGGGGTCCTATGTGAAAATGTAACATCACCTAGAATAAAGTTTTGAGTTGAAAACTGTTTGATTTCAGTTTCTAACAACCTGCTAATGCTTATAATTTCAAAAATGACCATTTTTTTGGTCTTTATTAAAATGAAAAGGTTGATCGAAAAGTTTGGGGGATCTAAGAGTGTGGCAACCCAGTAGTCATGATTACTTCGAATTCTGACAATATGAGGGTCATGCTGCAGGTAGTGCAGCAAGAAGGCACTTATGTGTCTTGCGCATCTCGGAGCCCCAAAATTATTTTCCAGGCTAGATGCAGCTAAAAATTATTATTAATTTTAAATCTGGTGAAGCTTTAGTATAGATGGCCTAATAGGATCAGTGCTGCACACTGCTACAAAGCCCAAATTATTTTCCAGTCAAGATACAGATAAACATGATTAGTAATATTAAATCTGGTGGAGCTTATTATAGATGGCCTAATAGAATCAGTGCTGCACACTGCTACAAAGCCCAAATTATTTTCCAGCCAAGATACAGATAAACATGATTAGTAATTTGAAAGCTTAAAACGGTTGGTAGGGTGATTTTAACCAATCATCAAGCTTTTACTCTCCCCAGGATGACACAGGGGTAGAAAAGTCGTTTCGGATCCATGATTTGTTCATCTTTATGAACGTGAGTCTGTCTACATTATCAGTGGAGAGCCGCGTGCGCTTATCTGTCAGCACACCACCAGCAGTGCTGAACACACGTTCAGACAGAACGCTGGCTGCGGGGCATGACAAGATCTCCAAGGCGTAAGTGGCTAGCTCCGGCCATTTATCCAGATTGGAAGCCCAAAAAGAGCAAGGGTCCAGTGACACAGTCGTGGCTTCAATGTTTACTTGCAGATACTCCTGTACCATCGTCTCTAGGCGTTGACTATGTGTCAGACTTCTTGTCTCCTGTGGCCTTGCAAAGGATGGGCTAAAAAAGTGGTGAAATGATTCCGCAAAATTGATGTTACCAGCAGATACTGTGGTTCTGTTACGGTTTGAGTGCTGAACACTTGACGGTCCCACAGTTGGCAAGTTGGAACTGTGAGATTCACTACGTGCACCACTGGTATTTTGTGGAAAAGCACATGTAAGATTCTGCAACAGTCTCTGCTGATACTCCTGCATGCGTGCATCCCTTTCTATGGCAGGAATAATTTCTGCAAATTTACTTTTGTACCGGGGATCTAACAGTGTGGCAACCCAGTAGTCAGGATTATTTCTAATTCTCACAATTCGAGGGTCATGTTGCAGGTAGTGCAGCAAGAAGGCACTCATGTGTGTTGCGCATCCAGGAGCACCAAGTCCCTGTTGTGTTGGTGGCGAGGTAACAATCATGCTTCCTTCCTCTGTCCTCTCCCCCCAACCTCGCACAACAGAAATGTGATCAAGGTCTCCCTCATCTGATAAGTCTTCCATCAGTTCGTCCTCCACTTCTTCCTGGGCTCCTGCACCTTCCTCACTAGTTTGGCTGCTACCATGCGCCCTGGTAAAACCATCTCCCCCACCCTCACATGCCTGCTGCCTTGGTGCTGCCGACCGTCTGGACCTTGCAGATGTTAGCCCTTCCGCATACAACTCCTCCTCCTCTACTTCCTCCACCTCCTCTTGTGCCACCACCTGACTCCGAATTCTGTTTAACATGTGCTCCAGCATGTAAATCACCGGAATAGTCATGCTGATAATGGCATCGTCAGCACTAAACATCTTCGTCGCCATTTCAAAACTGTGCAGAAGGGTGCATAGGTCCCTGATCTGAGACCACTCCTCCAGCGTGATTTGCCCCACCTCTGGATCTCGTTGGCCCAGGCTATACGTCAGAACGTATTGCACCAGGGCTTGTCGGTGCTGCCACAGTCGCTGCAACATGTGCAGAGTTGAATTCCACCGGGTAGGCACATCGCATTTTAGCCGGTGAAGTGGCAGGCCCAACGACTTCTGTAGAGATGTAAGTCGCTGAGCTGCGGGATGCGAACAGCGAAAGTGAGCACACAGCGACCGTGCCCTCTGCAGAAGGCCATCTAGTCTGGGATAGTGGGGTAAAAATTGCTGGACAACCAGGTTCAACACGTGAGCCATACAAGGTACGTGTGTGACATTGCCCCGGCGAAGGGCCGCACCCAGGTTTGCAGCATTGTCGCACACGGCCTTCCCTGGTTTCAGGTCCAGTGGAGACAACCATTCATGAAATTGGTTCTCCAGAGCTGACCACAACTCCTCAGCTGTGTGACTCACATTTCCCAGACATTTCAATGTAAAAACCGCCTGATGACGTTGAGCCCTACTGCCAGCATAGTAAGGAGGTGTGCAGGATCCCTTCTGCGCAGTTAGAAAGCTTGTGGCATGACCAGACAGGCTTTGGGTGCAGGTGGAAGACCGAGAGGAGGTTGAGGAGGCAGAAGCAGTGGAGGAACTTTGACATAAAGAGGATTGACGCACAACTCGTGGGGACGGCAAGACTTGGACAGCAGCCCCTTGTCCTGCTGTCACCATAGTTACCCAGTGCCCAGTCAGCGACATGTAACGCCCCTGTCCATGCCTACTCGTCCAAGTGTCTGTGGTGAATGGTCTGGAGTTGGGACCCGGTCCTATTTGTCTACCCTTTTATATGCATTACTTCAACTTTGATATACAGTAAGGTTTTTAATATAGGCAGTATAGGTACCGTCCCAATTTAGGGTCACCTTGCCGCTGGTGGGACGGCTTGTATACTTTTTTTGATCAAAAATAGTTCACTAAGTACCCTATATTTATTATGCAACTTTGCTTTACATTTATATATAATGATGGTAGGGTATGAGATATATTTTTGTCTTTTGTAGGTTTTGCTTCTTTTTGCTAGTGTGAACATGCTCCTATTTCTTGCATGTCTACCATCTTAGACCTCAGTTCACATTGCTTGGTTTTGTCACCATAGTTACCCAGTGCCCAGTCAGCGACATGTAACGCCCCTGTCCATGCCTACTCGTCCAAGTGTCTGTGGTGAAATGCACCCTGTCACACACAGAGTTTCTCAAAGAAGCGGTGATGTTGTGTGCGACATGCTGGTGGAGCGCAGGCACACCTTTCTTTGAGAAGTAGTGCCGACTGGGCATCTGGTACTGGGGCACTGCGACGGACATAAGGTCTCGAAAATCCTCTGTGTCCACCAGGCGGAAAGGCAGCATTTCTGTAGCCAAGAACTTGCAGATGGTGAAATTCAACCTCTTAGCTTTCTCATGGCTAGGAGGAAATGGTCTTTTACTTGTCCACATCTGAGGGACCGAGGGCTGGCTATTGTGCTTAGACGGGGTTGATAAGGGTGTCCCCGGCAAACTGCCGGTCTGTGAGGAAGATGCAGGCGGACATGTTAGGTTGCCTTGATCCAAAGGTGGTGCTATCGATGTCGGACAGCGCTCAACACCAGCTGGTGTTACCACCTCCAAAGAAAATGATGACCTGCCAATCACGCTGGCTGTTGCGGGTAAAGAGGTGGCAGGTCTGCGCCCCAAAACAGGTGTGACTGCTGTCCCCCCAGTCACAGAGGATGAAGAGGCCGCGGATGCACAAGATATGGCAGACGGTGGTTGGCCTGGCCGGCTAGGCCGCATTGTAGCACACTGAGCTTCCCACTGCAACTTATGCTTCATGTCCATGTGCCGGTTCATGCATGAAGTACTCAAACTATGTATTTTTTGGCCTCTACTTAGCTTTTGCTGACAAATGTTACAGATAACACGAGTTGGGTCATCTTTATCGATCTGAAAAAATGCCCAGGCTATGCAAGGCTTAGCACCCATGCGACCTGAAGAGCCACCACGACTTGTGGTGAGAGGCAGAGTTGTGTTTGAGGATGCAGTTGTTGACGTGCTTCCAGTACTACGTCTCTGTCCAGGAAGGCGCAACCTGACCTCGTCGTCACTAGCATCTTCCTCCACCTCCTCTGCTGACCTCATCTCTTGGCTGACTGTGGGTTGACAGTAAGTGGGATCTCCAACCTCATCATCATCACCCTGTGCGTTATCACACCCGTCGTCCTCAGAGCCAACCTGTTCCTGCCCTGACAAAAAACTAAAGTTGTCGCTCCAATCAGGTATTTGAGTCTTATCATCGTCTTTCTCATTGTCTCCACCAACAGGCGTTACAGTTTGGGAATGAGGGTCTACATTATGGTCAGAACCTTCTGCGTCTGGTCCTGGATCCGACTCATAAAGATTCTGGGCATCAGTGCAGACCATTTCCTCGTCTGGATTCACAGAAGCGCTGGAGTTGACCTCTGATTCCCAGGCTATAGTATGAGTAAACAGCTCTGCAGACTCAACCATCTGTTCTACCTCATACTCAGACGGGCAGCTGGAGATTTGGGAGCTGTGAGGAAGCAAGTGCGATTGGGGTGACACCTTTGAGGACTGGAGTATTTGTGATGTTGAAGTTGATGTGGAGGAGAGCCCACTTAAAGGAGCACTTGATATCCGTTGAAGCACCTGCTGTTTTTGTGCCTCATCTGGAATTTGTAGCGATTGGCGTGGCCGTAAGAAAGGGATCTTATCACATTGTCCGCTAAAAGAAGTAGACATTTTAGTTTGGCTGGAAGATGGTCTTTCTTCTGCAGATGTTACTGTTGCTTTAACACCTACCCCACGGACACAACCTTTTTCCCCTTCCCAACACGCCTATTCCCCTTTCCACCAGCAGCAGGCCTTTTTCCACTCATTTTGGTGGTTAACTAATTAACAACTCTGGAGTTGTTTGCACAAAAAAACAATGGATGGGAACCGAGCAGAGCTGAGTGGCCAAACTGTGGTATTAGGCCAAAACTATTGGCTGGGTTAGATGCAGAAAAAAATTATATTCAATTTGCAACCAGATGGAGGTCAGTATAGATGGACTAATAGAGAAAGTTCCACACACTGCTAGAAGGCCAAATATTTTTTCAGAGCTAGATGCAGATAAAAATTATTTTTAATTTGCAACCTGATGGAGGTCAGTATAGATGGACTAATAGAGAAAGTCCCACACACTGCTAGAAGGCCAAATATTTTTTCAGAGGTAGATGCAGAAAAAAATATATTCAGTTTGCAACCTGATGGAGGTCTGTATAGATGGATTAATAGAACAAGTCCCACACACAGCTAGAAGCCCAATATTTTTTCAGAGGTAGATGCAGAAAAAAATATATTCAGTGTGCAACCTGATGGAGGTCAGTATAGATGGACTAATACAACAAGTCCCACACACAGCTAGAAGCCCAATATTTTTTCAGAGGTAGATGTAGAAAAAAATATATTCAGTTTGCAACCTGATGGAGGTCTGTATAGATGGACTAATACAACAAGTCCCACACACAGCTAGAAGCCCAATATTTTTTCAGAGGTAGATGCAGAAAAAAATATATTCAGTTTGCAACCTGATGGAGGTCAGTATAGATGGACTAATACAACAAGTCCCACACACAGCTAGAAGCCCAATATTTTTTCAGAGGTAGATGCCGAAAAAAATACATTCAGTTTGCAACCTGATGGAGGTCTGTATAGATGGATTAATAGAACAAGTCCCACACACAGCTAGAAGCCCAATATTTTTTCAGAGGTAGATGAAGAAAAAAATATATTCAGTTTGCAACCTGATGGAGGTCAGTATAGATGGACTAATACAACAAGTCCCACACACAGCTAGAAGCCCAATATTTTTTCAGAGCTAGATGCAGAAAAAAATTATATTCAATTTGCAACCTGATGGAGGTCAGTATAGATGGACTAATAGAATGATGCTATGCCCAAAAGATTTTACTTCACTAGGTGCAGTAAAAAAATTGGTATTCTATACACAGGTGGTATATCTTGCAACACAGATAGGCTACTCCACTGACTAACACACTCTGCAATAGGCCAAAAAGGATTAGCTTTGCTAGATTCAGCCAAATGCTGTGAAAAAAACTTGCACAGCACTTGCACAGACCTGCCTGGCAAAAACTGATAGGAACTGATGTAACCTAGTCCTGAAAAGGACTCCAATTACAATTAGTCTTTACTCCCACAATCTATCTATTTAAGAGCACAGACCTCCCTGATAAAAGTCGTAGGAAATGCTGTAACCTAGTCCTTAAAAGGACTGCAATCACAACTATTCCCTACTCCCAAGCTATCTGTAGATTTGTGCGAAAATTGGCTTGAAATTAACAAGGTATAGCACACACAGCAACAGCGGTGCCGTCTAACACGCAGCTGCAGCAGTGAGAAAATGGTGGCGACGGGGAAAATGGCTTGGTCTTATAGGGCAAGGACATGTGACATACACTGCCAATGACACATGCCCTTGCTTGTGTGAAAAAAAGCACTTCGCTCCGTGTGTGCGCTGCTGATAGGCTGACAGATTGCACCTCCCCACTGTAAATGCGGGAAAGAGAAAAAAAAATGGAGATCTTCATTATTCCTGCAGAGATCCATCCCCTGCCCCTCCCCCCACCCCGCTGTACACTCAAACTGCGTATTAACATTAATTTTCATCATTACTGAGAAAAAATCCAGTTATGATTTTGGTGCACGAACAGTTATCGAACATAACCTCGAACAGCCGAATTTTTCTCAAATTGTTCGTGTTCGCCGAACGGCTCGAACACCGCCCAAAACAGCTCGAATTTGAGATTGGCGAACAGTTCGAGTAGAACAACGCTCATCTCTAGTTATTAGACACCCCCAAAAAAACATGCGGGGATCGCTCGAGCATGGCAGGCAATCCCCGCGAGGTTATTTTGGCCGCGAAGCATATGGGGTGGAGACTCGAGCACCCGCGATACTCAATGCAGACCCGAGTACCCGATGCAAACTCAAGTAGCGAGCACTTGTGTTCAACACTAGGTGCCATATCGTCATCTTTTTTTTTTTTTTTTTTATAAAAAAAAACAACCCTTACCCCCAACCCTAACCCTACCCTAGCCCAACCCTGACCCCAACCCTAACATTAGCACAACCCTAACCCCAAACCCAGCCCTAGTGTTTATTTTTTACGCCGTTCCTCGTGCGGTATAAGTGATTAGACGACCTTATTCTTCGGGTCGGTGCGACTACAGAGATACCAGAATGATAACGGGTTTTTATGATTGACAGCTGTCTCACACTAAAAGACACATATTTTGTAAAATCTAGTTTTTGCATCGCCATATTTTGAGAGCTATAATTTTTCCATATTTTGGCCGACAGAGTCATGTGATGGATTTTTTTTTGCGGGACAAGTTGACGTTTTTATTGGTGCCATTTTCAGGCACGTCACATATTTTGATCGCTTTCTATTCCAGCTTTTGGGAGGCAGAATAAACAAAAAACTACAATTCAGGAATTGTTTTTTTATGTGTTTTTTTTTTATTCTACTCCGCGTGTGGTAAAATTGATAAGGTAGCTTTATTCTTCGGGTCAGTACGTTTACAGCGGTACCACATTTATATCGTTTTTCTATGTTTTGGCGCTTTTACACAATAAAACATTTTATAGAAAAAATAATTTTTTTGCATCGCTTTATTCTGAGAGCTATAACTTTTTGAATTTTCGGATTATGGAGCAGTATGGCGGCTTGTTTTTTGCGGCACAAGATTACGTTTTCAGCGGTACCATTTTTATTTATATTCATCTTTTTGATCGCGTGTTATTCCATTTTTTGTTTGGCGGTATGATGATAAAGGATTGTTTTTTGCTTTTTTTTTTTTTTACCGTGTTCAATGAAGGGGTTAACTAGTGGGACAGTTTTATAGGTCAGGTCATTCCGGACGCGGCGATACCAAATATGTGTACTTTTATTGTTTTTTTTTTTCTTCATAATAATATTTATTGATGGGTACATTATATTTTTATTTTTTGTGGATTATTTTTTTAATTTTTTTAAAAAAAAATTTACAATTTTTTTTTAATTTTTTTTCACTTTCTGAGAGGTTTTACACTTTTTTACTTTGTCCCACTCTGGGACTTTCACTTTTTTATTCTGATCGCCTGCATAGCATAGGGATGGGGCACCATCCCTGAGCTATGCAGGCAGTCAGCGCTGCACAGTGAGAAGATTGTTCGGTCATGCACTGCGCATGACCAAACAATCTTCCTGCTGTCTGGTGACCCGGATGTTGTCATGACGACATCGGGTCATCATGGCAACACCCGGGAAGCCGCGGCAGACAGCGTTGGAGGCCGGAAGAGGAGGTGAGTATTGCGATCACTTCCCCTTGCCACCGCACTGCCATCTACTGGCCAGACGCAGTCAAGCGGAACCAAAATATGCAAGGGAAGTTGCAGGGAGAGCAAGTTCAGACACTGGACCTGATCAGGTGACTTCCAGGAAGGAGTTCCGGAAAATAAGAGGCCAGCGCGCCAAACCTGAGGGGTCTTTGGCGCCAAGCAGCAGAAAGGAGCAGACGTGTTCCCTGCATCCTGAGAAACCCCGCGTGACAGGCCTAAGCCAGAGGCCTGTGAGGTGCCACAGCCGGGCACCGGTAAAAGAGCTCCGGATATCTCGCGGATGTTACCTGAGTGCTGTGCCTGCTGAGGAGACTAGGAACCTGATTGCGGTGCTGAGTGAGTTCGCGGAACCCGACGTCGCCCACCGACAGACGAGGCCTGGACCCCCCTATCCAAGGCACGAGAGACTGCCTCCAACAGCCAAGCAGAGATGAGTTGACAGACGGTAGCCCCAGGAAAGTCACGCCAGCGGAAGCGGAGGAGCTGCATACGTGAACAGGGCCGTCACTTCCACTGTTCACTGTTGGGAGGGGAACGGTTGGGACTAAAGGAGCACAACGTGATGAATTTATACGGAAGAGACTCACGGCCAAGCGGGAATAACCGGTGACTCCCGCTAGGGCCAAATGTACAGTTAAAGAACTTACGTGGTGTATCCCATGACTGAGGGCATCACCCTACTTAAGAGACTTCGCCTTACTTAAGAGACTTTACCTTACTTAAGAGACTTTACCTTACTTAAGAGACTTCACCGTACTAAAGAGACTGCACCTTACTTAAGAGACTTCACCTTACTTTGAGAGGCTTCACCTTACTTTGAGAGGCTTCACCTTACTTTGAGAGACTGCGTCTTATTTTGAGAGATTTTGCCTTTTGCTGATATATTGAATTACTGTTCATTACCCTTGTTACTAATCCCTTGTTCAGAATACCTGTTGCATAAAATTGTTTATTTTCATCTCAGACTGTTCTCGCCTTGTGTCTCTGTGCGTTGCATTCCCGCACCTGCATTACATGATTGTATATGGGGGATAAAGGAAAGTTGTGTGTCAAATATGACTCCAAGACATCGAGCTTGCTGCTTGGGGTTTATGGTGGCGCAACCCAAGAAAATTGAAAAGTCAGGTATAGGTAGGTTAGTAGAGAGAGAAAAAACAAGGAGTTCAGTTTTGGAGAGATTCAGTTTCAGATAGAGGGAAGACATGATGTTAGAGACAGCAGACAGACAATCACTGGTATTTTGTATTAGAGTGGTGGTGATGTCAGGTGAAGAGGTGTATAGTTGGGTGTCATCAGCATTGAGATGGTACTGGAAATCAAATCTGCTGATGGTTTGTCCAATAGGAGCAGTATACAAGGAGAAGAGGAGGGGACCTAGGACTGATCCTTGTGGAACCCCGATAGTAAGAGGAAGATTAGAGGAAGAAGAGCCGGCAAAAGATACCGTGAAGGAGCGGTCAGAGGTAGGAGAAGAACCAGGAGGGAGCGGTGTCCTTGAGGCCTATACAGCGGAGCATAGTGAGGAGGAGCTGATGATCTACAGTGTCAAAAGAGAGATCCAGGAAAAACAGCAGGGAGTAGTGACCATTAGATTTAGCTGTTAGTAGATCATTAGAGACTTTAGTGAGGGCAGTTTCAGTAGAGTGTGAGGAGTAGAAACCGGATTGTAAAGGGTCGAGAAGAGAGTTATCTGAGAGATAGCGGATTAGGCGGGAATGGACCAGGTGTCCCTGGAGTTTAGAGATGAAGGGAAGATTAGAGACCGCTCTGTAGTTAGCAGTGCAGTTCTGGTCCAGGGATGGCTTTTTCAGTAAAAGGGTTATGATGGCATGTTTAAGTGAGGAGGGAAAGATACCTGAAGAAAGAGAGAGGTCAAATATTTTAGTTAGGTGGGTAGTGATGTCAAGGTAAAATATATATATTATAGAAAATCAATTAGTTTATTTTAATAGATTACCTAATCAGTGTGAATTAATATAGAGATGATGGAATAATCTATGTGTATGTATGTATGCAAATGTGTATATGCACATGGATTATGTTAATAGTTAATGATATATAACAGTTTCTGTTCTCAGGCTATGTGCCCACGATGCAGAAATGCTCCGGATTTTTCCTGAGCGTTTCTGCATCTCCCTGGCAGAAAAAATGTATGCGGATTGTACATGCGGATTTTACATGTGGATTGTACATGCGGATTTTACATGTGGATTGTACATGCGAATTTTACATGCGTTTTTCCTGCCAGGGACAAGCGGATGTGAAGCGTTCTTCACATGCATTTCCGCATGCGCATTGAAAAGCGCTTTCCAAGCGATTTTAACATCACTTGGAAAGTGATTGACAACTTGGTCACTCTATATAAATCCATGCAAACGGCATGGATTTATATAGTGTGTCCGAAAGAATGTTAAAAAATAAAAAATAAATGTCATACTTACCTTCTGATGGCCCCCGGTGTCTTTATCCGATGCGTTTCAGCTTGCCGGCAGCTCGCGGTACACTGAAGGACCTGCCATCACATGACTAAATGACGTCAGCGCAGGTCCTTGAGTCCACCGCGATCTGCTGGCAAGCCAAGACGAGCACACCGGGGGCCATCAGAAGGTAAGTATAATATTTATTTTTTATTTTATTCTTTTTTTACAGGTACTATGGTACCTGGGTCCGGAGGAGAGTCTCCTCTTCTCCAGACCCGGGTACCATCCGCACATAGAAACGCATGGAATGCGCATGTACAGATCCAGTGATGCGGATTCCATGCGTTCCAATGCAAGTCAATGGCGGCGAAAATGCAGCGCTTCCGCAAAATAATTGGTCATGCTGCGTTTTTTTCCGCAATGATAAGACGCAGCGGAAATTTCTGCAGCATGTGCACAGCACATGCGGATTATCATTGGGGAACATGGCAGGCCTTCTACCAAGCGTTTTTTAAGCGTTTCTTCAGCGGAATTGCCGCTGCGGAAACGCTTAAAAACGCATTGTGGGCACACAGCCTTATTGTAGACATGAACAACTAAATGATTTCCTGGGAATGACATATGTATGTGCATGGCTGATAACAGAGAGATTCATGTCGAGTTGGCAAAGATGGCACTGAGAGACGACTTTACCCCTCCCATCAGAATTCCTAAGGTGTTACTGAGGCCAGGAGATACATGGATGAGCAAATTGCAGTGTGCCAAGTTATCAGAAGGAGCAATGAATTTCACTAATCCCACCTAGAAGTAGAATACTATATAACCCCATGTCTACATAATAAAGTATGTCATTTTGCGTGGTTTAGTCTCTGAGTGAAGTTTTTCAACCATATTAGCAAATTTGGTTGATTTGCATTCACTCGGACATCTTTAATTAGGAGGAGAGCAGTTACCTAGTGTATCTTAAATTGGTGAAACCTCCACAGTGACAGCTGGGGAAAGGAACTGAATGAGCTGTGAGGGAATAGGGTCACTGTTGCAGGTTGTAGGGCGGGAAGAAGTGAGGAGTCTGGTCACTTCTTCTTCTGTGACCAGCTTGAAGATGGAAAGTGAACTTGAGGTGCGGGAGGGAAGGGAATCCAGACTCTGAGGGGATTGTGTAAAAATGTCTTGACAGATATGATTGATTTTTTGTAGGAAATAAGTGGCCAGATCGTCAGCGCTTAGGTTGGTGATGGGGTCTGTATTTTAGAGCTCAGGAGGGAGTGGAAGGTTTCAAAAAGTCGTTTAGGATTGTTGGCTAGAGATGTGATGAGAGTGGTAAAGTAGACTTGTTTAGCCGGATGGAGAGCAGAATTATAAGTTTTGAGCATGAACTTATTGTGGATGAAGAGAAACCAAAAACAAGAAAAATATCCAAATAATTGAAAGTAAATGTATAGTGGATGAAGTTTTCTGTCAAAAGAGATTTTCTCCACAGATGCTCCACTCACAAAATAAGAATACTTTGTATGTACAATAAGGCAGGTACAAAACTCATCATAGCTCAACATTTCCCGCTCATAATAGAATAACGGAATAGATTCAGGGATAGGCATTTTTTCATAATGGTATATGAAAAGTGCTTGGAGAAAACCGCCTCAAGGAGAAGTCTCTCATCCAGCTCCATTTCGCAGAGATCTCTTATTGGCATCCATTCATGATAAAGCATCTGGAAGGGAGTCAAACATATGAACTCCACCCTGAGCCGAGCAGGGTAGATTATAGAATAGGAAATTTGCTTTTCACAGAGCCTCCTTTTTCTATCCCAGAACTTGACCCTCTTCTTCTGAACTTTTGTTGAAAAGTCAGGATAAATAGATATTTTCCTTCCATCAAGGGTAAGTGAAGAGTGGTCCCTGGCCTTTCGTAGGATAAGGTCTCTCTCTTTAAAATTTTGTAATTTGATGAGTACAGGTCTTGGTGTAGCACCCTGTGGCAAAGGACGTGTAGGAACTCTGTGAGCTCTTTCAATTGCAAAAAATTAAGAGAGAGTGTCTTTGCCGAACACTGTAGTCAGCCAGGATTAAAAAAAAATCAACTGAATTACGACCCTCCGCTTTTTCATGAACCCCGACTAAACGTATGTTATTTCGCCGATGCCTATTCTCTAGGTCATCAACCTTCTTGAGAAGGGCATTGATATTCTGAAGACCTCTCCTGAGATATTTATGTATAGTAGGCATTTGGTCCGCAACAGAACTCACTCTTTCCTCCAACTCATTGACTCGGCTGTTTATTTTCTTCATGCTTTGTCTGATGAGATTAATGTCCTCTCTAAGCCCTCCCATGTGTTTGTTGAGAATTTCTAATGAGAAGCTACAGGATTTTCCAGCAGAGAAAACATCTTGTCGTGTAGGCTCTTGCCCAGAATCATTGACTTCTCCATAGGTGTTGTTAGTGCTCTGCATTTCCTGCACTTCTCTGTTTAACTGTTGCTGTGAGAGTGGTGCCACATTGCCTCCCCTGCACAGTCTCTGTATCTCCCTTCCTCTGTGAGCATACCTGATCAGGTTGTAAATCATCTGAAGGGTCAGAATCTAAGGTCAGTCTGGCAAATCTCCCCAGCTTTGCTGCAGCAGCCTCAGCATCTCTCACTCTGGCTGGTGTGGGGGAGGAGGCGCCATGTTGGAAGGCCCACTATCTGGACTCTGCTCCTTCTGATGCTTGCTTCTGGTCATGTCTGAGTGCACTTTAAGCTTCTCTGTGTACTTTCCCCCAGCCTTTGGTGTGAAGGAATCAATATTTCACTGCTAATAGGTGGAAATGAAAGGATGCAGAGCAGGAGCAAAGCACAGAGCTTCCATGTGAAGAGGCTGTCAGCAAAAGGTCCTTTTTAAAGGGGAATCTGTAACACTCCCATCATCTGCTCCTGAGCTCACATCAAAGACAGTCTGTATTATATGTATTTTATATGAGCACTGCACTTGGCTTTTTCTGGCAAAGAAGATGACACACCCGATCTGCCGCTCCATTTTACAATAGGAATAAAAGTGCCCTGTCAGGGATAAAAATTCCCCATTCTTCCAATCGGTACAGTCCCAAATGGTCAGACCAATCAATCACTGACCAATAAGATATCACCTCTCCTGTGGATCCTATGGAGTTATCACCTCTCCTGTGGATCCTATGGAGTTATCACCTCTCCTGTGGATCCTATGGTCATAACTTGTTTTCACCAACAAAGTCCTTTACTGCAAATTACCGTAATTGTATATCCCAGTTATGGTATCGCACAGTAAGAGGTGCAGGAGCCTCCTGTATTTTACAGCCGACACTCCTCTATAATCGGTATAATGGCTAACAGGTTTTCATATACAGCTGTAGTGTGGGCCCCTAGAATCAATTCCTATTGGGGCCCCAGACACCCCAGTTTGATCCTGGTTGGGGGTGGGGAGGGTAATTTTGCACCCTGTCATAAAGAAAAATTGCAAAATCCAAAAAGACATCTCTGGAGAGGGGACATATCACCCTCACATTGAACATAGAGGATTATAACTAGAAAAGTGAGAAAGAGCTGACACTTCAACCTCTATTGACGTAGGGCCTCCTGCCGTGGTCAGGTAAATTCAACAAAGAATCTGATGAGAACCAGCCAACAAGTCTAGAATTTGCATACTCAGAGGCGGATAAGTACATTTCCGAAGCAAGGGCTTCCTCTTTTCAAAGGACTTGTCTCAGACACTCTGAAGACTGTGGTCAGTGATGAATATTAGGGTTTGCATCGATCCAATATTCATGGGAGATGTATTTTCGACATCGTAGCAAAGGGACGATCATAACGCATTCACTCACATCATTGTAAGGCCAGCCGAACACCCCCAACTTAATATCGTTTAGATGGATAATGCTATCCATGCCATGTTTCATCTCTATAGAAAGGTAAAATCATGATAGAAAACATGACCATGATATTTCCCGCCCGAGACCTCCATGGGCGAAGATATCTTGAAAGTTGGGGATCTCATAAACTTCTAAAAGATCTAGCACACCTATGACAAGTCCTCATATGAGCTCACCAATAGAAGGTATGTGGGTGTAACTGTGATCTTATTAAATCAGAGCTTGGATTTTGGTCATTGGTCAGTCCTGGAAGGTACAGCTTGCTGTAGTTGTATCTGTTTCCCTAAGGAGTTCTTCTAAGGAGTGCTTCCTTGCGCTAAGCTCTGAGCTATTTCTCTGACACAGGTTTAGCACTTTTCTTTTATTATCTTTTTGATTTTATGTTAATGTATATATCATATTGTTCGTATCATCTTTGTGTATTTTTTATACACACTGCCTACTTTTCAAGATTAGATCACTTGTTTTTATTCTGTTATTCCCACACCCTATCATTTCTTTACTTAGAAAATTGGGCGTGAGGAACGATCAACACGCCCATATGATGGCGCGGTCGAGCATGTAAATTGTAACTCCCTACATGTATTTCTATAGCACGACGAAGAACGTTTGGCGTTCGAAATGTGTAGGTTTCACAGAGGTCTCCACCTTTATTTATTTTATTTTTGCAAAGTGTATATCTTTTTAATGGATTAACAATAAAATCATAATTTTATCTGCAATTGGATCTGGAAGCTGGCGCATCACAATGTCTGTGGATATGTACCTTCTCTTTTTGATTGAGGAGAAGGTGACTCCTACAGGGTGAGATAGAAAAATGCAATGGGCCTAAGAACTATCAGGCAGGTAATTGCTTATTACGTGCTTCTTCTACCCTGTGGTGGCTAAGATTGCTCCTGGACCGCTCCTAACAGCGATTCTGCTGCTTCACGTCAACAGAACAGCTCTTCCTCTTCCCGACTGCTCTGTCAAAGAGGCGTGACTGCCAACTTTATGCTGATTGACAGACGGCTCCCTGCAGTTAGGCAGCAGGGAGCCAGCTGTCAAGTCAGCATGACATCGGCAGTCACACCCCATCAACAGATCAGAGCGGGAGCTGAAAAATCACTGTCAGGAGCGCTCCGTGACCACTCTGAACCAGCAGATATCGGCGCCTGGCACAACAGGCACATAGTTAGCAAATACTTGCCTGTTAGTTCTTAGGTCCATGGTAAAAAAAAAAAAAAAGTCCCGGACAACCCCTTTTAATATCTTGTGAAAGAGGTGTGGTATCTCCTCTCCCAGGTTAGGATGGAGCACCTGTCAGGACCCCACCTCATCACTCAACACTACACACTCCTGTCCTATGGGGGGCTAGTATGCACTAGGGTGCTGCCCCAGCAGGATAATGGAGATGGGGAACCAAAGATAGGGGGAACCATGTAGTGGGTGAGGGTGGAGGACGCACTTTTAGGTTACACTTGTAGATACATATTTAATAGCCAGCCATCTTAAGTTCAAGGTTGTTTGATTGTGGTCTTCACAGCTGGCAGTGGCCTTGTGTAGGAGCCTGCAGCGTGCTGGAGAGGCACGGTCCTCGTGCTCTGGCCTTGAGACGAGGAGCAGGATAGAGTTAACGGAGGTCTCTACCCGGTCAAGGTCCCTGCTTAAGAAGGATTGGAGGGAAGCTGAGGAGGAGAGCTCCGCAGGCAAAAGGATCCCAGGGAATACGGACGGACCGGCATACGCCACCTGTACTCTCCATTCTGGCCTACTCAGAGGGACTCCTGCTGCAAGAGGGGTACCGGCCCCCGATATCTGACTTTGTTACTTCACGTCTCAGTCGGAAAAGCCTGAAGGCTAAGTGGTTCCCACCGGGTAACAGACGGAGCAGAGTCGCCACCTGTGCCCTTGTTCTGTGTATAGCCAGAGGGAGACCCAGCTTTGCAACACGCACTGCACATGGACAGGAGAGGCCCAAGGGGGAGATAACAGGCTGGTGCTGGGGGTCCAGATAGACGCACCTGAACTACCGGGGTGTGCCGAACCCCATTCTCTGGTGGCCGCAGCACGCCGTGAGGAGCAAGGAGAAGCCTTGCAGCTGACCTCTAATAACGTGAGTAAAGCTTGGAAGACTACATCCATTGCCTCTGGTCCATTATTTCAGAGGGACACCACACCGCACCACTGCACCTACTACGACTCCCCTCATCCTCCTGTTTCCTCTGCCCTAAGGCCCTGCTCCGCCTGCGGGGAGTAGTACTACTGTCGGCTGCCACAACATCCCGCCTCAGAGGACTGCAGCAGCGCTGGTAGCGCATCACCAGACACCACAGGTGGTGTAGTCGTTTATCCACTCATAATTGCCACTCATCAACTAGCCCCAATTTTTAATGTGTACGCCCTGGGCACGGACCGGGACGAGGCCGCGACTGCATCCCCATTCTACCAACTGGGCCCGCCGTCCGAGTACATCCCTTTCCCAGGGAGGGCTAGCCGCTACTGAAACAGCTAGTGGCGGGTTAAACATCACTGGCGTGGTCGGCAGGATTGCTGCCCGCAGCAACGGAAGAAGTGATTCCCATTGCCAGCGGGTACTGCGCGCCTTTACAACAGACTGTCTTTAACACCCAAGATGGCGCCCGCCCAAGAAGAACGGACGCCATTGTGTGCAATAAGGACAACCACCCAGCACCTCCCATCGTGGGTCTGGCTTCCCCCATGGCGCCAACAGCTAGGACCGCCCCTTGCATTAGAGACTGTCTGCGAGGTAGTGTCCATCAAGACGGATGGGACGTCCCAAGGAGTACCTGTCAGCCAGCCGCCCTGGAGCCGCCCCAAGAGAAGGAGGAGTAAGCAACAACAAGGTGTGGCCACAACAATCCTAGAGACTCCACACCCAGCAGCGAGGATGGAAGCAGTGCAGGAGAGATGCTCCGATTCCGCCCCACCAACTGCTGCCTCGCTCGGAATACGGGGGATTCACCTGACCCCGGAGGAGGCCGAGTTCCTCCGAGTGAAGTCACAGGACCTGACCCGGAGGGTCGCAGAGGCCCAGCGTGCGGTGTCCGCAGCATGGAGACATGGAGAGAGGAGGTGCTGCAGAAGATCCGGTCCCGCCGCCAAGGTGCTGCAAGCCAAGAAAGCGAAGCAGCAACCCAGGAGGAAGAAACCTCAGAGGCCGCGTGCAGCCCAGGACTGGGTAAGATACAAACCCCTGTCCCGGGTGAGAGACGCACGGAGGCCCTATTGGATCTAATGCCGGCACCCCTGTCCCCTGGCGCCGTTGTTTGGGAGCAGATCTTGTCTCCGGAGCTGGAGGCCCACGTGTCATTCTCCGCCGGAGGCCTGCAATGCCTCCCGACTCCCGGCCTAGAAGAGCCTGTGCTTAGTGGGGACACCACCTGCCCCAACACGGACTGGTCCGCGTCACCGAAGGACCTGCAGCAACCCCTGCTGTCGCCGCTGCCAGCGCCTCTGGTTACCTGCCCGGCGGCGGAGGAGATGGTCTGGGACAACCAGGGGTGGACCTAATGGGCTTCCCCCAGGAGACCCGGGTGGAAGCGCGGAGGCGTAAGGACTTCTGCCGCAAGGAGCTCCTCCAGCTGGACAAGGAGCGGCGGGAGAGGCGGGTACGCTGTGAGCGCCTGGAGGTGTGCGCCAAGTCCGCCAAGTCCAAGGCCTGCCAGGAGGAGGCAGCCCATCCAAGCCCCCGGGAGGAAGGGCTGATCGTCCGCTTCCACCAGGAGGCGGGGTGGGGCTTCATCAGGAGTCCCCAGTTTGCTCAGGACGTATTTGTGAACCGCAGAGACTTCGAGCCACAACTGAGGAGGGATGACCCTGGCCGGAATCTCTACCCGGGTGACTTGGTGTCGTACACCCGCCACCATGGGGAGCGTGGGTGGTACGCCCTGGATGTGCATAGAGTATTCCAGGGTGAGGCCCCTGCGCACCTGCCGGTAGGGGACCGGTCTGGCTCCGTGAGCAAGAACGAGCCTTTCCCTAGGTGGAGGTACCTGGACTAAGCGGCCCCGGAGGCTGTACCTTTGAGTTGACTTGTTGATTGTTTATGTTTATTACCATGTTTTCCTCCCGGTTTAGAGAGACATTTGTCCCTGTGGACTGGCTGTAGACAGACTCTATTGTATATAGTTATGCATCTATTTATTTACTCCCTATTGGTTTTATACAAAACCCACTTCTACTTCTACCTCAGACCTCAGAAGCAAAACCTGTCTGGAGTGGCTCTCCTGGATGTCCAACACAGGATCTCCATGCACTGCAGCCACCCTACGTTGAGGGTTTGGGACAGGTCCCTCTTGCTGCTGAACTGCCTCTTTTTCTATTTTCCTACCAAGCTGTCTACATGCATAATGTCTCTTTGATGTTTTTATACTTTTGTACTATTTATCTGCAACGTTTAAGAATCAGAGCCTCCCATAATGAGAAGATTGTTGATTGTTGTGAAAAAGCATATAAAAAGTCTGTACCATGTTTTGCTCTCTTTGCAGCCCGCGGACGTGCGGTGTTTCACCAGGGGGGAATGTGGCGCCCCTGAAGGTTCGGTCGCCACAGGGGTGGTACTGCATCTTGTGAAAGAGGTGTTGTATCTCCTCTCCCAGGTAAGGATGGAGTACCTGTCAGGACCCTACCTCATCACTCAACACTACACACTCCTGTCCTATGGGGGGCTAGTATGCACTAGTGTGCTGCCCCAGCAGGATAATGGAGATGAGGAAACCAAAGATAGGGGGAACCATGTAGTGGGTGAGGGTGGAGGACGCACTTTTAGGTTACACTTGTAGATACAGTACATATTTAATAGCCAGCCATCTTTAGTTCAAGGTTGTTTGATTGTGGTCTTCACAGCTGGCAGTGGCCTTGTGTAGGAGCCTGCAGCGTGCTGGAGATGCACGGTCCTCGTCATCTAGCCTTGAGAAGAGGAGCGGGATAGAGTTAACGGAGGTCTCTACCCGGTCAAGGTCCCTGCTTAAGAAGGCCTGGAGGGGAGCTGAGGAGGAGAGCTCCGTGGGAATACGGACGGATCGGCATACGCCACCTGTACTCTCCATTCTGGCCTAGTCAGAGGGACTCCTGCTGCAAGAGGGGCACCGGCCCCCGATATCTGACTTTGTTACTTCACTTCTCAGTCGGAAAAGCCCGGAGGCTAACTGGTTCCCACCGGGTGACGGACGGAGTGGAGTCGCCACCTGTGCCCTTGTTCTGTGTATAGCCAGAGGGAGACCCAGCTTTGCAACACGCACTGCACATGGACAGCAGAGGCCCAAGGTGGAGATTTCTAGGAACACACTGGTGCTGGGGGTCCTGATAGACACACCTGAACTACCGGGGTGTGCCGAACCCCCTTCTCTGGTGGCTGCAGCACGCCGTGAGGAGCAAGGAGAAGCCTTGCAGCTGACCTCTAACAACGTGAGTAAAGCTTGGAAGACTACATCCATTGCCTCCGGTCCATTATTGCAGCGGGACACTACACCGCACCACTGCATCCTCCTGTTTCCTCTGCCTTGAGGCCCTGATCCGCCTGTGGGGAGTAGTACTACCATCAGCTGCCACAACATCCCGCCTCAGAGGACTTTAGCAGCGCTGGTGGTGCATCACCAGACACCACAGGTGGTGTAGTCGTTTATCCATTCATAATTGCCACTCATCAACTAGCCCCTATTTTTAATGTGTGCGCCCTGGGCACGGATCGGGCCGGGGCCGCGACTGCATCCCCATTCTACCAACTGGGCCCGCCGTCCGGTAACACCCTTTCCCAGGGAGGGCTAGCCGCTACTGAAACAGCTAGTGGCGGGTCACACAAGGGCGGGACGTAAGCGCAAATGCAAACAAGTACCCGACACAGAGCAAAAAATGCCATTATTAGAGTCACCTGTTTGGAATCTCTCTAGCTACATCTTATCTGAGAGTCAAATTTCTCTCCTGGCTAAAGGCCTGCGCTTTTCACCTTCTAACGAATTCGACATTTTCAGAACAATTCTGGATGTTAACAAACTAGCACGTAACCTCACCATCCGATGTCATTTTATGGACATGAAAAATCCACAGAATACAGCTTCAGAAGAAGTTTCTCCTAGGACAAGCCAGGATTCCATGTTATTATTCACAGAACAACAGTCTTTATTACAAATGAAACAATTCGAGACGGAATCTTTAATTCCAAATGTAAATTTAAATGACGACTTTCGGGCTGGTAATCCTTTCTTTTACCCACTTCAGTCCAGACCATTGGTTCTGGATCAGTTCCAGGACTTAATTGAAAAAGAACTAGTGGAATTAAAGAATGAATTATCTTCTACTAATCATTTGGACTCTAATCTGACATATAGAGAAAAAGACGCTCTGAAAAAATTAAAGGATAATTCAGACATACTAGTCCGCTCAGCGGATAAAGGTGGCACTATACTACTGAATGCAGGATTGTATAAAAAATTGAATTTGATGGATTTAGAAAATAGGGATGTTTATTTGGAGTTAGCTAGAGATCCTACTGTTGAGTTTAATGCTGCTATGTATAATCTATTAAACGAAGGTTTGCACTGAGGGGCCCTAAAAAAAAAATTAATGGAATATTTATACGTAGATCACCCAATTGTTCCAGTTTACCATTCGCTGCCAAAAATACATAAAAATATTTTCCCACCACCTTTAACCCCTTTACTACCCAAGGTGGTTTGCAAATTAATGACCAGGCTAATTTTTACAATTCTAACCACTGTCACTTTATGAGGTAATTACTCTGGAACGCTTCAACGGATCCCCCTGATTCTGTGATTGTTTTTTCGGGACATATTGTACTTCATGATTGTGGTAAAATTTCTCCGATATCACTTGCATTTATTTGTGACAAAAACTGAAATTTGGCGAAAATTTTTGAAAATTTAGCAATTTTCAAAATTTTAATTTTTATGCCCTTAAATCAGAGAGATATGTCACACAAAATAGTTAATAAATAACATTTACCACATATCTTCTTTACATCAGCACAATTTTGGAACCAAATTTTTTTTAGATTAGAGAGCTATAAGGGTTAAAAGTTGACCAGAGATTTCTAATTTTTCCAACAAAATTTACAAAACCATTTTTTTAGGGACCACATCACATTTGAAGTCACTTTGAGGGGTCTTTATGACAAAAAATACCCAAAAGTAACACCACTCTAAAATCTGCACCCCCAAGGTGCTCAAAACCACATTAAAAAAATGTATTAACCCTTCAAGTGCTTCACAGAAATTTTTGGAATATGGAAGAAAAAAATTAACATTTAACTTTTTTCACAAAAATGTTACTTTAGACCCAATTTTTTTTTATTTTCACAGGGTTAACAGGAAAAAATGGACCCCAAAATTTGTTGTTCAATTTCCCCTGACCACACAGATACCCCATATGTGGGGAAAAACCACTGTTTAGGCGTACGGCAGGGTTCGGAAGGGAAGGAGCGCCATTTGACTTTTTGAAAGTAAAATTTGCTTGAATAATTAGCGGACGCCATGTTGTGTTTGGGGAGCCCCTGATGTGCCTAAACAGTGGAAACCCCCCACAAGTGACACCATTTTGGAAACTAGACCCCTCAGAGAACCTTTACAGAAGTTTAAACATGGAGCCATGAAAATAAATAATCAAACTTTTTCCACAAAAATTATGTTTTAGCCCCAATTTTTTTATTTTTACAAGGGTAAGAGGAGAAAATGGACCCCAAAAACTTTTTGCAATTTCTCCTGAGTACGCCAATACCCTATATGTGGGGAAAATACAGTGTTTGGGTGCACGGCAGAGTTCAGAAGGGAAGGAGCACTGTGTGACTTTTTGAATGCAAAATTAGCTGGAAATTAGGGCGGACGCCATGTCACGTTTGAAGAGCCCCTGATGTGCCTAAATAGTTGAAACCCCCCACAAGTGACCCCATTTTGGAAGCTACACCCCTCAAGGATTTTATCAAGGAGTATAATGAACATTTTGAACCCGGTACAACACATAATTTGATAACATTAGGTCATCATATTGAATAAGTTGTCATTAGTCTTGAGCACAAGTGCTCGCCACTTGAGTTTGCATCGTGTACTCGGGTATGCACCATGTATCGCACGTGCTCGAGTGACATGCTCGAGTCCTGCCCACATGTTTCACGGTTATTAGACACCCAAAACAAACATGCAGGGATTGCTGGTGCATGGCAGGCAATCCCCGCACTTTTTTTTGACTGTGAAGCATATGGGGCAGAGACTCGAGCACCCGCGATACTCAATGCATACCCGAGCACCCAATGCAAACTCAAGTAGCGAGCACTTGTGCTCAACACTAGTCGCCATATTGTCATCTTTTTTTTTTTTTGCTTTTGAAAAAAATCCCAACCCTAGCACAACCCTAACCCTAGAGTTTATTTTTCACACCGTTCCTTGTGCAGTATAAGTGATTAGACGACTTTATTCTTAGGGTCGGTGCGATTACAGCGATACCAGAATCCTATCGGGTTTTTATGATTGACAGCTGTCTCACACTAAAAGACGCATTTTTTTGCAAAATCTAGTTTTTGCATTGCCATATTTTGAGAGCTATAATTTTTCCATATTTTGGCCGACAGAGTCATTTGACAACTTGTTTTTTGCGGGATGAGTTGACGTTTTTATTGGTACCATTTTCAGGCACGTGACATTTTTTGATCGCTTTCTATTCCGATTTTTGGGAGGCAGAATAAGCAAAAACCAACAATTCAGGAATTGTTTTTTTTAATTTTTTTATGCTATTCCGCGTGTGGTAAAATTGATGAGGTAGCTTTATTCTTTGGGTCTGTACGTTTACAGCGGTACCACATTTATATATTTTTTTATGTTTTGGCGCTTGTACACAATAAAAGCTATTTTCTAGAAAAAAAAATTTTTTTGCATCACTTTATTCTGAGAGCTATAACTTTTTTATTTTTCAGCTGATAGAGCTGTAATGCGGCTTGTTTTTTGTGGAACAAGATGACGTTTTCAGTGGTACCATTTTTATTTATATTCATCTTTTTGATCGCGTTTAATTCCATTTTTTGTTTCGCGGTATGATGATAAAGCATTGTTTTTTGCTTTGTTTTTTATTTTAATTTTTTACAGTGATCACTAAAGGAGTTAACTTGTGAAACAGTTTTATAGGTCAGGTCGTTCCGGACGTGGCGATACCAAATATGTGTACTTTTATTGTTTTGTTTGTTTTTTTTCATTATAATATTTATTGATGGGTACATTATATTTTTATTTTTGGTGGATTATTTTTTTTTTACATTTTTTTACCACTTTTTTTTACTTTTATACTTTGTCCCACTATGGGACTTTCACTTTTTATACTCTGATCGCCTGTATAACATAGGGATGGAGCACCATCCCTGTGCTATACAGGCTGTCAGCGCTGTAGATGCAGAAGATACTTTGGTCATGCACTGTGCATGATCAAAGTATCTTTCTGCAGTGTGGTGACCCGGTTGTTGTCATGACGACATCTGGGTTACCATGACAACCACGGAACCCAGCCTCAGACAGCGCGCGACGGCGGGGAAGAGGTGAGTATGCAGTACTTACCTCCGCAATGCTGTGATCGACTTCGATCGCAGCATTGCGGGGATTAATGTGCCGGGAGCCATGCGTGACCGCTCCCAGCACATAGCAAAAATCAGCTCACACCCGGTGGCGATCGCGCCCGCACAGCCTGTGTGTGGCCGAAATCAACAGGGCGTACTAATACGTACCTGGCTCTTAAAGCCCAGGGCGCAGGTAGAGTATTAGTACGTCCTGGGCTGGAAAGGGGTTCAGACCCATAGTGGTGGGGATTGGTTCCCATGGTGAAAAATTAAGTGCCTGGATGGATTTTTACCTACAGCCTCTGGTTCAGGAAACTCCGAATTACATTAGGGATTCAAAATTCATAGTGACCATTTTTGATAAATTTGAATGGCCAAAAAACTTTGGATGATTGTCCTGTGATGTGGTGGCATTATACCCCCTCAATTCCACACCATATTGCTTTAGCATGTTTAACCTACCACCTTGACACATACAGTTCGTACACTATAGAAATAAAAGAATTTCTGGTCATAGCAGTACAGTTCCTCTTAGAGCGTAATTATTTTAGCTTTGATAAAAGTTTTTTTTGTTACAGAAAAGAGGAGTCAGCATGGGCAGTAAATTTTCTCCTTCGCTAGTGAACATAGTGATGTGTAGGTGGGAGGAGCTTTTCATTTACCATAATGATAACACATATAGTGGACACATTGTGTGGTACGGTAGATTTATTGATGACCTCCTCCTGGTGTGGGGGGCACACAGGAGGAGGTGGTACAATTTGTACAGTACATCAACTGCAATCATTTTAATCTTAAATTCACTTAGTTCTACCATTCATCCAAAATTACTTTTTTGGATCTGGAACTTGAGGCTACCAAGGAGAAAGAATTGGTCAAAATTAATCCCCACAGAAAATCTACAGCCTCAAATTCTATTCTATCAGCTAAATGTTGTCATCCGCCATATATTAAGAGAAATATCCCTTACGGTGAGCTAATACGAACAATACGAAATTGTTCAGATAACATCACTTTTCAGAAGGAATCAGAAAAAATTTGTAACAGACTATCCAATAGGTGCTATCCCGAGTGGTCTTTAAGAAAAGCGAGTAGAATTGTCTCCAATATAAATCGGAAAGATATACTCCGAAATAAACAGAAAAATAACATTAACACATTGGATACTAGGGTAACGTTTTCTACCACCTATAGTCCTCAGTATAATGAAATTACATCTAGAATTAAAAAGTATAACCCTATTATATATCAGAACAAGAAACTAAAAAACCTACTTTCTAATGACATCCGCTTTGTAGCCAGGAAAGCGCCCGCTCTGGGAACCATCCTTTCTCCTAGCTTATACACCAGTGAGACTAATACTGTACAACCAAATTGGCTCAGCACAAAAGGTTTCTTCAGATGTGGAGCCAATCGGTGCAAAGCGTGTCTACATGCGGTTAAAACAGATAGTTTTATGTCCTTAAGTAATGATAGAGAATATAAAATTCATGATTTCCTCAATTGTAATTCATCAGGGATTATATACCTTATAGAATGCACCTTGTGTAAGGTCCACTATGTGGGTTGTACCACAGGTGCGCTGAAAGTCCGTATCAGAAGACATCTTTCTGATGCGATTCATTTGGAAGCCATAAATACATCAGCAGTATCGAGGCATTTTGCGAGAGTTCATAAAGGTGACACCTCATTCTTTAAATATATGGAGATAGAGAAGGTATATAGATCCACACGAGGGAGGGATCATAAGTGCAAACTTCTGAACCGGGAGTCCCTGTGGATTTTCACATTGGATACCACAGGGGTTAAATTCAAGACAGGATCTGATACTGCAGTATTAAGAAATATAATTCTGCATTTATTTCCATGCATGTACACTGGGTACGGAAAGTATTCAGACCCCTTTACATTTTTCACTCTTTGTTTCATTGCAGCCATTTGGTAAATTCTAAAAAGTTCATTTTTTTCTCATTAAAGTCCACTCTGCACCCCATCTTGACTGAAAGAAAACAGAAATGTAGAAATTTTTGCAAATTTAATAAAAAAGAAAAACTGAAATATCACACGGGCATAAGTATTAAGACCCTTTGCTCAGTATTGAGTAGAAGCACCCTTTTGGGCTAGTACAGCCATGAGTCTTCTTGGAAATGATGCAACAAGTTTTTCACACCTGCATTTTGGGATCCTCTGCCATTCTTCCTTGCAGATCCTCTCCAGTTCCGTCAGGATGAATGGTGAACGTTGGAGGACAGCCATTTTCAGGTCTCTCCAAAGATGCTCAATTGGGTTTAGGTCAGGGCTCTGGCTGGGCCAGTCAAGAATGGTCACATAGTTGTTCTGAAGCCACTCCTTTGTTATTTTAGCTGTGTGCTTAGGGTCATTGTATTGTTGGAAGGTGAACCTTTGGCCAAGTCTGAGGTGCAGAGCACTCTGGAAGAGGTTTTCATCCAGGATATCTCTGTACTTGGCCGCATTCATGTTTCCTTCAATTGCAACCAGTTGTCCTGTCCCTGCAGCTGAAAAACACACCCATAGCATGATACTGCTGTTATGATCTGCTACAAGAACTAAGGAAAGAGAGGAAATCTGTCCATACAATAGCACTAAGCTGATTCCCTACGATGCAGCGGGCAACCTGTTCCTTGTGAACAGACCCGCCTTCGTCCGCGGCTAGTCTGAACGCAGACCTATAGATTAAAGGGAGGGGTCCCTAAAAGAACTAAGGACTTGGACAAAATTGGACACCTCCTGGCAGAAGTAGTAGCAGAAGAAGACAAACAGACAAAAGTACTTAGTGGTCCAAGGACCAAACAAACTAGAGAGATACAGTAGGTACAAAGCACCTGGCTAGATTAAGAGTCAAAGTAACACTGAAGTCCAGCAAAGCCTGAAGGGCGGAGCTGGAATAAATAGGCAGAAGGTCACGTGACCACAAAATAGAAAAAACTATCAGGAGGGTTCTAACAACTGCCACCACCATGTTTCACTGTTGGGACTGAATTAGGCAGGTGATGAGCAGTGCCTGGTTTTCTCCACACATACCACTTAGAATTGTCACCAAAAAGTTCTATCTTTGTCTCATCAGACCAGAGAATCTTATTTCTCATAGTCTGGGAGTCCTTCATGTGTTTTTGAGCAAACTCTATGCGGGCTTTCATATGTCTTGCACTGAGGAGAGGCTTCCGCCTGGCCACTCTGCCATAAAGGCCCAACTGGTTGTTGATAGTTGACTTTGTGGAACTTTCTCCCATCTCCCTACTGCATCTCTGGAGCTCAGCCACAGTGATCTTGGGGTTCTTCTTTACCTCTCTCACCAAGGCTCTTCTCCCACGATTGCTCAGTTTGGCTGGACGGCCAGGTCTAGGAAGACTTCTGGTGGTCCCAAACTTCTTCCATTTAAGGATTATGGAGGCCACTGTGCTGTTATGAACTTTGAGTAATACAGAAATTCTTTTATAACCTTGGCTAGATGTGTGCCTTGCCACAATTCTGTCTCTGAGCTCCTTGGGCAGTTCCTTTGAGCTCATGATTCTCATTTGGTCTGACATGCACTGTGAGCTGTGGGGTCTTATATAGACAGGTGTGTGCCTTTCCAAATCAAGTCCTATCAGTTTAATTAAACACATTTGGACTCCATTGAAGGAGTAGAACCATCTCAAGGAGGATCACAAGGAAATGGACAGCATGTGACTTAAATATGAGTGTCTGAGCAAAGGATCTGAATACTTATGACCATGTGATATTTCAGTTTTTCTTTTTTAATAAATTTGCAAAAAAATTCTACATTGCTGTTTTTTTCAGTCAAGATGGGGTGCAGAGTGTACTTTAATGAGAAAAAAAATGAACTTTTTAGAATTTATCAAATGGCTGCAATGAAACAAAGAGTGAAAAATTTAAAGGAGTCTGAATACTTTCCGTACTCACTGTATGTATCTATATACACTGCTCCAAAAATAAAGGGAACACTTAAAACAACAGAATATAACTCCAAGTAAATCAAACTTCTGTGAAATCAAACTGTCCACTTAGGAAGCAACACTGATTGACAATCAATTTCACATGCTGATGTGCAAATGGAATAGACGATAGATGGAAATTATTGACAATTATCAAGACACCCTCAATAAAGGAGTGGTTCTGCAGGTGGGGACCACAGACCACATCTCAGTACCAATGCTTTCTGGCTGATGTTTTGGTCACTTTTGAATGTTGGTTGTGCTTTCACACTCGTGGTAGCATGAGACAGACTCTACAACCCACAGAAGTTGCTCAGATAGTGCAGCTCATCCAGGATGGCACATCAAGGCGAGCTGTGGCAAGAACGTTGGCTGTGTCCAGAGGCTGGAGGCGCTACCAGGAGACAGGCCAGTGCACCAGGAGAAGTGGAGGGGGCCGTAGGAGGGCAACAACCCAGCAGCAGGACCGCTACCTCCGCCTTTGTACAAGGAGGAACAGTAGGAGCACTGCCAGAGCCCTGCAAAATGACCTCCAGCAGGCCACAAATGTGCATGTGTCTGCACAAACGGTTAGATACCGACTCCATGAGGGTGGTATGAGGGCCCGACGTCCACAGATAGGGGTTGTGCTCACAGCCCAACACCATGCAGGACGCTTGGCATTTGCCACAGAACACCAGGATTGGAAAAGTCGCCACTCGCGCCCTGTGCTCTTCACAGATGAAAGCAGGTTCACACTGAGCACATGTGATAGACGTGACAGAGTCTGGAGACGCCGTGGAGAGCGACATCCTTCAGCATGACCACTTTGGCAGTGGGTGAGTAATGGTGTGGGGTGGCATTTCTTTGGAGGGCCGCACAGCCCTCCATGTGCTCGCCAGAGGTAGCCTGACTTCCATTAGGTACCGAGATGAGATCCTCAGACCCCTTGTGAGACCATATGCTGGTGCGGTTGGCCCTGGGCTCCTCCTAATGCAGGACAATGCCAGACCTCATGTGGCTGGAGTGTGTCAGCAGTTCCTGCAAGATGAAGGCATTGAAGCTATGGACTGTCCTGCCCGTTCCCCAGACCTGAATCCGATTGAGCACATCTGGGACATCATGTCTCGCTCCATCCGCCAACGTCACGTTGCACTACAGACTGTCCAGGAGTTGGCGGATGCTTTAGTCCAGGTCTGGGAGGAGATCCCACAGGAGACCATCCGCAACCTCATCAGGAGCATGCCCAGGCGTTGTAGAGAGGTCATACAGGCACGTGGATATATATATATATATATATATATATATATATATATATATATATATATATGCCTTTTTGTCATTCTAGTAGTAGGGCCATAATTAAGACATGATTTGTTGAAACGCGTAGGTCTGTAAGCTATGATAGTTGCACATGTGCTGTATTCTTTGTGGAGCAGTGTTTTATATGGCTAATAAAAGCTAAGTTTTAATATTTTTTCTACTAAACAAACCTTTACGCTGGATCATTTGCACTTTTCCCTTGTCTGACTGCACTTACGTTTCGCCCTGGTACCACTTATCTGCATCTCCAGAAGTTTCCTATTTCTCTATTATACTTTTCAAATTACATTTTGAGACTTTCTCCTCCTCTTGTTGCACATATTTTTTTTCCCTTCATCTGCACAGGTATCATTAATCTATCAACTATAATGGCCGTATCAGGTTCTGCAGGTCCTGTATCCCGTACACACGACGTGGGCAGTGCACGGCATGCCGCTAGTTTTTATTCTGAGTGCTCTTATATACGGTGGTAGTTTTACACAATGTTGAGCCTGTGATTTGCAGAGTGAAATGTCTGACTGCTAGAACAGAAGTATACGGCAGATTCTACAGCATGGATACATAAAGGACGTCCTGGGGGAATATACCTCCCTCCAACACTCGTCCAGTCCCTGCCTCACACTAGAGACATTTATAATAACTCCAGGACTATGGAGCTGGTCATTTTCTCATAATCTGTGGCCATTATTAGTGATCTCGCATTGTACAGTAATATCACCCTGGAGGTTGTGATGTATTTAGTGTAATAGCGCCATCTAGAATATACAGTATATATCAGGCGATACCATGCTTTCTATAGTTAGTCGTCTTATGTGCCCTCTATAGCTATCTATTATACTTTATATTTCTTTATAATAATTTATAATAAATTACTTGATAGTTTCACAGCTTTATGATGTTTATTAATCTGCTGTAATTATAAAAGAAAGTCCAACCTTACAGTGGACACAGGTGGAATTGTCCTCCATGATGGTGTAGGCTGAGGTGGAGCAAGTATATAGTCAGTGGGGGATCAAGATGACCAGTATTCCCCAGGGTTCCTTGTTATCAGGGAGGGACCCGGTGTATGCAATCAAAAGATCTTATCCTCTGGCCGGCTGTGTGCCATCAACAGGTAATGACCATCCGGCAGTGCGACATCAACTGGTCATCACCCTCCAGCTGTGTGCCATCAACAGGTAATGACCAGACCATCCGGCAGTGCGCCATCAACAGGTAATGACCCTCTGGCTATGGCCATCAATAGGTCATCACCCTCCAGCTGTGTGCCATCAACAGGTAATGACCATCCGGCAGTATGGCATGAACAGGTAATGACCATCCGGCTGTGTGCCATCAACAGGTAATGATCTTCTGTCCGGCTGTGTGCCATCAACAGGTAATGACCCTCTGGCTATGGCCATCAATAGGTCATCACCCTCCGGCTGTGTGCCATCAAATGTTTTTATCTTCTGTCCAGTTTTGTGCCATCAAGAGGTAATGACCCTCCAGCTGTGGGCCATCAACAGGTCATCACCCTTCGGCATTTAGGCTTCTTGTCTTCTGTAAGATGCGATTCTTGAGTCTCCTGATGTTAAAAAATATTTAAAAAATCACCGATTAAACTAATAATCTATCTTGTACATAAGCATCACAATTTATAATCTATCTAGTGCATAAGTATGACAATTTAGCTCACAGAACATACACTATGCTAAAACATTAGACCCTACAAGCAGAAATTTGCTAAACTAACATAAATATAACTGACAAATCAGTAGAAAAATCGCTACCAATGGCACAGCTCTCTTCACATCAACCTGTAACCATAGTAGATAAGAAATAGAGGACAATGCTCATAGTCAGTTATCAACAATTCGGCATGGGGCATCCCAACAGAGACATTATAATATCTAGTAGATTATAGATGGCAATAGAATTTACCAACAAGCACATAGTACGCCAAACTCAAGTACATATTATGCCAAACCTCGACACGTTTTCCTAAAATAGGTTCATCAGAAGCACATACTAGACAGTGATACTTAGCAAAGCGTTCATAGATATATGCGCCATATGATAAGGTGCTAAAGTGCAAGTGTGTGACAAAATATCCATTCGATTTCAGCTGCAATGCTGCATTGTATGTAGTAAGATGGTGCCCATCAGACAGCATGTATAGGACTAACCTGTGATGAAAACACGAGCAATGGGAAAGTTCAAGCAGTTGCCTTCTCAATCTTCCTCGCCTCTAAGACATCTAAGGAAACATCTTCTCCTCTTGATTTTGGGTGGAGGTGTTGTAGGCATTTCAGGCTCTGGCATTCTAGGTTCTGACATACTAGGTTCTGACATGGTAGGTTCTGGTGTTCTAGGTTCTGGTGCTCGTGGCTCTGGAATTCTGAGTTGTTGGCTTCTCTGAAAAATCAGTAACCTCTCTTTATGCTCCGTGGAACTTCGAGCTCTTCTTCCTATATTGTTGTGAGGGATCGTTCTGACCCAGACAATATCACTGAACGCCACTTTATAGTTGCAACTAGGAACCTTTTTCGCATCCTGCGGTGCAGGAGCCATGGATGGAGTAGAACATTTGCCATTGGGCAGGACAGGTGTTCTCCTGGAGTCTTGCTCCTGAATCTGAGGGATGCAAATCGGCTCCTTACAAGCACTTTGTTCCTTCAGAATGGTTTTGTTCTCAGGAGTTTTCTGATTGTTTCACCAGGTTCAGACATTGCCCACTTGCTCAGGACAAGACTTAAGGCCAAATACTCTAGTATTGTCAGTAGTGTCATCACCGCAACAAAAACTGCGTCACGGAAGAGCCAAAGAGGAAGATTGATGGAAGCTTGATAGGTGCTTCTCCTGAGATCCACGGGTAGTGGGTCATCCTATTATAAAGAAAAAAAACATAATAAAGTCCTGTATATTTATACCCAATCCAGTCAAACAGAGAGCCCTTGTTATTATACAGTGATGGATACATTATCAAGCAACTTTCAGAAATATCCCATTGAGAAGATCAGGAAGAAGTTTGGGATTCACCTCCAGGGTCCATGGAATATTATTTACAGTTGGACTTTCATATGACGGACGGTCACGTGTCCAGTATGAGAAGTCCTGCAAGAGGCGATATTCTCATTAGCTGATCCTTGTGACCTCCATATTGATGAGAACATACTCGCCCTCAGTGTACTGTAATGTGGGGGGTAGAGCAACGTAAAGCACAGAAATGATAGGATGATACTCATCATCTCCAGAGGTCTCTCAGCACCAAGGTATGGTCAATGAGATACAAGCTGCAGATGGGCCGAGGCTTCTAATATACCCAGGGGTGACATCACAAAGCCCTCTGTGACATCATTGCACAGTTCTATCCATCATGTCACTGATACTTTGGACCTAACTAAATGTCTAAAAGAGAACCCTTCCACATGATTTCCAATCACGGAGCAGCTTCAGTTTTTCAAGAAAAGTTTAAAAAATATAATCTGTGCTGTGATTGGTCACAATGGCACATGAAGCAGAACGTCTTTAGATCTTTTAAAGGGAAAGTGTCAGCAATTTTTTTACAATTGTAAAATTGTAAAGTATTTATATTTATATATAAATACACATATATATTTAAAAAGGTTTTAATGGTATAAAATCTGAAAAAAATATTTTAACTCTTTTGATGTTTTCATCTTGTAAACACTAGGGGGAGCAGCTGCTGACATTTCCATGAAAACAGAATGCAGCTAGCTCGCATTACGACTGCAGTAAAAGTGGGCGGGATCTGCTCACATGGGTGTGATGTCACTCCTCCCCTTCTGGGCGTTTGCAAAAAGGTAAATGAGACTGTAGTTTAGGATCACAGTGCGGAGCGATCACTGGTGACTGCAAAGTGATATATAAGGGACAACACCAAAGTCATTAATCACTACAAGCACAAGGCAGGAATGTGGGAGTCAGAGGGGTCACCCCACACTTATATCCCCTCTGACTGTCACTTCCTAAGCTCCTTTCCCTGCCATAACCTCTTATTCCCGCAGGTAAATTCTTACAGGACCCCCCTCCCCATCCCCTTCCCCTGCCGCAGCTGATTCTAAACGTCCTCCATATGTAATAATAGACAGGTACTCACCGGCAGCCTATGGTAATTCACAGGGTAGAACAGGGTACAGCACAGAAACAATATGGCGATCCTCATTGTCTTCAGGGGGTATCTCAGCACCAAGATATGGCCAATGAGATATGAGCTCCAGGTGGATGGAGCCCCCTTATATACCCCAAGGGTGACATCACAACGCCCTCTGTGACATCATCACCCACAACATTCCGTCACATGACATCACCCAGCACCAGCATCATGTGACCCAGCATAAATAGAAAGTCCCTGTTGCCTATAGCAACTATTCAAAACAAAGTTTAAACTTTTCCAACAGCTAAAGGCGACTCTGTGATGGCAGTTTCTTCTTGTGGACGGTTGTGATAAATCTGCAGAACATCTACATAACGCGACATGTAGAAAATCCTGTCTTTTCCCCTCTGTTCTTCCTCTGGTGCTACAGAGACGGATAGAAGGAGCTTTTCCAGACCTTACAGTGCACAATATGGGACCTAATCACTGATATCCCAGATCTCCTCAGTACAAGCATACCGCCAACCTATGAGGACTAGAAAGAGGGCGAAACCATGCGGCACGCGTAGTCTGACCACGCCCCTATCCACACCCCAAGCCACGCCCTTTTACCATGTCTTTCTCCCCCGGCAGGAAGAGTTATCAGAGGGGCGATGGCAGTGAGGGACATTCAGCAGAAACTCGGGACTGCAGGGCATAGACCTAAATCCGGGACTGTCTGCTGTATCCAGGACGGCTGGGACTAGAGATGAGAGGATCGACTCATGGGACTCAGGTCCAGCATCCAGGTCAGTGGTAATTGGTGGCTGGACGGGAGGCCCTGTCGCGGCTTTAGATTAGCCCGGGCTGCTGCAATATCATCTGTGCGTCCTGCTCTTCTCTAGTTGGGACCTGTGGATTATTTTTTGTTCCCTCATTCACAGTCGGACCCTTCAGAACTTTCTCATCTCTGTGTAGTTTCACTATATGACATCTGGCTTTTTTGTGTCTGTAAGGCCGTGTTCACACGTAGCATAAATACTGTGCACCAATCTACAGAATAACAATCTCCTCTGGTTATTGCATCTTTGGTGCACTATTTTAGGCTTTTTCCCCCTTATTTGATGCATTTTGGTGCAGATGTGAAACTGCGTTTTTAATTGTTTTTTACAGTACAGAAAAGCTTTGATTCTGCACTTAAAAAAGTATCAGCAGTTTCTTACAGACTTTTTTTTATGCTCCACATAGAAGTCTATAGAGGAAAAAAATCACCAAAACCGCACAGGGTGGGGGCAGGGTGAGGGACACTGAGGGCAGAATGGAGGCATGAGGGGGTCGAATGGGAAACATGGAGGCAGAATGGGAGACATTGGGGGCAGAATGGAGCCACATTGGGGGAGAATGGAGTCATATTGGAGGCAGAATGGAAACACATTGAGGGCAGAATGGAGACATGGGGGGCAGAATGGAGACGGGGCAGAATGGAGACAGGGGAGAAGAATGGAGACAGGGGGGCAGAATGGAGACAGGGGGGCAGAATGGAGACCGGGGGGCAGAATGGAGATAGGGGGCAGAATGGAGACAGGGGGCAAAATGGAGACAGGTAGGCAGAATGGAGACCGGGGGGAGAATGGAGATAGGGGGCAGAATGGAGACATGGGGACAGTATGGAGACATTGGGGGCAGAATAGAAACCAGAGGGCAGTATGGATGGAGACAAGGGCGGCAGAATAGAAACATGGGGGAAGAATGGAGACAGGGGGGCAGAATGGAGACGGGGGCAGAATAGAGACCGGGGGGGAAGAATGGAGATAGGGGGCAGAATGGAGACAGGGCAGAATAGAGACCGGGGGACAGAATGGAGATATGAGACAGAATGGAGACATGGGGACAGTATGGAGACATTGGGGGCAGAATAGGAACCAGAGGGCAGTATGGATGGAGACAAGGGCGGCAGAATAGAAACATGGGGGAAGAATGGAGACAGGGGGGCAGAATGGAGACGGGGCAGAATAGAGACCGAGGGGCAGAATGGAGATAGGGGGCAGAATGGAGACATGGGGACAGTATGGAGACATTGGGGGCAGAATAGAAACCAGAGGGCAGTATGGATGGAGACAAGGGCGGCAGAATAGAAACATGGGGGAAGAATGGAGACAGGTGGGCAGAATGGAGACGGGGGCAGAATAGAGACCGGGGGGCAGAATGGAGATAGGGGGCAGAATGGAGACAGGGCAGAATAGAGACCGGGGGACAGAATGGAGATATGAGACAGAATGGAGACATGGGGACAGTATGGAGACATTGGGGGCAGAATAGAAACCAGAGGGCAGTATGGATGGAGACAAGGGCGGCAGAATAGAAACATGGGGGAAGAATGGAGACAGGGGGGCAGAATGGAGACGGGCAGAATAGAGACCAGGGGGCAGAATGGAGATAGGGGGCAGAATGGAGACATGGGGACAGTATGGAGACATTGGGGGCAGAATAGAAACCAAAGGGCAGTATGGATGGAGACAAGGGTGGCAGAATAGAAACATGGGGGAAGAATGGAGACAGGGGGGCAGAATGGAGACGGGGCAGAATAGAGACCGGGGGGCAGAATGGAGATAGGGGGCAGAATGGACATAGGGGGCAGAATGGAGACGGGGCAGAATAGAGACCGGGGGGCAGAATGGAGATGGGGGGCAGAATGGAGACATGGGGACAGTATGGAGACATTGGGGGCAGAATAGAAACCAGAGGGCAGTATGGATGGAGACAAGGGTGGCAGAATAGAAACATGGGGGAAGAATGGAGACAGGGGGGCAGAATGGAGAAGGGGGCAGAATAGAGACCGGGGGGCAGAATGGAGATAAGGGGCAGAATGGAGACAGGGCAGAATAGAGACCGGGGGACAGAATGGAGATATGAGACAGAATGGAGACATGGGGACAGTATGGAGACATTGGGGGCAGAATAGAAACCAGAGGGCAGTATGGATGGAGACAAGGGCGGCAGAATAGAAACATGGGGGAAGAATGGAGACAGGGGGGCAGAATGGAGACGGGCAGAATAGAGACCGGGGGGCAGAATGGAGATAGGGGGCAGAATGGAGACATGGGGACAGTATGGAGACATTGGGGGCAGAATAGAAACCAGAGGGCAGTATGGATGGAGACAAGGGTGGCAGAATAGAAACATGGGGGAAGAATGGAGACAGGGGGGCAGAATGGAGACGGGGCAGAATAGAGACCGGGGGACAGAATGGAGATAGGGGGCTGAATGGAGACATGGGGACTGTATGGAGACATTGGGGGCAGAATAGAAACCAGAGGGCAGTATGGATGGAGACAAGGGTGGCAGAATAGAAACATGGGGGCAGAATGGAGACAAGGGGGACAGAATGGAGACATGGAGGGAAGAATAGAAACATGGGGGCAGAATGGAGACATTGGGGGCAGAATAGAAACCAGGGGGGTAGTATGGAGACAAGGGGGGCAGAATGGAGACAGGGGGGCAGAATGGAGTCACATTGGGGGAGAATGGAGTCATATTGGAGGCAGAATGGAAACACATTGAGGGCAGAATGGAGACATGGGGGGCATAATGGAGACCGGGCAGAATGGAGACAGGGGAGAAGAATGGAGACAGGGGGGCAGAATGGAGACGGGGCAGAATAGAGACCGGGGGGCAGAATGGAGATAGGGGGCAGAATGGAGACAGGGGGCAGAATGGAGACAGGGGGACAGAATGGAGACGGGGCAGAATAGAGACTGGGGGGCAGAATGGAGATAGGGGGCAGAATGGAGACATGAGGACAGTATGGAGACATTGAGGGCAGAATAGAAACCAAAGGGCAGTATGGATGGAGACAAGGGTGGCAGAATAGAAACATGGGGGAAGAATGGAGACAGGGGGGCAGAATGGAGACGGGGCAGAATAGAGACCGGGGGGCAGAATGGAGATAGGGGGCAGAATGGACATAGGGGGCAGAATGGAGACGGGGCAGAATAGAGACCGGGGGGCAGAATGGAGATAGGGGGCAGAATGGAGACATGGGGACAGTATGGAGACATTGGGGGCAGAATAGAAACCAGAGGGCAGTATGGATGGAGACAAGGGTGGCAGAATAGAAACATGGGGGCAGAATGGAGACAAGGGGGACAGAATGGAGACATGGAGGGAAGAATAGAAACATGGGGGGCAGAATGGAGACATTGGGGGCAGAATAGAAACCAGGGGGTAGTATGGAGACAAGTGTGGCAGAATGGAGACAGGGAGGGCAGAATGGAGACATTGGGGCAGAATAGAAACATTGGGCAAAATAGACACATGGAGGCAGAATGGAGACGTGGGCAGAATGGAGAGACATTGGCAGAATGCAAAGAAATGGGGGCAGAATGGAGAGACATTGGGGCAGAATGGAAAGACATTGGGGCAGAATGGAGAGACATTGGGGGCAGGATGGATAGACATTGGGGGCAGAATGGAGAGACATTGTGGGCAGAATGGAGACATGGGGCAAAATAGACACATGGAGGCAGAATGGAGACGTGGGCAGAATGGAGAGACATTGGCAGAATGGAAAGAAATGGGGGCAGAATGGAGAGACATTGGGGCAGAATGGAATGACATTGGGGCAGAATGGAGAGACATTGGGGCAGGATGGAGAGACATTGGGGGCAGGATGGAGAGACATTGGGGGCAGGATGGAGACAAATGGAAACATGGGGGCAGGATGGAGACATTGGGGGCAGGATGGAGACAATGGGGGCAGAATGAAGACAATGGAAGTAGGATGTGGGACATTATTACTGTAGGGGTTAATTAAAGGATATTATTACTGCTGTAATGTATTTTATTTTTGAGGATACTGTTTTCTGTGGGGGGTTCATGTTACTGTGCAGGGCGGCACTATATCACTTTTTTTCTTCATCTGGTGTAGTGTAGAAGTTGGGGAAATATTAGGGAATGTGCTCTGTAAGCTGCTCTAGATAACTGTGTTATTTTATGCAGAGACGAGTCCTGGCGAGAAGAAGTGATGGCGGTCTGCGATGGATGAAGAGGAAAAGTGGAGATGAAGGACTTCAACTAGAGACATCACCAGTGAGTCAGTGTGTTATCTGTACACTGACACTATACACTGTATACTATACACAGAGCTCCTGTGAATAATGGCACTATTAGTAATAGTAATATTAGTATTCTGTTTTTGTATTAATGCTCAGTATGGTAGTATTCGGTCACTATGTGGTGGTAATATGTGATCTGGTCATGGTGTGGCGGTATTTGTCCCTTGTCCACTATAGGATATTGGCCCCTCATGCCGTCCACATGGAGTTTGTTTCCGTCCTCTTGAGACTGTGCTGCGAGATATAGCAAACCTTCTTGTGACGGCACGTATGGATGCCGTCCTGGCAGAGACAGACCACCTGTACAACCTGAATGGGCCGCCTCATGTTACCCACAATTACCAAGACTCAACAAAAATGGAAAACTAGAGAAGTCAGGGAGGAGGAAGAGAGAGGAATTGTCTGTGGCAATGTCATGCTCCAGGATTTGATCCCTTCAGTTTGTGTTCTGTGGTCGGCTTCTCTTTCTGCCGAGCCACAGGACACACACCTTTTCACTGGGTGTTTGGGTTCTGCTTTTCTGGCTGCAGCCTGCTTAGCTTTACACATTTGTAGTTTTATTTGGATGCCTATCACATTTTGGGTGCAGCTTTATAGTCTGCGTTTCCTGCTGGTGATAGATTCATTTGGATATTCTGACATTCTGTTGATATTTGGAGCTAGGGTTTTTCGCTTTGCCGTTTATTTGCTATACTTTGCACTTTTCTTCTTTTTATCATTTGAAAATAGGCAGTATATTTGTTAACAGTACTTGCTGTATTCTTTGTTTGGTATTTTGTTTCTTACTTTACTTGCTTTGGGATTATTCCTTTGTTCAGCACACTTCTCTTCTTTTAGATAATTCACACTCTGCTCTGCCCTCTGGTTCTTTCGGAGGAACGTGAAGCAACTTGTCTGCCTTTTAGGCAGTTTAGGCCCTAGTTGCCATCTCCTAGTCTGTGGTTAGGTCTATCTCTTCACCCGCAGGTACCGCTGGGGACTGTGTAGTCAAGGTATCTAGTCTGTACAGGAGCAAGCAGGGTCAGTTGTAGTTTTTAGTGTTTAGCTTATTTTCCCAAGTAAGTTGCTACACAAGCATAGATAAACTAGGAGTTGCTAGGAGCATTCAGGGTGAGCCACCATTGATAGGGGGCGCCATTGCGTTATCTTAGGGTGCCAACCTCCACCATCATGTAGGGACTGACCAGGGTCAGAGTAGTGCTTCTACCAGTCTGAATTTGGATCTGCCAGGTTCAGGTATTTGTTCCCCTTGTTTGTACGCTACCAATGTACATGGGCTTGTGCAGTCATAATAGGCCACTATCTGCACCATTCCCTCTTTCGGGGTGTATCGCTGTTCCTCTCCCGGGCTCCTGTTGTCACTTTCATCTGCACCAGAAGAGGTGACATTGATTCACAATCACTTCTGCCCCTAACTAGACAGATCGATGTCCCTGACATTTTTTTTTTAATCAAATAGGTTTTTATTGAACATATTTCAAGTATACAATAATTTCAAAAGCATCGCATTTTTTAGAACAATAAGAAAACACAAACCCCTTTATAATCCCCCCCACACCTTTTTCCGACAGCAACCCTTCCCTTAGATTGTATTATATTGAAAGGTAAAGAGAAATGTAAAAATAAATAAATAAATTCCCATGCCACTAAAGACCTCTCCTATTAGACCGTTATGATAAAAGGACAAGACAAAACCCAAAGGTGTATTCCTGAAATGTCCGTTTATACTTCCTTATTCATGTTTGGACTCTGTATTCTTAGATTCCTTTGTATTGTATCCAAGGTTCCCATACTTTTTCAAATGTTTTTTGCTTTCCTCTTTTCCCATATATTCTTCTTTCCATTTGTATAGTGAATTCTATTTGTCTAAAAAATTCTTCCTCGGAGTGAGGACCAGCCCCAATCCAGTTTCTCGCAATAACTTTCCTAGCACAATAAAGTATTCTAGCAATAGCTATTTTTATATTTTTGTCAGCTAATATTTCTTCTACATAACCCAGCAAGCATGTTATAGGGTCTCCTGGGACTTCGCAACTATACGCCTCATCAATTGCAGCAAGGACCCCAGACCAAAACCTTAATAGTCTAGGGCATTCCCACATCATGTGGAATATGCCCGCCTCCCCTCCCCCACATCTTGGGCATTTTGAGTCGCCCCTTAGTCCCATTTTATGCATAATTAGCGGAGATCTATAGACTCTGTGGATTACATAAATATGAGACAATCTTGCAGGTTCGCTCATTGAGAGTATAGGTATGTATTCCAGTATGTTTTCCCAAATGTCGTCCCTTATTAGACCAATCTCTTCTTCCCATTTACTTTTAGATCTTATTGGAAACTCCAGTAAATAGGTATGCATCAAGTCCCTATACGTGTTCGAAATTACTCCCCTAGTTGTTCCCTCCTGACAAATATATTCCAAAACTAGATCTGTTTCCACTATCATACGTTTTTTAGTTCCTTGGGACTTGATTGCATGATTAATCTGTCTATAATGATACCATTCTGAGTTTGGCAGCGAAAACTCACTCTGTAGCTGCGAGAAGGGTTTGACACTTTCCCCCTCCATAATTTGATACATGTATTTAATTCCTTTATCTATCCATTCTCTCATGACATCAATCTTTTTCATTTCTGGGAGGTTATTATTATTCCATATAGGGGTAAATTTAGTTAGGCCCTTTATTCCTCTCACTCTCTTTACCATATTCCAGATTTTATATATAAGTTCCACTGTAGGTTTCCTCCCCCCCAATCTATTCATGTCTCCTGCCTCCAAACCCTCTAATATTTGTCTTTCTCCCATGGAATATTCCAAGATTCTTTTTATAGATCCGCCAGACCCAAGACATGACCATCCCCTAAAGTGTTGACTGCTAGATAATAAATCTCTGGGTTCGGCAGCGCCAGTCCACCCTCCTCCTTAGGTCGTTGGAGAGTTACCAATTTTATTCTTGCCTGCTTCTTTCCCCATACCAGAGCTCTAATCATTACATTTAGGGATTTAAATCTCTTTTTAGATATCCAGACGGGGGCATTATGCAGGATATATAACAACTTAGGCATCAAAATCATCTTAAATAAATTTATTCTCCCCACCACCGTTAAGTATAATTTATTCTATATATCTATTTTGGTTTTCAATTTTTGAAGCAGTGGCGATAAATTAATGTTGAGATAATCTGATATCGGTATAGATATTTGTATTCCTAAGTATTTAAACTCTTTTTTTAACCTGAAAATTATCAACTTCCCTTTCCCCATTTGTCAGATCCGCTTCTTGATCTACTTTAAACAATACTGATTTGGACCAGTTAATCTTCAGCCCCGATATCTTCCCAAACCTTTCAATTATCTGCATGGCGTGACTCAATGAGTCATCTGAATCGCTCAAAAATAGCAAAATATCATCTGCATACACAGCAATTTTTTCATCCAGCACTCCATACTTGAATCCCAGGACTTCCCTCGTCTCCCTGATAAGTGCAGCCAAAGGTTCAATTGCCATGGCAAAAAGAAGCGGCAACAGTGGACACCCCTGTCTGGTTCCTCTATCCAAATGGAATGTAGGCGATACTGCTCCGTTAACTCTTATCCTGGCAACAGGTTGGGAATATAATAAATTGTACCCATTCAATAAACCTTGGTCCGAGGCCAAATTTTTGCATAACTATCCACAGATATTCCAATTGTACACTATCAAACGCCTTTTGGGCGTCCAGTGAGGTGATTATTCTACGACCTGGATTATCGGGTTTTAATTGGAGGTTAAGATATAATCTTCTTATGTTAGCAGTGGATCTGAGAAAAAAGATTGTTACATCTTTAAAGGGAATGAGGTGTGCAGAGTTCCTCTTTCTCCTTTCTTGGTAATTTTTGTGTACATTTGGAAACAGTTTTATTAAAAGACAACTAGGTGTATCTATTGTCCTTTGAGTGAAGTTTAGACCATAAAGATATATGAGGGATTTTCTTCTCTCTTTTTTTTTTTCCTTTTCCTTTTTTTTTCTGATTATGTTAATCAACTGTGTATTGCAATCCAGAATGGAAACGGAGGAAGAAAGAGAAAAGGAAAAAAAGAAACAAAAAAAACAACTTGTTTTACAGATTCACTTTCACTTCTCAGGGGGATATAAAGAGAGTCAGATCAAGGCGGGAACCCCCTGCAATACCAACCACTCACTGGACTAAGTGGGAGCAAAGTTGTCTCAGTCAAGTAACAGTATTCTTTGGGGACAGATTGTTCTTGTTGGCTGATATGAGGGGGTAGTGGTGTAGCAGAGACAGCCTGCAGTGTCAGGGAAAGGAAAAAAATGGCTGCTGCGTACTCAGCAGTATCCTTCCGCCAAGTTTATACTGGGTCACTCAGCCCCCACTTACGTCCACCTCTCCGGTCCCGGACTCAGATCTCCCACTCCACGGCCCGCTGAGCTCCCTCCTCTCACCGGTGATCTGGGGTAGAGCTGGACATCAAATTGCTGAGGGAACGAAGGCTGGATGACGAGCTGCCGCCGCGTCTAGATCCCTCCGCCGAGCCTCCACATGTGCGCCTGGCACCCACCGGGGAGTCTCTGGTCTCGCCCAACTCACCGGTCCTCGTCAGGCTTCAGATGCCCCCTTGCTCCGGGCCCTCTTCTGAATCCCGAGGTGAGTCGATCGGGGAAGTCTGATGAGGACTTGGAAGCAGGCCGGAGCTAGAGGGAGAGGGAGGGAGAAAAAAAGTCCGCAGCTCCTGTCAGCTCTGGATCTCAGGCCTTCCTCAGGGAATAAAAAGATTTCTCCAGCCTCTGGGCAGTTGGATCTTCCGGGGGAGCGATCAATACGATCTGAGGGGCTTGGGTTTGGCAGATGGGGTATTTTTCTGTGGCAATGAGCACCTACACCTAAAGCCTTAGAAGTAAGGCTATTTCCCAGGAGCTTGTGAGACGTGCGTCCTTTCAGCTCAGGGATCAGGCCATGCCCCCCTAAACACCTCATTGAACGTGCTATCAACAACACGAAAAATAGTGACCAAGAAACCATAATTAATAAAAACATGGAGAATAATTAGAGTGCCAATTTTGAATTTCATTTTATCACCACCTTTAATAACCATCATAAAAACAATGGTGAAATCATCCAAAATCACTGGCACATTTTGCTGAACAACCCAATACTGGGAAAATCATTGCTTAGAAATCCAGCATTTCAGAAACTTTTTATCATCCAAAAAATTAAAGAACAGAGTAAAGATCAATTAAAGAACCATGTTGTCCCAACAGAATCACAAATGTATTGTGAGAAATTGTGTTGCCAGACGATTTGCCATGGTCTCTACTCATTTACCCTCAACCCCACAGGAGAAATATTCCCTATTAAAAGCCCCATGTCATGTTCCACTAGTTTATTTATGTAATCATATGCTCATGTCATAAATTATATGTGGGTAGGATGAACCAACCTCTACACAAAAGACTCAACTCAAACCAATCCAATATCCAAAAAGGTTTTCTTAAACATGGGCTATCACGTCACTGCACCGTTCAACATAATAAAGAATTTAAATCTTTTCGGATCTTTCCCATAGAGCAAATTCCTCCATATATTCAAAACTGCATTGAACAATTAAATTGGAAAGAAATGTTTTGGATCTACAAACTTAACACCTTCACCCCTAATGGTCTTAATGAAATCACAGATGTGTTCCTTTAATAATTTTTATTCCGACTTAACAGTTAACTAATTCATCGAGATTTTAACATGATTAATAATATTCCAGGATCAACGAATGACAGATTCTCTTTTAATCAATTATCTAATTTTCATAATTCATATATACAAAAAGCTCATATTCAATTGGCTGCATATTCAACACAATGTTTTGGTATTATTGGATATATTTTAAATATAGATTAAAGATTTGCACTTAGCCCTTCACTTAGTATAGTTTGTCGCAAAGATGTGACAATAATCTATTTATTCCTAACAGCTCAGTGCACATGAAATGCTTTCCAATACACATTGTAAGCGTTTGATCCATTCTCCTTCGTTTAATGCATCTTATTATATGAAGCCGCTCACCCGTTTTCCCTTGATCTCTTCTTGCTTTCTCACATCCACCATCCTGTTTTACCTGACAACCTTCTTTGTCCTGCTGCTTGCCTCTGACTTGGAACGCTTGTCGACCGGAATCCTCTGGTGCGGCTTGGGAGATCAGCCGACGTTCCTGTGTGCTATACTATTCATCTTATTTAAACCGAAGTGTGTATCGACTTACTTTAGAGTCCACCTTCTCCCCTCACTCATCTAATCATCAGACGTATCTGACGTTTCCTTTTGTCGGATATGCCATTCAGTTCCCACACTAGAAGCTCTCCTTTGGTAATGATTAGTGTTGAGCGAGCACTAAAATGCTCGGGTGCTCGAAGCTCGGGCCGAGCTCGCCGTGATACTCGGGTGCTCGACCCGAGCAACGAGCCCAATGTTAGTCTATGGGAGACTCGAGCATTTTTGCGGCGGCACCCCCGGCAGTCTTTTAAAAGCTTAACAAGTGCCCAAAACGATAGTGACAGTGCTCAAATGACATGGGGACAGCATGGGGATCGCCCCTGGAAGCATTTCTGACCCCCAGGTCACTGCTGTCAACAACGTGGTCAGAGGTATTAAGCCGCTTTTACAGGCTCAAAATAAAACGTTCAAAAACTAAAGTGAAAGTGCTTTCCTGTGAAATATGTTAAGGATAGTGTTGAGCGATACCTTCCGATATCAGGAAATATCGTATCGGATTGGATCGGACCGATACCCAAAAAGTATCGGATATCGCTGATTCCGATACCGGAAACCAATGCAAGTCAATGGGACACAAATATCGGAATGAAAATAAATCCTTTCTTTCCTTGTAGGTTAATTCTACATGAAGTAAAACAACTAAGAATAATGTAGAATGTATTACGCGAAAAGCCGGCAATTCATCAGCGGCATACACCGGTACCCGACAATTTGCAACAGAAAGAATAGAGCTTCACACATAGATTAGATAGATAGAAACATGTCAGCCACATATATATGAAGTACAGTGACAGTGTTGCTTACTGTACTTGTCATTTAGTGTAAAGGATTTATTTAAAAATATAATAGTGTTTTCATGCACCGTCTCTTTAAAAAAGCCGGCCGGCAATTCAGCAGCGGTACCCGACAATTTAGAATAGAAGGAATAGAGAATCATACATAGATTAGATAGATAGAAACATGTCAGTCACATATATAAGAAGTACAGTGACAGTGTTGATTACTGTACTTGTCATTTAGTGTTAAAATAAAGGATTTATTTTAAAAAAAATTGGCGTGGGGTTCCCCTTAATTTTAGTCTCTAGCGGAGGTTAAGCAGACGGCTGGGGCAGATGTTTGAAGCCTGGGAAGGGGGTAATACCCACGGAGCTTCCCAGGCTACTAATATCAGCCCCCAGCTTAATACCTAGCCTTTACTAGCTATTAAAATAGGGGACCCCCTCAAAAAAATGACGTGGGGTCCCCCCTATTTTAATAGCTAGCAAAGGCTAGGCAGACAGCTGGGGGCTGATATTAATAGCCCAGGAAGGGTGCCATGAATATTGGCCCCCTCCCAGGCTAGAAACACCAGCCGTCAGCCGCCCCAGAACTGGCGCATCCATAGGATGTGCCAATTCTGGCACTTAGCCTCGCTCTTCCCACTGCCCTGTAGCGGTGGCAGTGGGGTAATAGGGCTAGGGTTGATGTCAGCTTATAATGCTAGCTGACATCAAGCCCAGGTTAGTAATGGAGAGGCGTCTATAAGACACCCCCATTACTAACCCCATAGTCAAAGTTAAAAAAAAAACCACAAACACCCAGAATAAAGTCCTTTAATTGAAATAAACACACAATTCTTTATTGTTCTAAATTAAACTCTACTTACCATCACGCCCATTCCAGCTGAAGCCAACGATCTCCTGCAATAAAAGAAAAATAATAAAGCAACCTCATCCTTACCTTTCCATGGTTCCCACAACAGCTTCAGCTCTGCTACATCGAGATGACAGGCTGGACCGCAGCAGAACGCTGCCATCCAGCCTGTCATCCCGCAGACACTGAGAAGCGCAGGCTTGCTTGCGCTTCTCAGTGTCTCTGTGACTGCATCCAGATGAGCCGAGTTCATGTCCAATGAACTCAGCTCACCTCATGCACGTCACTGACTGCGTGGGAGAATTCTCCTGCACTCAGCGCTTCAGCGTGAGAATTTTCCCACGCTGTCAGTGACGTGCATAAGGTGAGCCGAGTTCATTGGACATGACCTCGGCTCATCTTTATGCCGTCACAGAGAGACACTGAGGAGCGCAAGCAAGCCTGCGCTTCTCAGTGTCTGCGGGATGACAGGCTGGATGGCAGCGTTCTGCTGCGGTCCAGCCTGTCATCTCGATGTAGCAGAGCTGAAGCTGTTGTGGGAACCATGGAAAGGTAAGGATGAGGTTGCTTTATTATTTTTCTTTTATTGCAGGAGATCGTTGGCTTCAGCCAAAAAAATTGGCGTGGGATCCCCCATAATTTTAGGCTCTAGCGGAGGTTAAGCAGACGGCTGGGGCAGATGTTTGAAGCCTGGGAAGTGGGTAATACCCACGGAGCTTCCCAGACTACTAATATCAGCCCCCAGCTGAATACCTAGCCTTTACTAGCTATTAAAATGGGGGACCCCCCCAAAAAATGACGTGGGGTACCCCCTATTTAATAGCTAGCAAAGGCTAGGCAGACAGCTGGGGGCTGATATTAATAGCCCAGGAAGGGTGCCATGAATATTGGCCCCCTCCCAGGCTAGCAACACCAGCCGTCAGCCGCCCCAGAAATGGCGCATCCATAGGATGCGCCAACTCTGGCACTTAGCCTCGCTCTTCCACGCTGCCCTGGTGCGGTGGCAGGGGGTAATAGGGTTGGGGTTCATGTCAGCACCAGCTGCCATGAAGCCCAGGTTAATAATGATGGGCGTCTATAAGACACCCCCATTACTAACCTACAAAGTGTTAAAAAGAAAAAACACACACTACACCCAGAAAAAAATAATTTATTTGAAATAAAACACACAATTGTATTTAATTGTTAGTTTACTAAAAAAAAAATAGTTACCTGTCCACGTTCCTGCGCTGATCTCCCATGCACAGCTGTCACATCTGGAGATGGTGACAGCTGTCATTGCTGCTGTAAGCTCACACTGCCGGGAACACGTCCGCTCCCGGCAGCGGGAGCCACTGACTGAGGTCACCGGAGTGCATTCAGGCAGCGCAGCTCTGGAGACCTCCTTTACGGCACTGCTGTACCGTGGGAATTTCTCACGATACAGCAAGGCCGTAAAAGAGCTAACCGGAGCAGCGCTGCCTGAACTCCGGTGAACCCGCTTATGCAGTGACGGGGCTGCTTTACGGCCCCATCATTCTAGCGGCGGCAGCGGTTCAGAGCGGTCACATTCTATGTGGCTGCTCTAAACTGGAGATCATCGTGGGACACTCGTGGACTACTACGGAGGGGTAAGGATAAGGTTGTGGTTTATTACTTTATATTTTATTACAGGAGATCGATGGCTTCGGGGAATTAGGTGTCTAGGTGAGTATAGGTGTAGTTTTTTATTTTTTACTTTATTTTAGGTGGCGATCGGCGGGGACAGGTAATGTATGAACTAATTTATTGTAGGCAACCACTGGCCACCAATGACATGTATTTAAAATTTATTGGGGACAAAGTAGGGCAATTTATATAGCAGGATCAGGCTGATGGGAACTACTGCTCCCATCGAGCTGATCCTGCTGGCACGAGTGGACCGGGGACAGACATAGGCCGATGGGAGTAGTAGTGTCACATCGGCCTATGTCTGCCTGCACGCACACACCCGCAGACATCGCACAGACACCGCACACACTCGCAGACATCGCACAGACACCGCACACACTCGCAGACATCGCACAGACACCGCACACACTCGCAGACATCGCACAGACACCGCACACACTCGCAGACATCGCACAGACACCGCACACACTCGCAGACATCGCACAGACACCGCACACACTCGCAGACATCGCACAGACACCGCACACACTCGCAGACATCGCACAGACACCGCACACATTGCACAGACACCGCACACACCCGCAGACATCGCACACACTCGCAGACACACGCACAGACACCCCGCACACACTCGCAGACACACGCACAGACACCCACACACACCAATCATGACGGGCTGATCGTCTGGGAGGTGACGCTGTGCGGCCAGCCAATCACTGTAATGCCCACAAACAACTTGGCTGCGGCATTACAGTGACTGGCTGGCAATCCCTGCATGTTCATTGGCTCTGTAAAGAGCGCCAAACATGCAGGGCGGAGACCCGAGCTCCCGCCCGAGTAACCCGGAAATGCTCGGTGCTCGCCGAACATCCCGAGTAGCGTGATTCTCGGGCGAGTACCGAGCAGTGTCGAGCATGTTCGCTCAACACTAGTCAAAATTAATCCCCACAGAAAATCTACAGCCTCAAATTCTATTCTATCAGCTAAATGTTGTCATCCGCCACATATTAAGAGAAATATCCCTTACGGTGAGCTAATACGAACAATACGAAATTGTTCAGATAACATCACTTTTCAGAAGGAATCAGAAAAAATGTGTAACAGACTATCCAATAGGTGCTATCCCGAGTGGTCTTTAAGAAAAGCGAGTAGAATTGTCTCCAATATAAATCGGAAAGATATACTCCGAAATAAACAGAAAAATAACATTAACACATTGGATACTAGGGTAACGTTTTCTACCACCTATAGTCCTCAGTATAATAAAATTACATCTAGAATTAAAAAGTATAACCCTATTATATATCAGAACAAGAAACTAAAAAACCTACTTTCTAATGACATCCGCTTTGTAGCCAGGAAAGCGCCCGCTCTGGGAACCATCCTTTCTCCTAGCTTATACACCAGTGAGACTAATACTGTACAACCAAATTGGCTCAGCACAAAAGGTTTCTTCAGATGTGGAGCCAATCGGTGCAAAGCGTGTCTACACGCGGTTAAAACAGATCGTTTTATGTCCTTAAGTAATGATAGAGAATATAAAATTCATGATTTCCTCAATTGTAATTCATCAGGGGTTATATACCTTATAGAATGCACCTTGTGTAAGGTCCACTATGTGGGTTGTACCACAGGTGCGCTGAAAGTCCGTATCAGAAGACATGTTTCTGATGCGATTAATTTGGAAGCCATAAATACATCAGCAGTATCGAGGCATTTTGCGAGAGTTCATAAAGGTGACACCTCATTCTTTAAATATATGGAGATAGAGAAGGTATATAGATCCACACGAGGGGGGGATCATAAGTGCAAACTTCTGAACCGGGAGTCCCTGTGGATTTTCACATTGGATACCACAGGGGTTAAATTCAAGACAGGATCTCATACTGCAGTATTAAGAAATATAATTCTGCATTTATTTCCATGCATGTACACTGGGTACGGAAAGTATTCAGACCCCTTTACATTTTTCACTCTTTGTTTCATTGCAGCCATTTGGTAAATTCTAAAAAGTTCATTTTTTTTCTTATTAAAGTCCACTCTGCACCCCATCTTGACTGAAAAAAAACAGAAATGTAGAAATTTTTGCAAATTTAATAAAAAAGAAAAACTGAAATATCACACGGGCATAAGTATTCAGACCCTTTGCTCAGTATTGAGTAGAAGCACCCTTTTGGGCTAGTACAGCCATGAGTCTTCTTGGAAATGATGCAATAAGTTTTTCACACCTGCATTTTGGGATCCTCTGCCATTCTTCCTTGCAGATCGTCTCCAGTTCCGTCAGGATGAATGGTAAACGTTGGTGGACAGCCATTTTCAGGTCTCTCCAAAGATGCTCAATTGGGTTTAGGTCAGGGCTCTGGCTGGGCCAGTCAAGAATGGTCACATAGTTGTTCTGAAGCCACTCCTTTGTTATTTTAGCTGTGTGCTTAGGGTCATTGTCTTGTTGGGAGGTTAACCTTTGGCCAAGTCTGAGGTGCAGAGCACTCTGGAAGAGGTTTTCATCCAGGATATCTCTGTACTTGGCCGCATTCATGTTTCCTTTAATTGCAACCAGTCGTCCTGTCCCTGCAGCTGAAAAACACACCCATAGCATGATACTGCTGTTATGATCTGCTACAAGAACTAAGGAAAGAGAGGAAATCTGTCCATACAATAGGACTAAGCTGATTCCCTACGATGCAGCGGGCAACCTGTTCCTTCTGAACAGACCCGCCTTCGTCCGCGGCTAGTCTGAACGCAGACCTATAGATTAAAGCGAGGAGTCCCTAAAAGAACTAAGGACTGGGACAAAATTGGACACCTCCTGGAAGAAGTAGTAGCAGAAGAAGACAAACAGACAAAAGTACTTAGTGGTCCAAGGACCAAACAAACTAGAGAGATACAGTAGGTACAAAGCACCTGGCTAGATTAAGAGTCAAAGTAACACTGAAGTCCAGCAAAGCCTGAAGGGCAGAGCTGGAATAAATAGGCAGAAGGTCACGTGACCACAAAATAGAAAAAACTAACAGAAGGGTTCTAACAACTGCCACCATCATGTTTCACTGGTGGGAATGTATTAGGCAGGTGATGAGCAGTGCCTGGTTTTCTCCACACATACCACTTAGAATTATCACCAAAAAGTTCTATCTTCGTCTCATCAGACCAGAGAATCTTATTTCTCATAGTCTGGGAGTCCTTCATGTGTTTTTGAGCAAACTCTGTGCGGGCTTTCATATGTCTTGCACTGAGGAGAGGCTTCGGTCTGGCCACTCTGCCATAAAGGCCCAACTGGTGGAGGGCTGTAGTGATAGTTGACTTTGTGGAACTTTCTCCCATCTCCCTACTGCATCTCTGGAGCTCAGCCACAGTGATCTTGGGGTTCTTCTTTACCTCTCTCACCAAGGCTCTTCTCCCACGATTGCTCAGTTTGGCTGGACGGCCAGGTCTAGGAAGACTTCTGGTGGTCCCAAACTTCTTCCATTTAAGGATTATGGAGGCCACTGTGCTCTTATGAACCTTGAGTAATGCAGAAATTCTTTTATAACCTTGGCTAGATCTGTGCCTTGCCACAATTCGGTCTCTGAGCTCCTTGGGCAGTTCCTTTGAGCTCATGATTCTCATTTGGTCTGACATGCACTGTGAGCTGTGGGGTCTTATATAGACAGGTGTGTGCCTTTCCAAATCAAGTCCTATCAGTTTAATTAAACCCATTTGGACTCCATTGAAGGAGTAGAACCATCTCAAGGAGGATCACAAGGAAATGGACAGCATGTGACTTAAATATGAGTGTCTGAGCAAAGGATCTGAATACTTATGACCATGTGATATTTCAGTTTTTCTTTTTTAATAAATTTGCAAAAAAATTCTACATTGCTGTTTTTTTCAGTCAAGATGGGGTGCAGAGTGTACATTAATGAGAAAAAAAATGAACTTTTTAGAATTTATCAAATGGCTGCAATGAAACAAAGAGTGAAAAATTTAAAGGAGTCTGAATACTTTCCATACTCACTGTATGTATCTATATACACTGCTCCAAAACTAAAGGGAACACTTAAAACAACAGAATATAACTCCAAGTAAATCAAACTTCTGTGAAATCAAACTGTCCACTTAGGAAGCAACACTGATTGACAATCAATTTCACATGCTGATGTGCAAATGGAATAGACGATAGATGGAAATTATTGGCAATTATCAAGACACCCTCAAAAAAGGAGTGGTTCTGCAGGTGGGGACCACAGACCACATCTCAGTACCAATGCTTTCTGGCTGATGTTTTGGTCACTTTTGAATGTTGGTTGTGCTTTCACACTCGTGGTAGCATGAGACAGACTCTACAACCCACAGAAGTTGCTCAGATAGTGCAGCTCATCCAGGATGGCACATCAATGCGAGCTGTGGCAAGAAGGTTGGCTGTGTCCAGAGGCTGGAGGCGCTACCAGGAGACAGGCCAGTACACCAGGAGATGTGGAGGGGGCCGTAGGAGGGCAACAACCCAGCAGCAGGACCGCTACCTCCGCCTTTGTGCAAGGAGGAACAGGAGGAGCACTGCCAGAGCCCTGCAAAATGACCTCCAGCAGGCCACAAATGTGCATGTGTCTGCACAAACGGTTAGATACCGACTCCATGAGGGTGGTATGAGGGCCCGACGTCCACAGATAGGGGTTGTGCTCACAGCCCAACACCATGCAGGATGCTTGGCATTTGCCACAGAACACCAGGATTGGCAAAGTCGCCACTCGCGCCCTGTGCTCTTCACAGATGAAAGCAGGTTCACACTGAGCACATGTGACAGATGTGACAGAGTCTGGAGACGCCGTGGAGAGCGACATCCTTCAGCATGACCGGTTTGGCTGTGGGTGAGTAATGGTGTGGGGTGGCATTTCTTTGGAGGGCCGCACAGCCCTCCATGTGCTCGCCAGAGGTAGCCTGACTTCCATTAGGTACCGAGATGAGATCCTCAGACCCCTTGTGAGATTGTGAGACCATATGCTGGTGCGGTTGGCCCTGGGTTCCTCCTAATGCAGGACAATGCCAGACCTCATGTGGCTGGAGTGTGTCAGGAGTTCCTGCAAGATGAAGACATTGAAGCTATGGAGTGGCCCGTCTGTTCCCCAGACCTGAATCCGATTGAGCACATCTGGGACATCATGTCTCGCTCCATCCGCCAACGTCACGTTGCACCACAGACTGTCCAGGAGTTGGCGGATGCTTTAGTCCAGGTCTGGGAGGAGATCCCACAGGAGACCATCCGCAACCTCCTCAGGAGCATGCCCAGGCGTTGTAGGGAGGTCATACAGGCACGTGGATATATATATATATATATATATATATATATATATATATATATATATATATATATATGCCTTTTTGTCATTCTAGTAGTAGGGCCATAATTAAGACATGATTTGTTGAAACGCGTAGGTCTGTAAGCTATGATAGTTGCACATTTGCTGTATTCTTTGTGGAGCAGTGTTTTATATGGCTAATGAAAGCTAAGTTTTAATATTTTTTCTACTAAACAAACCTTTACGCTGGATCATTTGCACTTTTCCCTTGTCTGACTACACTTACGTTTCGCCCTGGTACCACTTATCTGCATCTCCAGAAGTTTCCCATTTCTCTATTATACTCTTCAAATTACATTTTGAGACTTTCTCCTCCTGTTGTTGCACATATTTTTTTTCCCTTCATCTGCACAGGTATCATTAATCTATCAACTATAATGGCCGTACCAGGTCCTGCAGGTCCTGTATCCCGTACACATGACGTGGGCAGTGCACGGCATGCCGCTAGTTTTTATTCTGAGTGCTCTTATATACGGTGGTAGTTTTACACAATGTTGAGCCTGTGATCTGCAGAGTGAAATGTCTGACTGCTAGAACAGAAGTATACGGCAGATTCTACAGCATGGATACATAAAGGACGTCCTGGGGGAATATACCTCCCTCCAACACTCGTCCAGTCCCTGCCTCACACTAGAGACATGTATAATAACTCCAGGACTATGGAGCTGGTCATTTTCTCATAATCTGTGGCCATTATTAGTGATCTCGCATTGTACGGTAATATCACCCTGGAGGCTGTGATGTATTTAGTGTAATAGCGCCATCTAGAATATACAGTATATATCAGGCGATACCATGCTTTCTATAGTTAGTCGTCTTATGTGCCCTCTATAGCTATTATACTTTATATTTCTTTATAATAATTTATAATAAATTACTCGATAGTTTTACAGCTTTATTATGTTTATTAATCTGCTGTAATTATAAAAGAAAGTCCAACCTTACAGTGGACACAGGTGGAAGTGTCCTCCATGATGGTGTAGGCTGAGGTGGAGCAAGTATATAGTCAGTGGGGGATCAAGATGACCAGTATTCCCCAGGGTTCCCTGTTATCAGGGAGGGACCCGGTGTATGCAATCAAAAGATCTTATCCTCTGGCCGGCTGTGTGCAATCAACAGGTAATGATCTTCTGTCCGGCTGTGTGCCATCAACAGGTAATGACCATCGGCAGTGCGACATCAACTGGTCATCACCCTCCAGCTGTGTGCCATCAACAGGTAATGACCATCCGGCAGTGCGCCATCAACAGATAATGACCCTCTGGCTATGGCCATCAATAGGTCATCACCCTCCAGCTGTGTGCCATCAACAGGTAATGACCATCCGGCAGTGCGCCATGAACAGGTAATGACCATCCGGCTGTGTGCCATCAACAGGTAATGATCCTCTGTCCGGCTGTGTGCCATCAACAGGTAAAGACCCTCTGGCTATGGCCATCAATAGGTCATCACCCTCCGGCTGTGTGCCATCAATTGTTTTTATCTTCTGTCCAGTTTTGTGCCATCAAGAGGTAATGACCCTCCAGCTGTGGGCCATCAACAGGTCATCACCCTTCGGCATTTAGGCTTCTTGTCTTCTGTAAGATGCGATTCTTGAGTCTCCTGATGTTAAAAAATATTTAAAAAATCACCGATTAAACTAATAATCTATCTAGTACATAAGCATCACAATTTATAATCTATCTAGTGCATAAGTATGACAATTTAGCTCACAGAACATACACTATGCTAAAACATTAGACCCTACAAGCAGAAATTTGCTAAACTAACATAAATATAACTGACAAATCAGTAGAAAAATCGCTACCAATGGCACAGCTCTCTTCACATCAACCTGTAACCATAGTAGATAAGAAATAGAGGACAATGCTCATAGTCAGTTATCAACAATTCGGCATGGGGCATCCCACCAGAGACATTATAATATCTAGTAGATTATAGATGGCAATAGAATTTACCAACAAGCATATAGTACACCAAACTCAAGTACATAGTATGCCAAACCTCGACACGTTTTCCTAAAATAGGTTCATCAGAAGCACATACTAGACAGTGATACTTAGCAAAGAGTTCATAGATATATGCGCCATATGATAAGGTGCTAAAGTGCAAGTGTGTGACAAAATATCCATTCGATTTCAGGTGCAATGCTGCATTGTATGTAGTAAGATGGTGCCCATCAGACAGCATGTATAGGACTAACCTGTGATGAAAACACGAGCAATGGGAAAGTTCAAGCAGTTGCCTTCTCAATCTTCCTCGCCTCTAAGACATCTAAGGAAACATCTTCTCCTCTTGATTTTGGGTGGAGGTGTTGTAGGCATTTCAGGCTCTGGCATTCTAGGTTCTGACATACTAGGTTCTGACATGGTAGGTTCTGGTGTTCTAGGTTCTGGTGCTCTTGGCTCTGGAATTCTGGGTTGTTGGTTTCTTTGAAAATCAGTAACCTCTCTTTATGCTCCGTGGAACTTCGAGCTCTTCTTCCTATATTGTTGTGAGGGATCGTTCTGACCCAGACAATATCACTGAACGCCACTTTATAGTTGCAGCTAGGAACCTTTTTCGCATCCTGCGGTGCAGGAGCCATGGATGGAGTAGAACATTTGCCATTAGGCAGGACAGGTGTTCTCCTGGAGTCTTGCTCCTGAATCTGAGGGATGCAAATCGGCTCCTTACAAGCACTTTGTTCCTTCAGAATGGTTTTGTTCTCAGGAGTTTTCTGATTGTTTCACCAGGTTCAGACATTGCCCACTTGCTCAGGACAAGACTTAAGGCCAAATACTCTAGTATTGTCAGTAGTGTCATCACCGCAACAAAAACTGCGTCACGGAAGAGCCAAAGAGGAAGATTGATGGAAGCTTGATAGGTGCTTCTCCTGAGATCCACGGGTAGTGGGTCATCCTATAATAAAGAAAAAAAATATAACAAAGTCCTGTATATTTATACCCAATCCAGTCAAACAGAGAGCCCTTTTTATTATACAGTGATGGATACATTATCAAGCAACTTTCAGAAATATCCCATTGAGAAGATCAGGAAGAAGTTTGGGATTCACCTCCAGGGTCCATGGAATATTATTTACAGTTGGACTTTCATATGACGGACGGTCACGTGTCCAGTATGAGAAGTCCTGCAAGAGGCGATATTCTCATTAGCTGATCCTTGTGACCTCCATATTGATGAGAACATACTCGCCCTCAGTGTACTGTCATGTGGGGGGTAGAGCAACGTAAAGCACAGAAATGATAGGGTGATACTCATCATCTCCAGAGGTCTATCAGCACCAAGGTATGGTCAATGAGATACAAGCTACAGATGGGCCGAGGCTTCTAATATACCCAGGGGTGACATCACAAAGCCCTCTGTGATATCATTGCACAGTTCTATCCATCATGTCACTGATACTTTGGACCTAACTAAATGTCTAAAAGAGAACCCTTCCACATGATTTCCAATCACGGAGCAGCTTCAGTTTTTCAAGAAAAGTTTAAAAAATATAATCTGTGCTGTGATTGGTCACAATGGCACATGAAGCAGAACGTCTTTAGATCTTTTAAAGGGAAAGTGTCAGCAATTTTTTTACAATTGTAAAGTATTTATATTTATATATAAATACACATATATATTTAAAAAGGTTTTAATGGTATAAAATCTGAAAAAAATATTTTAACTCTTTTTGATGTTTTCATCTTGTAAACACTAGGGGGAGCAGCTGCTGACATTTCCATGAAAACAGAATACAGCTAGCTCGCATTACGACTGCAGTAAAAGTGGGCGGGATCTGCTCACATGGGTGTGATGTCACTCCTCCCCTTCTGGGCGTTTGCAAAAAGGTAAATGAGACTGTAGTTTAGGATCACAGTGCGGAGCGATCACTGGTGACTGCAAAGTGATATATAAGGGACAACACCAAAGTCATTAATCACTACAAGGACAAAGCAGGAATGTGGGAGTCAGAGGGGTCACCCCACACTTATATCCCCTCTGACTGTCACTTCCTAAGCTCCTTTCCCTGCCATAACCTCTTATTCCCGCAGGTAAATTCTTACAGGACCCCCCTCCCCATCCCCTTCCCCTGCCGCAGCTGATTCTAAACGTCCTCCATATGTAATAATAGACAGGTACTCACCGGCAGCCTATGGTAATTCACAGGGTAGAACAGGGTACAGCACAGAAACAATATGGCGATCCTCATTGTCTCCAGGGGGTATCTCAGCACCAAGATATGGCCAATGAGATATGAGCTCCAGGTGGATGGAGCCCCCTTATATACCCCAAGGGTGACATCACAACGCCCTCTGTGACATCATCACCCACAACATTCCGTCACATGACATCACCCAGCACCAGCATCATGCGACCGAGTGTAAATAGAAAGGGTTCCTGTTGCCTATAGCAACTATTCAAAACTAAGGTTAAACTTTTCCAACAGCTAAAGGCGGCTCTGTGATGGCAGTTTCTTCTTGTGGACGGTTGTGATAACTCTGCAGAACATCTACATAACGCGACATGTAGAAAATCCTGTCTTTTCCCCTCTGTTCTTCCTCTGGTGCTACAGAGACCGATAGAAGGAGCTTTTCCAGACCTTACAGTGCACAATATGGGACCTAATCACTGATATCCCAGATCTCCTCAGTACAAGCATACCGCCAACCTATGAGGACTAGAAAGAGGGCGAAACCATGCGGCACGTGTAGTCTGACCACGCCCCTATCCACACCCCAAGCCACGCCCTTTTTATACCTTGGCAGGAGGAGATGTCTGTACAAAGCGCAAGTTATCAAAAGGCTGAAGGAACACTTTATCAACATGAATGAAGGTTTTGAAGGGCATTCACTGTCCCGGCACTACCGGAAGTTCCAGAACCAATCTTATAAGGACACTAAGTTTTGTGGGATCCGATTAGTCCCCAGAAAATGGAGGGGAGGTGATTACCTGAGATTAATGTCGCGGATGGAATCCAAATGGTTCTTCACATTAAATAGCTTGGCTCTGAAGGGCCTTAATCACAAGAGTCAGCTGTATGCCTTCAACTCGCAGCGGTATATACTGTATGTATTTTTCATTCCCAGTATCAATTGAACATTTACATTGCACTTTTATGAACCTCCTTATATTTTATCAATATAATATGTCTTTTGGATATATTCCTTTGAATCCACCTATTTTATATATGTATTTGTTTCTATATATTGATACCCCTATTGGAGATACAATATAATGTTTTTATTTTTCTCCTTCATTTTTTCCTTTTTATCTCTTGATGGTACTAAGTGCCGAATTTATACTATCCTGGTAATATACACTGATTAACAGACTGTTTTTTTACAGCCATCAGAAATATAAGTATATAATTTTTATAAATTTTTAACTAATTGTGAAAGTTTGAACAAAGTCTTTTTTATTATTATTTTTTTCACACACAGTCTATTCTTATTGGAATTCTATCTTAGTTCTATTGTACCTCCATATGTCCTTTTGCACCGTCTTGATAGTATTGGATCTTCCTCCATTTCTTTGGTTGTATTATCTTTGTGGGGGGCGTTTGGACTTTATTAGGTTACCAGTTTGACTACCAGCGAGAAGCTGACGAAGAGGAACTGTGAGTCCTCGAAACGCGTAGGTTTTTTTGGCCTATACAGGACATCGAAGGAGAAGGAGAGAGTCAATGCACAGGGATAAGCCCTCCTGATATCCAGAAGATATATATAACCATATCATATTATTGATACAAAATATAAATGCACAGAGTCAATAAAATCACTTAAAAACACCAAACCCCATCCTTACTTTGCAGGATACCTATTCCAAAGGTGTATCTAGGTTTTCTGGCACCCGGTGCAGCAGGGGCTGGCTGGCACATTTTAGCCTGGGGGGCAAGCACACAGCAGTGGCCCATGAGTAGCGGCCCATCCTTAACATGTTTATTACCAGATGCATCATAAGCCTATATTCACACGACCGTATTGTCTAAGTGCTGCCCGTGAAAAAACCTGACAGCACTTGGACCAGTTCAGATGAGTGTTTGTAGTGGTCAGACATAGTACATATTATTCTTATGTATTACTTAATGTTGAGCGATACCTTCCGATATCGGGAAATATCGGATCGGATTGGATCGGACCGATACCGAAAAAGTATCGGATATCGCCGATTCCGATACCGGAAACCAATGCAAGTCAATGGGACGCTAATATCGGAATGCCATCCCAGCGTGAGAAAATTCTCCTGATTGTTTAAAAGCCGGAGGGCGGTAAAAAGCCGCCGGCTTTTAAACAATCACACAGCCCCATACTGCTTCCCCACAGCCTCCCACCCCGATCCTGCGCTCCCCCCGCCACCTCACATCCCGATCGTAAGTTAGGACCGGGCGGGGAGCGCAGCACCAAGGAGCAGGGAGCGAAGGACCCAGGCGGGGAAGCCGGCAGGGAAAAGACTTCACCGCCGGCTTTCCCGTTTTGTGCTGCGCTCTCCCGCCGGTTATTTCAAATGAACAGCTGAGGTATCAGGTGATGCTGATCAGCTGTTCATTTGAAGTAGCTGCGGTGCCCTCAGAGGGTTCATGTGAGTTCATGCTTCACTGCATGAACTCACATGAACTTTCCCACGGCCGCACAGGTCAGCCTCACCTCCCAGACCATCAGACCCATCATGATTGGAGTGTGCGCGGGTGTCTGTGCGATGTGTGCGGGTGTGTGCGCGATGTCTGCGGGTGTCTGCGTGCAGGCAGACATAGGCCGATGTGACACTACTACTCCCATCGGCCTATGTCTGTCCCCCGTCCACTCGTGCCAGCAGGATCAGCTCGATGGGAGCAGTAGTTCCCATCAGCCTGATCCTGCTATTTAAACTGCCCCATATGTTATTTTTGCCCCTATACATCTTTTATGTTTTTAGGCCCCCCATATATTTTTTTTGTTTTTGGTCCCCAATAAATTTTAAATACATTTTTCATTGGTGGCCAGTGGTTACCTAAAATAAATTAGTTCATACATTACCTGATCGCCACCTAAAATAAAGTAAAAAATAAAAAACTATACCTATACTCACCTAGACACCCGTTTATGCAATGATGGGGCTGCTTTACGGCCCCGTCATTCTAGCGGCGGCAGTGGTTTAGAGCGGTCACATTTTATGTGGCTGCTCTAAACTGGAGATCTTCGTGGGACACTCGTGGACTACTACGGAGGGGTAAGGATAAGGTTGTGGTTTATTATTTTATATTTTATTACAGGAGATCGATGGCTTCGGGGAATTAGGTGTCTAGGTGAGTATAGGTGTAGTTTTTTATTTTTTACTTTATTTTAGGTGGCGATCGGCGGGGACAGGTAATGTATGAACTAATTTATTTTAGGTAACCACTGGCCACCAATGAAAAATGTATTTAAAATTTATTGGGGACCAAAAACAAAAAAAATATATGGGGGGCCTAAAAACATAAAAGATGTATAGGGGCAAAAATAACATATGGGGCAGTTTAAATAGCTACTGCTCCCATCGAGCTGATCCTGCTGGCACAAGTGGACGGGGGACAGACATAGGCCGATGGGAGTAGTAGTGTCACATTAGCCTATGTCTGCCTGCACGCAGACACCCGCAGACATCGCGCACACACCCGCACACATCGCACAGACACCTGCGCACACACCAATCATGATGGGTCTGATGGTCTGGGAGGTGAGGCTGACCTGTGCGGCCGTGGGAAAGTTCATGTGAGTTCATGCAGTGAAGCATGAACTCACATGAACCCTCTGAGGGCACCGCGGCTACTTCAAATGAACAGCTGATCAGCATCACCTGATACCTCAGCTGTTCATTTGAAATAACCGGCGGGAGAGCGCAGCACAGAACGGGAAAGCCGGCGGTGTAGTCTTTTCACTGCCGGCTTCCCCGCCCGGGTCCTTCGCTCCCTGCTCCTTGGTGCTGCGCTCCCCGCCCGGTCCTAACTTACGATCGGGATGGGAGGTGGCGGGGGGAGCGCAGGATCGGGGTGGGAGGCTGCGGGGAAGCAGTATGGGGCTGTGTGATTGTTTAAAAGCCGGCGGCTTTTTACCGCCCGCCGGCTTTTAAACAATCAGGAGAATTCTCTCACGCTGGGATGGCTTTCCGATATTAGTGTCCCATTGACTTGCATTGGTTTCCGGTATCGGAATCGGCGATATCCGATACTTTTGGTTATCGGTCCTATCCAATCTGATCCGATATTTCCCGATATCGGAAGGTATCGCTCAACACTACTCCTGACCCCACACATAAACTTCAGCTCATCCAGCACCATGACAACCAGCACAGCAGAGTCCTGCATCCACTGAGGCCCCTGATCATGTGACCCCTGACTCTTCCCCTCCTGTGACCTCATCACAGCTCCTGTGCGCACAGAGCAGCCATATATGTGGTGGCGGCTCTGCAGGTGGAGGTATGTGGGGATCCCACATTACTGGGCGCAGGGGGCATTAACCCCTTGAGCACAGAGACTCTTTTGGGGTCTTGTGTTGCCCCTTTATAAGAATCATAAGGTTTTTGTTCTGTTTCCTGTAATAGATACATACGACCCAACTATGGAGACAGGAAGGGAGGAAACGTATTGTTCTCATAGTAAAGGGCCCTTTTACTGGCCCCACAGTGTAATGCCCCCATTATGCCCCTTATACAGAATGTATGATGCCCCCACACAGTGTAATGCCCCCATTATGCCCCTTATGTAGGATGCATGATGCCCCCCACAGTGTAATGCCCCCATTATACCCCTTATGCAGTATGTATGATGCCCCCACACAGTGTAATGCCCCCATTATGCCCCTTATGCAGGATGCATGATGCCCCCACACAGTGTAATGCCCCCATTATGCCCCTTATGCAGGATGTATGATGCCCCACACAGTGTAATGCCCCCATTATGCCCCTTATGCAGTATGTATGATGGCCCCCACACAGTGTAATGCCCCCATTATGCCCCTTATGCAGGATGTATGATGCCCCCACACAGTATTATGCCCCTTATGCAGGATGTATGATGTCCCCCACACAGTGTAATGCCCCCATTATGCCCCTTATGCAGGATGTATGATGCCCCCTCACAGTGTAATGCCCCCATTATGCCCCTTATGCAGTATACATGATGCCCCCACACAGTGTAATGCCCCCATTATGCTCCTTATGCAGTATGTATGATGCCCCCACACAGTGTAATGCCCCCATTATGCCCCTTATGCAGTATGTATGATGCCCCCACACAGTGTAATGCCCATTATGCCCCTTATACAGTATATATGATGCCCCACACAGTGTAATGCCCCCATTATGCCCCTTATACAGTATGTATGATGCACCACACAGTGTATGCCACCATTATGCCCCTCATGCAGTATGTATGATGCTCCCACACAGTGTAATGCCCCCATTATGCCCCTTATACAAGATGTATGATGCTACCACACAATGTAATGCCCCCATTATGCCCCTTATGCAGGATGTATGATGCCCCCATTATGCCCCTTATGCAGTATGTATGATGCCCCTCACAGTGTAATGCCCCCATTATGCCCCTTATGCAGTATGTATGATGCCCCCACACAGTGTATTGCCCCCATTATGCCCCTTATGCAGTATGTATGATGCCCCAAAAAGTTTAATGCCCCCATTATGCCCCTTATGTAGTATGTATTATGCCCCCACACAGTGTAATGCCCCCATTATGCCCCTTATGCAGTATGCAGGACATTGCCAGACCTCATGTGGCTGGAGTGTGTCAGCAGTTTCTGCAAGGTGAAGGCATTGAAGCTATGGACTGGCCCGCCTGTTCCCCAGAACTGAATCCGATTGAGCACATCTGGGACATCATGTCTCGCTCCATCTGTGTCACCCTGGCCTGGATGCCACAAAATGTATTAAAGCTGTGTCTGAGAGCAAGGGGGAGGTTCTCTAGTCAGGGGAACATTAGCATGCAATGCCTCCTGTCTCAGGCCAGTAGGGGGAGCAGGCTGCCCCTATAAAAGCTGGTGCTGGGGGCAGGGTTAGAGAGAACTGGATGGCCTGTCTCAGCATTGAGACGTGTCCCAGAGCAGAACAGGGACAGACAGTTGCACTGCACCTAAGAGGAAGTGTGGCAGGAGGAGAGCCACAAGCCAGAGACAAGAGGCGAAGAGAGCCTGTCTTGGCAGAAAGAGGACTTAATTTACCAGACTTTGGTGTCTGAGGCTGAGAGGATTCCACATCCCCCAGCAGAGAACCAGTCCGCAGGGGACTGTATATTCCTTGGCCTAAGAAGCCTGGAGGCCCTGCCACAACAGAAGGGACCAGTAAAGCCGTACAAGGCTGGGAGCAGAAAGGAACCCACGTTGCAGGCCATACAGGCGAGAATACACAGAAAGCTTGGAAACGTGGGCTGTTACCCTATCAGGAGGAGATAGCCAGAAGGAGCGCAGAAAGCACGGTAGGCCTACACCCTTACCCTGACCAGGGCCAATTTCCCCGTTGCTCTCAGACATCCAGGTCCCCCTCCTAGCCGGGACTGTTTATGGGTCAATTTACCTGTTCTAGTAAAGACCCTGGACTGCAACCTGTTGTCTGTGTGCTCCTTGCTTCTCCAGCACTATCAGCACTGGGACTCTCACCACCATCACTCCCACCATCCACTATACTGCCCTGGGGCCGCACTCTTCCCGTGGGGAGTCACACTACCCTAGCTGCACACCTCATCAGCCCCAGCGGTCGGCATGCAGCGGCGGTTCCTAATAACCGCAAATCCACGCGTGGCGTAGTCGGACATAAACATCAGCACATAACGGACTACCACTGGCCTGACCACCCTGAGCCACGGAACCGGGTTGCCACTACTACTCCCATCGTTCCCAGACTGCCCGGATCCGAGTGCCCCACGGCCCAAGGGGCGAGTCAGCTTTGGCGTAGTCGGCAGGATTTCGTGCCCGCAACCACCGGGTACTGCGTGCCTGAAAAAGACTTTTGTAACTTACCTGTGGCGAAGTTTCCCGCCGTCCGGAGTCGTTTCCCGCCATCCGGAGCCGATTCCCGCCATCAGACGCCATCTTGGACTGTTTCCCGCCGTCTTCTGCCGTCTTCCCGCCATCCGCAGCTGTTTCCCGCCATCGGACGCCATCTTCAGGACGCCGCGCGGGAAGAAGAGGGGCGTGGACGTCAAAACCGCGCGAGATCCGAAGCTCCGCCCCACGCACCGACGCTGCGCAAGGTCCTGGAAGGGAAAGAGAGCGACGCTGACGTCATCAGGACGCGACGCAAGGTCCTCGTCCAGAGCAGCAGCAGCGGAGCCGCGGCCTACAGAAGAGGATCGTCGGAAGGTAGGCCACGCTTAACTAGGGGGGAGGAAGATGTCGGACACAGAGGCGCCCACTACCACCAACGCAGCTGCAGCAGCGGTGATGCCCTTTTCCCTGCCCTACATCCCTGGAGCGGCCTGGCTGCCCAAATACTCAGGGGAGCCCCATGCCCTAACTGACTTCAAGGAAAGGCTATACAGTTTGTTCCACGTTTACCCCCTGACAGAGGAACAGAAGGTCAGCATATTGACAGGGCAGTTAACTGGCGCAGCCCAAAGGGAGGTAAAATCATGGCCCACTGAGGATAAAAGGACTGTGAAGGGTATTCTGGCCCGGCTGCGGGGTACCTTTGACACACGTACCTCCGCTGAGATTAAAATGAGGTTCTATGGATGTAAGCAGCGGGCACAGGACAGCATCAGAGACTATGCCCTAAATCTGCAGGAAGCCTTGAGGGCTATTCAACAAACTGACCCTGGCAGTGTGCAGGAAACGGATAAGCTGCTAACAGAACAATTCATAGAAGGTCTGCTGTCTAGCGCCCACAGGGCCCAACTGCGCCTCATGTTCTTTCAGAACCCCGACCTGACCTTTGCCCAATTTAAGGACAGGGCCATAAGGGTGCTCCGTGAATCTGCAACCAGTGGCGCTATAAACCCCCGGCGCCCTGCTCTCACCAACCACCAGGAGGCGGTGCCCTCCTCTATGGATCCCGTGGGGGCTGATGCACAGGCCCTGAACCAAGCCCCGTCGAAAGACCTGCACCACCAAGTCCATGAGCTGACCAGGAGCGTCGCGGCGTTGACCAGGACCGTCCAGGCGTTGCAAGTGGACCCGTCAAGACCCATCGAGCTGGCTTCAAGTCCGGAGGATGTCCCGTGGCGTCGACAGAGGAGGATCCCGTCGTTCCGAGGGAGGCCCACAGACCGCTACGCAGAGGATGGACAGCCCATTTGCCGTCGATGCAACCAGCCCGGACACATTTCCAGGTACTGTAATTTAAAAGGGTCCAACCTGGGGCAAAGGGCCAACCCCCAGGCATAAGATCACCAGGCCCTTACAATTGGCGTAATAAGTACGTTGGGGGGGCGCCCGGTTTTACCCGTGGTGCTGGACGGTATCCCCATGAGCGCCTTGCTGGATAATAGGTCACAAGTAACCACTATCCCTTATGTACTTTTTAAGCAGTATTGGACTGATGCTGATATCACACGGTATCCAGACAATAACTTGAGCATCATCGCCAGTAATGGCTTACCCGTGCCGCAGATGGGGTTCAAGGAGATGACCATTAAAATTGGTAAAGTTGAACTGCCGGCACAGGGGGTGATTATTGTGGACATTGACCGTCGTGAAAGTCACCCTAAAATAACTGTGGGTACTAACGTAATTGAAAATTGTCTTTCAGAGGTAATTGTAATTCTACAACAGGTGGCGGTGAATGCTAGTTCCAGCCAACAGAGAGTCCTCAACAAGGAGATAAAAGCCCTGATGAGACGGCAGCAGGTAGAACTGTCTGGTGGTGAGATCGGTAGTGTAAGACTGAGTGACCCATTCCCCATTTCCATGCCTCCCAAAAGTGAAATGATGATCTGGTGTCGGACTGCAATCGGGTTGAGAGGTAGAGACTACCAAGCCATGGTAGAACCCGTGTACTCAGACAGCAGGCCCACCATTTTGACAGCCCGGGGGGTGGTTGATGTCCGTCATGGGAGGGTGCCCGTCCGCATCCTCAACATTGGGGAGAGGGAAGTACACTTACCCAGGTACGCTACACTCGCCAAACTGTTTGTTGTCGAACACAAAGCTATCAGGGCCGTGGAACCCTTGCCTCCATCTCCTCAGGCGGAGGGTAATGGCTCCCAGAAACAAAAGGAGGACTGGTGCCAGAAACTCCATGTGGGTGCTGACTCCACTCCCCTGCACCAAAAACAAGGAGTCTACCGGGTGGTACAGGAGTACGAGAGAGTCTTTAGTAAGCACCCGCTAGACTTCGGCAGAGTAAAAGGGATAGAACACCACATCCCCACAGGGAGCCACCCACCAATAAAAGAGAGGCACAGACCTGTACCCCCTGCACATTATCAGAACGCAAAGGGCATGCTAAGAGAGATGAAAGAAGCTGGGGTTATTAGAGACAGCTGTAGCCCCTGGGCAGCCCCCTTGGTTCTGGTCAAAAAGAAAGACGGCACCATGAGAATGTGCGTGGACTATAGACAAATCAAGCGTATCACCCACAAAGACGCATATCCGCTGCCTAGAATAGAGGAGTCTTTAGCCGCACTAAAATCTGCTAACTTCTTTTCTACTTTGGACCTTACTAGCGGGTACTGGCAGGTTCCTGTGGCAGAGGCTGACAAGGAGAAGACCGCCTTCACCACCCCGATGGGACTGAGTGAGTTCAACTGTATGCCCTTCGGGCTCTGCAACGCACCAGGGACCTTCCAGAGGCTGATGGAATGCTGTCTAGGGCACCGAAACTTCGAGACGGTCCTCCTTTACCTGGACGACGTGATCGTCTATTCGAAGACCTACGAGGACCACCTAAAGCACCTGGCCGAGGTGTTCGAAGCCCTGGCAGGCTATGGCCTGAAGGTGAAACCATCGAAGTGTCATCTGCTGAAACCAAAGGACCAGTACCTAGGGCACGTGGTAAGCGCGGAAGGAGTGGCCCCCGACCCTGACAAGGTCACGGCAATCAAGAGCTGGCCAAGAACCTCGAACATCAAAGAGGTGAGACAGTTTCTCGGGTTGGTAGGCTACTACCGAAGGTTCATCCCCGGGTTCACTAAGATGGCAGCTCCTATGCAGGACCTCCTGATCGGACAGTCTAAGTCCAGGAGCCAAAAGCCGCCCTTCAAGTGGGATAAACCGGAAGAGGAGTCCTTCCGCCAGCTAAAGATGGCCCTCACAGGGGACGAGATCCTGGCCTACCCTGATTATGGCCAGCCTTTCATTCTCCACACAGATGCCAGTAATGTGGGACTGGGAGCCGTACTGTCCCAAAACCAACAGGGCAGAGAAAGGGTGATCGCGTACGCCAGCCGGAAGCTGAGACCCACCGAGAGGAACCCGGAGAATTACAGCTCCTTCAAGCTAGAATTCTTGGCGGTTGTGTGGGCCGTGACGGAACGCTTCAAGCATTACCTGGCCTCCGCAAAGTTCACCGTGTACACGGACAACAACCCGTTGACACACCTGGACAATGCAAGACTGGGTGCCCTAGAACAGCGGTGGATGGCCCGTCTCTCCAACTATGACTGATCAAGTACCGGGCCGGCAAAACCAATGCCAACGCTGACGCCCTATCGAGGATGCCTCACTTATCTGAAGGTGACGAAGACCCAGAAGAGCTGGAGGAGGTAGAACTCCCCGCGTTTCACCGGTATGGAGCTGCTCAATACTCCCACCGCGTGAAGGAGGAGGATCTAACAACCGTGATGATAAATCCCCTACCTCAACACAGCTGGGCCGAGACCCAAGATAGTGACCCTGCCATCCGCCTGGTGAAAGATCTGCTGACCCAGGAAGATGCCCGCATAGATCCGGATGCTCCAGAGGAAGCCAAGCAGCTATGGAAAGAGAAGAGCAAGCTGTTCCTCTACGAAGGCAAGTTGTGCAGAAGGATTGTCAACCACCGGACGCACGAGCTGACCTGGCAAGTCGTGGTCCCAAGGCGGGATGCAGCTATGGTCCTGGGGGCTTACCATGACAGAGCGGGACACTTCGGTTCGGTTGGAAGAAACTGGAGTTCCTACTAAGAGGAAGGTTCTTTTGGGTCGGCATGAGAGGAGCTGTAGAAAAATGGTGCAGAGACTGTGGCCCTTGTCACCTAAGGAGGAAGGACCGCACCAGCCAGAAGACACCCTTGAGGCCCATCATCACCACGCAGCCTCTTGAGCTGGTAGCTCTGGACCATGTCAGGATACATCTATGCCCTGACAATCGTGGACCACTATTCCCGTTTTCTAGTGGTGGTCCCAGTAAAAGACTTGACAGCCCAAACAGCGGCCAGAGCCTTCCAGCAATATTTCTGCCGTCCACACGTGTATCCGGAACAGGTCCTGACAGACCAGGGTCCAGCGTTCGAGGCTGAAATCTTCCAGGAGTTCGGCAACCTCTATGGCTGTAAGAAGATTCGGACAACGCCTTACCACCCACAAACCAACGGGATGTGTGAGAAGATGAACAATATAGTCATTGATCTCCTGAAGACGTTGCCCCTGGAGGAGCGCAGCCTGTGGCCAGAAAAACTGCCGGACCTGATAGACTTATACAATCATATCCCGGTGAATGCTACCAACTGCACCCCGGCTTACCTGATGCGACCCAGACCGGGTAAGCTGCCTATAGACCTGGAGATGGGAGTCCTAACGCCTGAGGACACCTCCCCGGATGCGGACTGGGATACGGAAAGGCAACTGCAGTACAAGAAGGTACAGGAGAGTGTGGAGAAGAGCCTGGCCCAGGTGAGAGAGAGGCAAGAAAAACTCTTCAACCAACACGCCCCTGCTGGTCCCCTAGAACCTGGTGAGCAAGTCCTAAAGCGAAAAAGAAGGCTTCACAAGTTGGACGACCAGTGGGAAAGGGAACCCTACACCGTACTGCAGTCTGATCACGACAACCCGAAGGTGTGCGTGATCACCAAGGACGGAGGAGAAACCACTAGTACCGTCTCCAGAGACCATCTCAAAAGATGCCCCGAGCAACTCCGTAGTGCAGAAGAGGATCAGAGTGACCTTGAACCCGCAGAGGACAAGGAAGAAATGATCAGCACCGTTCTCGGAGAGTTCCCTCAGTCCTCGACTCGCATAAATGATGCCATAGTGGTACCCGTCCTGCATTTCCTGCAACCGGCACAGCAACAACCAACACCAGAGCCGGAAGGTGAAGAGGAGCAAGCGGTTCCAGAGGCAGAAGAGCCTGTACCAGCAGCCCAGGAGAGTCAACCCTCTGCTGACAGTGAGCCTGCCATGCCTGCGGTAAGCCAAAGGACCCGCAGACAGCTGCCTGCCCTACCTGTACACCCAGCTGGTAGCTGTACCCCTAACGCTAGTGGGGAAAGCCAGGTTGGTCCACCACCAGACAGTGGGCTACGTAGGTCAACCAGGAGCACAAAGGGGCTGATACCCGCTCGCTGGAGAATATAGAGCGCACTAAAATTGTAAATAACCTTGTTGCCAAATGTTGAATTGTTTGCAAAGTTACATGCATGTTTGGTAATTCCGTGTTTCAGTTTCTTGCAGTTACTGTAAGGACTCACAGGTTATGGACTTTTTATAACCGGGACCTGGTATGGACTGCGTTCGGAGCCTAACCAAGGAATGAACTAAGACTGTGAAGGACTTGGGGTAGGACAGACCCCCACCTGGTTAAGGCTCCCCGTTGTATTGGTGATATGGACACCCGGTCACAGGCCACACTGTGACCTTAAGAACTCAATTTGTCCGTCGTCTGTCTATTAATGTCTATTAATGTTTTATTGTCTTTGTTTATTGTTTAGTCCCGGAGTACTAAATTTCACTAGGGGGGAATGTGTCACCCTGGCCTGGATGCCACAAAATGTATTAAAGCTGAGTCTGAGAGCAAGGGGGGGGTTCTCTAGTCAGGGGAACATTAGCATGCAGTGCCTCCTGTCTCAGGCCAGTAGGGGGAGCAGGCTGCCCCTATAAAAGCTGGTGCTGGGGGCAGGGTTAGAGAGAACTGGATGGCCTGTCTCAGCATTGAGACTTGTCCCAGAGCAGAACAGGGACAGACAGTTGCACTGCACCTAAGAGGAAGTGTGGCAGGAGGAGAGCCACAAGCCAGAGACAAGAGGCGAAGAGAGCCTGTCTTGGCAGAAAGAGGACTTAATTTACCAGACTTTGGTGTCTGAGGCTGAGAGGATTCCACATCCCCCAGCAGAGAACCAGTCCGCAGGGGACTGTATATTCCTTGGCCTAAGAAGCCTGGAGGCCCTGCCACAACAGAAGGGACCAGTAAAGCCGTACAAGGCTGGGAGCAGAAAGGAACCCACGTCGCAGGCCATACAGGCGAGAATACACGGAAAGCTTGGAAACGTGGGCTGTTACCCTATCAGGAGGAGATAGCCAGAAGGAGCGCAGAAAGCACGGTAGGCCTACACCCTCACCCTGACCAGGGCCAATTTCCCCGTTGCTCTCAGACATCCAGGTCCCCCTCCTAGCCGGGACTGTTTATGGGTCAATTTACCTGTTCTAGTAAAGACCCTGGACTGCAACCTGTTGTCTGTGTGCTCCTTGCTTCTCCAGCACTATCAGCACTGGGACTCTCACCACCATCACTCCCACCATCCACTATACTGCCCTGGGGCCGCACTCTTCCCGTGGGGAGTCACACTACCCTAGCTGCACACCTCATCAGCCCCAGCGGTCGGCATGCAGCGGCGGTTCCTAATAACCGCAAATCCACAGGTGGCGTAGTCGGACATAAACATCAGCACATAACGGACTACCACTGGCCTGACCACCCTGAGCCACGAAACCGGGTTGCCACTACTACTCCCATCGTTCCCCTACTGCCCGGATCCGAGTACCCCACGGCCCAGGGGGCGAGTCACATCCACCAACGTCGCGTTGCACCACTGACTGTTCAGGAGTTGGCTGATGCTTTAGTCTAGGTCTGGGAGGAGATCCCACAGGAGACCATCCGCAACCTCATCAGGAGCATGCCCAGGCGTTGTAGGGAGGTCATACAGGCACGTGGAGGCCACACACAATACTGAGCTTTCATCTGTGAAGAGCAGAGGGCACCAGTGGCGACTTTGCCAATCCTGGTGTTCTGTGGCAAATGTCAAGCGTCCTGCTCGGTGTTGGGCTGTGAGCACAACTCCCATCTGTGGACATCGGGCCCTCATACCACCCTCATGGAGTCGGTTTCTAACCGTTTGTGCAGACACATGCACATTTGTGGCCAGCTGGAGGTCATTTTGCAGGGCTCTGGCAGTGCTCCTCCTGTTCCTGTTCCTCCTTGCACAAAGGAGGAGGTAACGGTCCCGTTGCTGGGTTGTTGCCCTCCTATGGCTCCCTGCACATCTCCTGGTATCTGCTCCATGCTCTGGACACTGTGCTGACAGACACAGCTACACTTCTTGCCACAGCTCGCACTGATGTGCCATCCTGGATGAACGGCACTACCTGAGCAACTTCTGTGGGTTGTACTATAGACACTGCCTAATGCTAATGTACCTCTAGGGGTGAGAGCAATGGCAAAATGAAAAAGTGACCAAAACATCAGCCAAAAAGAATGAGAACAGAGAAATGGTCTGTGGTCACCACCTGCAGAACCACTCATTTATAGGGGGTATCTGGCTAATTGCCTATCATTTCTACCAGTTGTCTGCTCCATTTGCACAACAGCAGGAGAAATTGATTCACAATCCGTGTTGCTTCATAACTGGACAGGGAGATTTCACTGAAGTGTTATTGACTTGGAGTTACGTTGTGATGTTTAAGTGTTCCCTTTATTTTTTGAGCAGTGTGTGTATATATATAATATATTTACATATTTTTATTGATCATATTAAAATTGTACATATACACTGTGTTCCAAATTATTATGCAAATAATATTTTCTCAGATTTTCCCAAATTACCTATATGAATTGCAGTCATTGTAATTTTCCAGTCAATAACTATTAGAGTACAATTGAAAGGTTTTTTGTACAAACTGCCTATGATAACAGTATATTTTTTAAAAAATAAAAAACTCAAACTGCACTCAAAATGCATGTTCCAAATTATTCTGCACAGCAGAGTTTTCAACCTTTTCATTTTAATAAAGAACAAAAAAATGGTCATTTTTGAAATTATAAGCATTAGCAGGTTATTACAAACTGAAATCAAACAGTTTTCAACTCAAAACTTTATTCTAGGTGATGTTACATTTGCACATAGGACCCCTTGTTCGAAAGGAGCTTCTGAACTCTCTCGTCCATTGAATTTGTCAGGTTTTGGATGGTTTCTGCTTCAATTGTTTTGCATGAGGACAGAATACCCTCCCAGAGCTGTTGCTTAGATGTGAACTGCCTCCCGCCATCATAGACACTCCTTTTGATGATGCTCCAGAGGTTCTGAATGGGGTTGAGGTCAGGGGAGCATGGGTGCCACACCATAAGTTTGTCCCCTTTTACGCCCATAGCAGCCAGAGATGCAGATGTGTTATGTGCATCATGAGACGGTGCATTATCATGCATGAAATAATCTTGATGGTCCAGATGGATGGAGTGGAGGATGGCTGGTTGATGGACACCCCATGCAAACACGGCTACAGCGCCAACAAGGAGGAGGTGGAGTAATGTTTTGGGCTGGAATCATGGGGAGAGGGATTGTCGGCCCCTTTTAGGATCCCTGAAGGGGTAAAGATGAACTCCATAATGTATGTTGAGTTTCTGACGCGCCCCTGGGCCTGTGTCGCGCTGCGTTGCGCACGCGGGAGCTTACCCGGAGCCGGATCTCTTGAGGGTTGTAGTCTCGTGGCGGTGATCCGGTCCGTGCCCAGGGAGTCAGACTGAGCGGCGATGTATCAGCGGTAGATGTTGGACGACTACGCCACCCGTTGAGTACAGCTAAGGAGCTGCTGCTGCAGGGCAGACCGCTGAGGCCGGTGGTAGGATTGTGCAGCGTGATAGTATAACCCCCAACGGGAGGGGTATGGCCTCAGGGCAGCCGACGTGGATGATGGGGGTAGCAGGAACCACTCGGAGACGGTACGGTGTAGTTCAGGGTCTTTACTGGTGACAAAGATAGACCCTCCCGGAGTACTGGCTAGCGATTGGGGCCTGGTCAGTCCTTGAGCAGATGGGATCTCCCCTGGCCAGCCGGAGTTGTAGGCCTCCCAAACTAACTGTACTCTTCTGGCTACCTTGCTAGAGGCGGGTATAAGTAGCCCACGTCCCTGAGTGTACCGTGTGGTGCTCACCCGTATGGCCGGTGACTCGGGGCCTTCTAGTAGCTTCCGCTCCACGACGGCGGTGCTGGTCCCATGCGTGTGACCGTGCCTTCGGGTTTCTGGGCCAGAGGACCTGCAATCCCCTGCCGGTCGGTTTCTGCTGCTGGATAGGAGTTAGTCCCCACAGCCTCGGACTCCGGGTCCGGTGATAACTTCTCAGTCAGGGCGAGCTCTGCAGCTGCCAGCCCCTGACTCCTTGTAGCACTGCTCCCACAGAGCTCCTGATGTTCTTTTCCTATATCTGCTTCTCTGTCTCCACTTCTTCTCTACTCACTAACCCTGCCTCAGCCCTAGGTTTATATAGGGGAAGTTCTTCCCCTCCCAGGACTGGGCAGGAGGTGTGGCATGCATAGGATCCCTGACCAAGAGACCTCCCACCTGCTCTCAGACGTAATATCTCTATCACTGTGGCAACCAGACCCCTGGGGTGTCACATTCCCCCCTAGTGAAATTTAGTACTCCGGGACTAAACATATTTTTTTTTTTTTAGAAAAACATAACAAGGTATAAACAATAATAATACAATAAGAAAAACACATAAAGATGGTCACGGCGTGTCCGCAACCGGGTGCAGTTTTTGAAGAAAAGCAAGGTGTCCATTTCACCAAAACAGGGAGACGTAACCAGGTAGGGGTCTGTCCTGCCCCGAGTCCTTAACAGTCTTTAGTCCATTCCTAGGTTACGCTCCAACCATGTACAAAGGATTCCCGGTAAATCCACCAAGGACTCCTATAAATAACTAGAAACACATAATTATACACAAGCAACAAGAAAAACAGGTAACCACAAATAAAACAATTTATACATTTCAAATCCTCCAACGTGCGGGTAACTGGCCTCTAGTGGCCCTAGTGGACCTACGGAGCTGACTGTCTAACCCTGAACTACAGGGTGTAGGAGCTGTCAAGGGTAAACTGGGCAGCTGTCTACCGGCTCTTTGGCTCACTAGGGGTACGGCAGGCTCACTATAAGCAGAGGGTTGATCCTCCTGTTCTGCTTGTGTGGAGTCTTCTGCCTCCTGGACCGGCTGTTCTTCCAGCTCTACCTGTTGCTCCGTAGGTGCTTGGGATGCTGGTTGGAGGAAGGTGAGTACGGGTACCACAACTGCGCCATTGACTTGAGTCCAAGACCGAGGGAAGTCTCCGAGCACAGTACTAACCATGTCTTCCCTTTCCTCTACGGGTCGAGGGTCTTCTTGTTCCTCTTCAGGGTTCCGTAGCTGTTCGGGACACTTCTTCAGGTGATCCCGGGATACAATGGTTGTGGTTTCCCCTCCGTCTTTACTGATGGTACAGACCTTTGGGTTGTCGTGGCTTGAGGGCAGTACGATGTACGGGTCCTTCTCCCACTGGTCGTCCAACTTGTGGAGCCGCCTTTTCCTCTTCAAGACCTGCTCTCCGGGTACCAGGGGAACAGCGGGAGCATACTGGTTGTAAGTTTTCTCTTGTCTTTCCCTAGCTTGACAGAGACTTCGCTCCACGCTCTCCTGTACTTTCCGGTACTGCTGCTGCCTCTCTGTGTCCCAGTCTGCTTCTGGTGAAGTGTCCTCGCGTGTCAAGACTCCCATCTCCAGGTCAACAGGTAGCTTACCAGGCCTTGCCCTCATCAGGTAAGCCGGGGTACAGTTGGTGGAACCTACCGGGATGTGGTTGTATAGGTCCACCAGATCGAGCAGCTTCTCAGGCCACAGACTGCGTTCTTCCAGGGGCAACGTTTTCAGAAGATCCATTACCACCTGGTTCATTTTCTCACAAAGTCCATTAGTTTGCGGATGATAGGGTGTCGTCCTTATCTTCCGGCAGCCATACAGAGTGCAGAATTCTTGGAAGACCTCCGCTTCAAAGGCAGGTCCCTGGTCTGTCAACACTTGGTCCGGGTACCCGTGTGGACGGCAGAAATGCTGCTGGAAGGCTCTAGCTGCTGTTCGAGCTGTTAAGTCCTTGACGGGGACGACAACCAAGAACCGGGAGTAGTGATCCACGATGGTTAGTGCGTAGACGTAGCCACTTCTGCTTGGGGTCAGTTTTACATGATCCAAGGCTACCAGTTCCAACGGCTGCCGGGTGACGATGGACTGCAGGGGAGTCTTCTGGCTGGCACGGTCCTTCCTTCTTAGGTTGCACGGGCCACAGTCTCTGCACCACCTCTCGATGGTTCCCCTCATGCCTACCCAGTGGAACCGCCCGCGCAGCAGGAACTCCAGCTTCTTCCATCCGAAGTGTCCAGCCCCGTCGTGGTATGCCTCCATCACCATGGCTGCGTCTCTTCGTGGCACCACTACTTGCCAGATTAGTTCATGCGTCCGGGAGTTAACCATTCGGCGGCACAACTTCCCCTTATAAAGGAACAGTCGACTCTTCTCAGCCCACAGTTGCTTGGCTTCCTCCGGAGCGTCTGGGTCAAGGCGAGCCTCTGGCCGAGTCAGCATCTCCTTCACCAGTCGGACGGCAGGGTCACTGTCTTGCGTTTCCGCCCAGTTGTAGTGAGGCAAGGGATTAAACGTAGCAGCTTGCTTACTCCTTACCCGGTGGGAATACTGGATAGTCCCATGACGGTGGAACGCGGGGAGTTCGACTTCTTCCAGTCCCTCTGGATCTTCTCCTACATCCGGTAGGTTTGGCATCCTGGACAGGGCGTCCGCGTTGGTATTGGAGCGTCCTGCCCGGTATTTGATTGTGAACTCGTAGTTGGACAGACGGGCCATCCATCTCTGCTCTAGGGCACCGAGTCTTGCTGTGTCCAGGTGTGTCAACGGGTTGTTATCCGTGTACACGATGAACCGGGAGGAAGCGAGGTAGTGCTTAAAGCGTTCGGTGACTGCCCACACCACTGCCAGGAACTCTAGCTTAAATGAGCTGTAATTCTCAGGGTTTCTCTCGGTGGGTCGCAGTTTTCGGCTGGCGTAAGCGATTACTCGTTCTTTCCCCTGCTGGATCTGGGACAGCACTGCTCCTAGCCCGATGTTACTTGCGTCGGTGTAGAGGATAAAGGGCTGGCTGTAATCCGGGTATGCCAGGATTTCATCCCCCGTGAGGGCCATCTTCAGCTGGCGGAAGGACTCTTCTTCCAACTTCTCCCATCTGAAGGGCGGCTTCTGGTTCTTGGCCTTCCGGGACTGGCCTATCAGGAGGTCCTGCATAGGAGCTGCCTTTTTGGTGAAACCGGGGATGAACCTGCGGTAGTAGCCTACCAACTCGAGGAACTGCCGCACTTCCTTTACACTGGAGGGACTTGGCCATTCCTTAATTGCGGTGATCTTATCAGGGTCGGGAGCCACTCCGTCAGCGCTCACCACGTGTCCCAGGTACTGCACCTTTGGTTTCAGGAGGTGACACTTGGAGGGTTTCACCTTTAGGCCGTAGCTTGCCAGAGCTTCGAACACTTCCGCCAGGTGTTTCAGGTGGTCCTCATAAGTCTTAGAATATACGATGACATCGTCCAGGTACAACAGGACCGTCTCGAAGTTTCTGTGGCCCAGACAGCACTCCATTAATCGTTGGAAGGTTCCTGGTGCGTTGCAGAGTCCGAACGGCATACAGGTAAACTCGCTAAGTCCCATCGGGGTGGTGAATGCGGTCTTCTCCCGGTCCGCCTCTGCTACAGGAACCTGCCAGTACCCACTAGTGAGATCCAAGGTAGAGAAGAAGTTAGCAGATCTTAAAGCAGCCAAAGACTCCTCTATCCTTGGTAAGGGGTACGCATCCTTGTGTGTGATACGGTTGATTTTCCGGTAATCTACACACATCCTCATGGTGTTGTCTTTCTTTTTGACTAAGACTAGTGGAGCTGCCCAGGGGCTACAGCTATCCCTGATCACCCCAGCCTCCTTCATGTCTCTAAGCATCCCCTTGGCGTGTTGGTAGTGTGCAGGGGGTACGGGTCGATACCTCTCTTTTATGGGAGGATGGTCTCCCGTGGGGATGTGGTGTTCTACCCCCTTGACTCGCCCGAAGTCTAACGGGTGTTTACTAAACACTCTCTCGTACTCTTGAACCACCCGATAGACTCCCTGTTTCTGGTGTGAGGGAGTGGAGTCAGTACCCAAATGTAGTTGCTGACACCAGTCCTCCATTGTTTTCTTAGAGCCGTTACCTTCCTCCGGGTGAGATGGAGGCAAGGGTTCCACAGATTGTATAGCATTTTGGTTAATGGTATATAATTTGGCTAGCGTGGCATACCGGGGCAGGTACACTTCCCTCTTCCCGATATTGATTATGCGAACGGGCACCCTCCCATGGCGTACATTAACCACCCCCCGTGCTGTCAAGATGGTGGGCCTACTGTCTGAGTAAACTGGTTCTACCATTGCCTGGTAATCTCTACCTCTCAGACCAATAGCTGCCCGGCACCAAATCATCATTTCACTTTTCGGGGGCATGGCAATAGGGAAAGGGTCACACATTCGCACGCTACCAATCTCACCACCGGAGAGTTCTAGCTGTTGCCGTCGCATCAGTGCCCGGATCTCTTTCTGGAGCACTCGCTGCTGGCCGGAGCTGGCGTTTTTGGCAACCTGCTGTAAAAGGAAAATCACCTCTGCAAGACAATTTTCAATTACATTAGTTCCTAGAGTTATCTTTGGGTGACTCTCGTGTTTGTCAATGTCTACAATGATCAGTCCCTGTGCTGCCAATTCGACTCTACCGATTTTAATGGTCACCTCTTTAAATCCAATCTGTGGCACGGGCTGACCATTGCTGGCGATGATACTCAAGTCGTCGTCAGGGTAGCGGGTGATATCCGAGTCATTCCAGTACTGCTTGAAGAGCACGTACGGGATGGTGGTGACCTGTGACCCGGTGTCCAGTAGGGCACTCATAGGAATGCCATCCAGTACCACGGGTAAGACTGGACGTCCTCCCACATATTTGTCGCGCCAGTTCGATGGGCCTGGTGATCTTTTTCCTGGGGGTTGGCCCTCTACCCCAGGTTGTGCCAGTTTAAAGGACAGTACCTTGCCATATGTCCGGGTTGATTGCAGCGGCGGCAGATGGGTCGTCCGTCCTCGTTGTATCGGTCGCTGGGTCTTCCTCTGGCCGGTGGGGTCCTCCTTGGTCGACGCCACGGGATGTCCTCCGGTCCGGATGCCAGCTGGATCTTCCCTGGAGTGGAAACCTGTAAAGACTGCACAGTTCGGGTTAGCGCAGCAACGCTTTTAGCTAGCTCTTGGACCTGATGGTGCAGGTCTGGAGCCGGGTCATTGTTCAAAGCCTGCGCATCAGCTCCCACAGGCCCTGCCGACAAGGGCGCCGCCTCCTGGTGGTAAGTAGTAGTGGGGCGTCTGTGGGTCACAACGCCACCTGGTGCCGGTTCTCGGAGCACCCGGATGGCTCTGTCCTTGAACTGTGCAAATCCCAGATGAGGATCCTGTAAGGCCATTGCCCGCAACTGGGTTCGGTGGGCATTGCAATATAAACCCTCTATAAATTGTTCAGTCAACAGCCTGTCCTCGTCTCCCACGCCGTCAGGGTCGGTCTGCTTAATGGCTCTCAGGGCTTCTTGTAGGTTTAATGCATAGTCCCTTATACTCTCATGTGCCCGCTGTTTGCACCCGTAGAATCTGAGCTTGATCTCGGCTGAGGTGCGGGTATCAAAGGTGTCCCTCAGCCGGGACAGTATCCCTGCGACAGTCCTCCCCCCAGGTGGCCAGGACTTTACCTCCCTTTGGGCTGCCCCGGTTAATTGGGCCACCAGGATGCTCACTTTTTGCTCCTCTGTGAGGGGGTACACCTGGAAGAGGCTATCCAGCTTTTCTCTAAAGTCATGCAGGGTATGTGACTCCCCTGAGTACTGGGGTAGCCAGGCTGCCCCCGGGATATAGGGCATGGTGAAAGGCATGACCGCAACAGCGGTGGCGCTGGCGGGGGTTGAAGCGGTGAAGCTCTCCTCCGTATCCGACATCCTTCTCCCCCCTAGTGGACCGTGGCCTACCTTGCGATGATCCTCTTCCGTAGGCCGCGGCTCCGCAGTGGATCGTCAGGGTTGAGGACCTTCCGTCGCGCTCCTGTGACGTCGGCGTCTGCTGGGCTCCTTCCAGGACCTTACGCAACGTCCGGACGTGAGGCGGGGCTTCAGTTCTCGCGCGCTTTCGGAGTCCACGCCCCTCTTCTTCCCGCGCGGCGTCCTCAAGATGGCGTCCAATGGCGGGAAAACTCCACGTATGGCGGGAAGAAGGCCGAAGATGGCGCCGGATGGCGGGAATCTTCACCACAGGTAAGTTTGAACAGTCTTTTTCAGGCACGCAGTACCCGGTGGTTGCGGGCACGAAATCCTGCCGACTACGCCAAAAGTTGACGCGCCCCTGGGCCTGTGTCGCGCTGCGTTGCGCACGCGGGAGCTTACCCGGAGCCGGATCTCTTGAGGGTTGTAGTCTCGTGGCGGTGATCCGGTCCGTGCCCAGGGAGTCAGACTGAGCGGCGATGTATTAGCGGTAGATGTTGGACGACTACGCCACCCGTTGAGTACAGCTAAGGAGCTGCTGCTGCAGGGCAGACCGCTGAGGCCGGTGGTAGGATTGTGCAGCGTGATAGTATAACCCCCAACGGGAGGGGTATGGCCTCAGGGCAGCCGACGTGGATGATGGGGGTAGCAGGAACCACTCGGAGACGGTACGGTGTAGTTCAGGGTCTTTACTGGTGACAAAGATAGACCCTCCCGGAGTACTGGCTAGCGATTGGGGCCTGGTCAGTCCTTGAGCAGATGGGATCTCCCCTGGCCAGGCGGAGTTGTAGGCCTCCCAAACTAACTGTACTCTTCTGGCTACCTTGCTAGAGGCGGGTATAAGTAGCCCACGTCCCTGAGTGTACCGTGTGGTGCTCACCCATATGGCCGGTGACTCGGGGCCTTCTAGTAGCTTCCGCTCCACGACGGCGGTGCTGGTCCCATGCGTGTGACCGTGCCTTCGGGTTTCTGGGCCAGAGGACCTGCAATCCCCTGCCGGTCGGTTTCTGCTGCTGGATAGGAGTTAGTCCCCACAGCCTCGGACTCCGGGTCCGGTGATAACTTCTCAGTCAGGGCGAGCTCTGCAGCTGCCAGCCCCTGACTCCTTGTAGCACTGCTCCCACAGAGCTCCTGATGTTCTTTTCCTATATCTGCTTCTCTGTCTCTACTTGTTAGAACCTTGCTGTTAGGTTTTTTTTCCTTTGCTGGTCACATGACCTTGTTGGCCTATTTAATCCTGCTCCGCCCTTCTGGCTTTGCTGGACTTCATTGTATATCTACTTTCTAGCTAGCCTGTGCTCTGTATCTAACTCTGTTAGTTTGCTTGGTCTACGGACCTCTAAGTTCTATCTATTTTGTTTGTTCGTCTGTCTGCTGCTATTTCTGTTAGGAGGTGTCCCATATTCCTCCCAGTCCTTAGTACTTGTAGGGATTCCCTCCCCAAATCTATAGGTCTCCGTACAGACTAGATTAGGACTTTAGCAGGTCTGATCGCAGGATCAGGTTCCCTGTTACATCGTAGGGATTCAGCTGAGTCTTATAGTAGGGACAGATCTCCTCTCTTTCCTTAGCTTTGGTAGCAGAACATAACAGTAAGTCCAGCCTGTAAATTCTCTAAGGAAAGATTTTTTTTTGTTCCATCATGGTGTCGGTTCAGGATTTGGCTAAACACCTGCAGGGACTCTCTCTGGAAGTGGCCGAGCTCCGTCAGCACGTGAGTAACTGTCCTGGAGCATATTTCTTGGAGCCTAAGGTATGTTTGCCGGATTTATTTTTTGGTGAACATCGAGAATTTTTTTCATTTAAAAATGCTTGCTTATTGTATTTTCGTTTGAGACCCAAGTCCTCTGGGGATGAATCCCAGCGCGTAGGGTTCATAATGTCACTTTTGCGCAAAGAGCCTCAGGAGTGGGCCTTTTCTTTGCAACCTAGTGATACATGCTTCAGATCAGTGGATAGTTTTTTTTCTGCTTTAGGACTATTATATGATGATCCTGACCGTGTGGCATCAGCTGAGACTGAGTTGAGACGTTTAAAACAAGGATCAGGTAATATGGAAAAATATTGTACACATTTTCGTCGTTGGTCCACTCAAACAGGGTGGAACGATTCTGCTCTGAAAAGTCTATTTCTTGCTGGGCTCAGTGAAAAGGTTAAAGACCTGCTAATTGCTTATCCTACACCTGAGGATTTGCAACAGGCTATGCAATTAGCTATACGGGTGGACAGAAGACTGCGTGCTAGGGTTAATGAGAGCAAATCCTCTGCTACGTCAGTTTCTGGTTATGATAATGTGTGTACTAACAGTGGTGAACCGATGGAGATTGGATCGGTGGCACCTCGCTCTCAAGAAAAACACCGTCGTTTTTCAGAAGGCTTGTGTTTCTATTGTGGAAAATCTGGTCATTTGATTAAAGGCTGTGAGCTTCGTATGAAGAAAGAAAAAAAAATGGTCAGTCACGCCCGTATTGCCTGTTTAAATTCCAAGGGTATATTTTTAGCTGCTTCCACGATTGCTCAGGAAAAATTAATGGAATTTCGGGTGTTTGTTGATTGCGGGTCTACACTGAATGTTATTGATGGGGGATTCGTGGAAAAACTCAATTTAAAACCTGAACCTTTATCATCCCCCATTGCTGTGGTTTCTGTGGATGGCTCCCCTTTGAAGAATATTACTCTCAAGGTCAGTGAATTTCCTCTCACTATTAATGGTGTTCACCATGAGAAATTGGATTTGGTAGTGTTGAATAACTTGCCTTCTCCAGTAATATTGGGTTTGCCCTGGTTAAAATTTCACAATCCTGTACTGGATTGGTCTACCAGTGAAATTAAATCCTGGAGCCATAAATGTTATGACAAGTGTTGTAACGGGCGTATTGCAGCTTTGGATAGGGGAGAATTGCCTGTTCCTATTCAGGATTTTTGGAGAGTTTTTTCTGAGAAAGAATCGCAGGTTTTGCCTCCCCATAGAGACTATGATTGTTCTATTGAATTTGTCCCTGGAGCGACTCTTCCTAAAAGTCGTTTATTTAACCTTACTATTCCTGAGAGGAAGGCTTTGGAGGAATACATACAGACAAGTTTGGCCGCCGGTCACATTAGGCCCTCTAAGTCTCCTGTGGCGGTTGGATTTTTTTTTGTAAAAAAAAAGGACGGCGGTTTACGTCCTTGTCTGGATTTTCGTGAGATTAACAAAATTACGGTACGCAATCCTTACCCACTGCCATTGATTCCTGATCTGTTTAACCAGTTATTGGGGGCCAAGTGGTTCTCTAAAATTGACCTTAAGGGGGCATACAATCTGTTGCGCATGAAGGAGGGTGATGAATGGAAGACTGCTTTTAACACTCCTGTGGGTCATTTTGAGAATCTGGTTATGCCTTTTGGTCTTACTAATGCTCCTGCATTTTTTCAGAATCTGATTAATGACATCCTTAGACCTTTGATCGGTAAAAATGTGGTTGTGTATTTGGATGACATTTTGATTTATTCGCCAGATCTGGAGTCTCATTGGCGGAGCGTGCGTGAGGTATTACAGTTATTAATGGACAATTCGCTTTTTGCTAAGCTGGAGAAATGTGAGTTCGCTGTACAGAGAATTAGTTTTTTGGGCTACATTATCTCCAGCAAAGGTTTTGAGATGGATCCGGTTAAGGTTCAGGCTGTGCAGGAATGGCCTAGGCCTATTGGTTTGAAATCAATACAGAGGTTTTTGGGTTTCGCCAATTACTATAGAAAATTCATAAAAAATTTTTCTAGTATTGTCAAACCTCTGACTGATCTCACCAGGAAAGGTGCTGATGCGGTTCAGTGGTCTTCTGAGGCCATTGAAGCTTTTGTGTATCTCAAGGAGAGGTTCACCTCTGCTCCCATCCTTATGCAGCCTGATGTTACTAGGCCGTTTTTGGTTGAGGTTGATGCTTCCTCTGTGGGGGTTGGCGCAGTATTGTCTCAGGATAACGGGGATGGATTACATCCCTGTGCATTTTTTTCAAAAAAATTTTCGGAGACTGAATTGAATTACGATATTGGTAATCGGGAATTATTGGCTATTAAACTCGCATTTGAACACTGGCGCCACTTCTTGGAAGGTGCGGAATTTCCCGTTCAGGTTCTTACGGATCATAAAAATCTGATATATCTTGACGCTGCCAAGCGCCTGAATGCCCGTCAGGCTAGGTGGGCACTGTTTTTCTCGCGGTTTAATTTCTCCGTTACTTACATCCCTGGTACTAAGAATGTTAAGGCGGATGCCTTGTCTCGCAGTTTTTCTCCCATAGTCGGTGCTGAGAAAGAGGAAAACATTTTACAAGAAGGTGTTGTGATAGCTGCTTTAGACTCCGTTTTGGAAGATGAGATTCTTAAAGCTCAGGAGAATGCCCCATCTAACACTCCTCATGGGAGGTTGTTTGTGCCTGGGACCTTTAGGAGAGATTTGTTTGTTGAGTGTCACGAATCTCGGTTGGCAGGTCATCCCGGAATCTCTGAGACCAAGAGACTGGTGGGTCGCAGTTTTTGGTGGCCTGGATGGCAGAAGGAAGTCATTAAGTGGGTGCGCCAATGTACTATATGTGCTAGATCTAAGTCCTCACATACTCCTGCTGCGGGGTTGCTTTGTCCTTTGGAGGTCCCCTGTGCTCCTTGGACACATTTGGCTATGGACTTTATAACTGACCTTCCCCCCTCTGAGGGTTTTACTGTCATCTGGGTGGTCGTGGACCGTTTTAGCAAGATGTGTCACTTGGTTCCCTTCGTCAAACTGCCCTGCGCTAAAACTCTCGCTAAGGCCTTTGTCAAGGAAATTGTCAGACTTCATGGCGTTCCTACTGACATTGTTTCTGATAGGGGTCCTCAGTTCGTGGCTCGTTTTTGGCGTGCCTTTTGTGACAGGTTGGGAATTCATTTGTCGTTTTCGTCCGGATATCATCCTGAATCTAATGGCCAGACAGAAAGGAAAAACCAGGATGTTGAGCAGTTCTTGCGTTGTTTTGTGGCAGACAATCAAGAGGGGTGGTCTGAGTTTCTGCCACTTGCCGAATTTGCTCTGAACAATCATACATCTTCTTCTGCTGGTTGTTCGCCTTTTTTTTGTTGTTCTGGGAGACATCCGTCGTTTGGGTCGTTCTCCAAGTTGGGATCTGCCGTGCCTGAGGAGGAGAATTTTTCCGGTGATTTGGAAAGAGTTTGGACGGATGTGCGTGGTAATCTTCAGGAGGCCAACAGAAAATCTAAAGACTACTTTGATAGGAAACGACAGGAGGTTTTGTTCGCTGTTGGTGACATGGTTTGGTTGTCCTCTAGGAATCTGCGGTTGAGGATTCCTTCTAAGAAATTGGGTCCCAAGTTTGTAGGGCCCTTTAAGGTGCTTCAGGTTGTCAACCAATCTGCTGTTAGGTTGGAGGTTCCTACCTCCTGGAGAATTAATCCGGTCTTTCATGTCTCTCTGTTAAAAAAAGCTGTTGTGTCGGATGGTGACGCCTCTGCCTCTGTTCCTCCGGTGGTGGAGGACGGGGAATATGAAATTTCTCGCATCCTTGACTCTAGACGGTATAGAGGTAGTTTGCAGTATCTTGTGGCCTGGAAAGGTTTCGGACCCGAGGATAACTCTTGGGTGAGGTCAGATGATGTTTCCGCGTCCAGACTTATCAGAGCGTTTCACAGGAGATTTCCTGATAAGCCTGGTCCTAGGGGATCCGGAGGATCCTCTTAGAAGGGGGGGTACTGTTAGAACCTTGCTGTTAGGTTTTTTTTCCTTTGCTGGTCACATGACCTTGTTGGCCTATTTAATCCTGCTCCGCCCTTCTGGCTTTGCTGGACTTCATTGTATATCTACTTTCTAGCTAGCCTGTGCTCTGTATCTAACTCTGTTAGTTTGCTTGGTCTACGGACCTCTAAGTTCTATCTATTTTGTTTGTTCGTCTGTCTGCTGCTATTTCTGTTAGGAGGTGTCCCATATTCCTCCCAGTCCTTAGTACTTGTAGGGATTCCCTCCCCAAATCTATAGGTCTCCGTACAGACTAGATTAGGACTTTAGCAGGTCTGATCGCAGGATCAGGTTCCCTGTTACATCGTAGGGATTCAGCTGAGTCTTATAGTAGGGACAGATCTCCTCTCTTTCCTTAGCTTTGGTAGCAGAACATAACACTACTTCTTCTCTACTCACTAACCCTGCCTCAGCCCTAGGTTTATATAGGGGAAGTTCTTCCCCTCCCAGGACTGGGCAGGAGGTGTGGCATGCATAGGATCCCTGACCAAGAGACCTCCCACCTGCTCTCAGACGTAATATCTCTATCACTGTGGCAACCAGACCCCTGGGGTGTCACATTTCTCAAACAGCACTTGCTTCCATGGTTCAAGAAGAAGAACCGTGCATTCCGCAGCAAGATCATTTTCATGCATGATAATGCCCCGTCTCATGCTGCACATAACACATCTGCATCTCTGGCTGCTATGGGCATAAAAGGGGACAAACTTATGGTGTGGCCCCCATGCTCCCCTGACCTCAACCCCATTGAGAACCTGGAGCATCATCAAAAGGAGCGTCTATGATGGCGGGAGGCAGCTCACATCTAAGCAACAGCTCTGGGAGGGTATTCTGTCCTCATGCAAAACAACTGAAGCAGAAACCATCCAAAACCTGACAAATTCAATGGACGAGAGAGTTCAGAAGCTCCTTTCGAACAAGCGGTCCTAGGTGCAAATGTAACATCACCTAGAATAAAGTTTTAAGTTGAAAACTGTTTGATTTCAGTGTGTAATAACCTGCTAATGCTTATAATTTCAAAAAAGACCATTTTTTTGTTCTTTATTAAAATGAAAAGGTTGAAAACTTTGCTGTGCTTAATAATTTGAAACATGCATTTTGAGTGCAGTTTGAGTTTTTTTTATTTTTTTAAATATACTATTATCATAGGCAGTTTGTACAAAAACCTTTCAATTGTACTCTAATAGTTATTTGACTGGAAAATTACAATGACTGCAATTCATATAGGTAATTTGGGAAAATCTGAGAAATTATTATTTGCATAATAATTTGGAACACAGTGTATACAGACCACAAAGTATGGCAGTATCAGCGATCAAGCAGACAAGGGCTGGAGAGAGCAGGAGAGACGCTAGAAAGATGCTCGAGAGAGAGAGAGCAGGAGAGACGCTCGAGAGAGAGAGAGAGAGCAGGAGAGACGCTCAAGATCAGGAGAGACGCTCGAGAGAGAGAGAGCAGGAGAGACGCTCAAGATCAGGAGAGACGCTCGAGAGAGAGAGCAGGAGAGACGCGAGAGAGAGAGAGAGAGCAGGAGAGATGCTCAAGATCAGGAGAGACGCTCGAGAGAGAGAGAGCAGGAGAGACGCTCGAGAGAGAGAGCAGGAGAGACGCTCGAGAGAGAGAGAGCAGGAGAGACGCTCGAGAGAGAGAGAGCAGGAGAGACGCTCGAGAGAGAGAGCAGGAGAGACGCTCAAGATCAGGAAAGATGCTCGAGAGAGAGAGAGAGCAGGAGAGACGCGAGAGAGAGAGCAGGAGAGACGCTCGAGAGAGAGAGAGCCGGAGAGACGCTCGAGAGAGAGAGAGCAGGAGAGACGCTCGAGAGAGAGCAGGAGAGACGCTCGAGAGAGAGAGCAGGAGAGACGCTCGAGAGAGAGAGCAGGAGAAACGCTCAAGAGAGAGAGCAGGAGAGACGCTCGAGAGAGAGAGCAGGAGAGACGCTCGAGAGAGAGAGCAGGAGAGACGCTCGAGAGAGAGAGCAGGAGAGACGCTCGAGAGAGAGAGCAGGAGAGACGCTCGAGAGAGAGAGCAGGAGAGACGCTCGAGAGAGAGAGAGAGCAGGAGAGACGCTCAAGATCAGGAGAGACGCTCGAGAGAGAGAGAGCAGGAGAGACGCTCGAGAGAGAGAGCAGGAGAGACGCTCGAGAGAGAGAGAGCAGGAGAGACGCTCGAGAGAGAGAGAGCAGGAGAGACGCTCGAGAGAGAGAGCAGGAGAGACGCTCAAGATCAGGAAAGACGCTCGAGAGAGAGAGAGAGCAGGAGAGACGCGAGAGAGAGAGCAGGAGAGACGCTCGAGAGAGAGAGAGCCGGAGAGACGCTCGAGAGAGAGAGAGCAGGAGAGACGCTCGAGAGAGAGCAGGAGAGACGCTCGAGAGAGAGAGCAGGAGAGACGCTCGAGAGAGAGAGCAGGAGAAACGCTCAAGAGAGAGAGCAGGAGAGACGCTCGAGAGAGAGAGCAGGAGAGACGCTCGAGAGAGAGAGCAGGAGAGACGCTCGAGAGAGAGAGCAGGAGAGACGCTCGAGAGAGAGAGAGAGCAGGAGAGACGCTCGAGAGAGAGAGAGCAGGAGAGATGCTCGAGAGAGAGAGCAGGAGAGACGCTCGAGAGAGAGAGCAGGAGAGACGCTCGAGAGAGAGAGAGCAGGAGAGATGCTCGAGAGAGAGAGAGCAGGAGAGACGCTAGAGAGAGAGAGACGCTCGAGAGAGAGCAGGAGAGACGCTCGAGAGAGAGAGAGCAGGAGAGACGCTCGAGAGAGAGAGAGAGCAGGAGAGACGCTCAAGATCAGGAGAGACGCTCGAGAGAGAGAGCAGGAGAGACGCTCGAGAGAGAGAGAGAGCAGGAGAGACGCTCAAGATCAGGAGAGACACTCGAGAGAGAGAGAGCAGGAGAGACGCTCGAGAGAGAGAGCAGGAGAGACGCTCAAGAGAGAGAGAGCAGGAGAGACGCTCGAGAGAGAGAGAGCAGGAGAGACGCTCGAGAGAGAGAGCAGGAGAGACGCTCAAGATCAGGAAAGACGCTCGAGAGAGAGAGAGAGCAGGAGAGACGCTCGAGAGAGAGCAGGAGAGACGCTCGAGAGAGAGAGAGCCGGAGAGACGCTCGATAGAGAGAGAGCAGGAGAGACGCTCGAGAGAGAGCAGGAGAGACGCTCGAGAGAGAGAGCAGGAGAGACGCTCGAGAGAGAGAGCAGGAGAAACGCTCAAGAGAGAGAGCAGGAGAGATGCTCGAGAGAGAGAGCAGGAGAGACGCTCGAGAGAGAGAGCAGGAGAGACGCTCGAGAGAGAGAGCAGGAGAGACGCTCGAGAGAGAGAGCAGGAGAGATGCTCGAGAGAGAGAGAGAGAGCAGGAGAGACGCTTGAGAGAGAGAGAGCAGGAGAGATGCTCGAGAGAGAGAGCAGGAGAGACGCTCGAGAGAGAGAGCAGGAGAGACGCTCGAGAGAGAGAGAGCAGGAGAGATGCTCGAGAGAGAGAGCAGGAGAGACGCTAGAGAGAGAGAGACGCTCGAGAGAGAGCAGGAGAGATGCTCGAGAGAGAGAGAGCAGGAGAGACGCTCGAGAGAGAGAGAGACGCTCGAGAGAGAGAGCAGGAGAGAAGCTCGAGAGAGAGAGCAGGAGAGACGCTCGAGAGAGAGCAGGAAAGACGCTCGAGAAAGAGCAGGAGAGACGCTCGAGAGAGAGAGCAGGAGAGACGCTCGAGAGAGAGAGAGCAGGAGAGACGCTAGAGAGAGAGAGACGCTCGAGAGAGAGAGCAGGAGAGAAGCTCAAGAGAGAGAGCAGGAGAGAAGCTCGAGAGAGAGAGCAGGAGAGACGCTCGAGAGAGAGAGAGCAGGAGAGACGCTCGAGAGAGAGAGCAGGAGAGACGCTCGAGAGAGAGAGAGCAGGAGAGACGCTCGAGAGAGAGAGCAGGAGAGACGCTCGAGAGAGAGAGAGCAGGAGAGACGCTCGAGAGAGAGAGCAGGAGAGACGCTCGAGAGAGAGAGAGCAGGAGAGACGCTCGAGAGAGAGAGCAGGAGAGACGCTCGAGAGAGAGAGAGCAGGAGAGACGCTCGAGAGAGAGAGCAGGAGAGACGCTCGAGAGAGAGAGCAGGAGAGACGCTCGAGAGAGAGAGAGCAGGAGAGACGCTCGAGAGAAAGAGCAGGAGAGAAGCTAGAGAGAGAGAGCAGGAGAGATGCTCGAGAGAGAGCAGGAGAGATGCTCGAGAGAGAGAGAGCAGGAGAGACGCTCGAGAGAGAGAGCAGGAGAGATGCTCGAGAGAGAGAGAGCCGGAGAGACGCTCGAGAGAGAGAGAGCAGGAGAGACGCTCGAGAGAGAGCAGGAGAGACGCTCGAGAGAGAGAGAGAGCAGGAGAGATGCTCGAGAGAGAGAGAGGAGAGACGCTCAAGAGAGAGAGCAGGAGAGATGCTCAAGAGAGAGAGCAGGAGAGACGCTCGAGAGAGAGAGCAGGAGAGACGCTCGAGAGAGAGATCAGGAGAGACGCTAGAGAGAGAGACGCTCGAGAGAGAGAGCAGGAGAGACGCTCGAGAGGGAGAGAGCAGGAGAGACGCTCGAGAGAGAGAGCAGGAGAGACGCTCGAGAGAGAGAGAGCAGGAGAGACGCTAGAGAGAGAGACGCTCGAGAGAGAGAGCAGGAGAGACGCTCGAGAGAGAGAGAGCAGGAGAGACGCTAGAGAGAGAGAGCAGGAGAGACGCTCGATAGAAAGCAGGAGCAACTGTCAATCACTTCATTACTATATGACTCAGTAATGATACCTATAGCATATTACTCAGGGTGACAACATGGCAGGTCACAGAGTTACTTTCATGATCTAGATTTGCTAAATTGGAGACATATCATGATACAGAGCCCTTGTCCATGACTTATGTCAGCTCCAAAGTGGAATATGTATTAAAAAAAATTAAAAAAAATTATATATATACACACACATATACATACACTGCTCAAAAAAATAAAGGGAACACTCAAATAACACATCCTAGATCTGAATGAATGAAATATTCTCATTGAATACTTTGTTCTGTACAAAGCTGAATGTGCTGACAACAAAATCACATAAAAATCATCAATGGAAATCAAATTTATTAACTAATGGAGGCCTGGATTTGGAGTCACCCCCAAAATTAAAGTGGAAAAACACACTACAGGCTGATCCAACTTTGATGTAATGTCCTTAAAACAAGTCAAAATGAGGTTCAGTATTGTGTGCGGCCTTCACGTGCCTGTATGACCTCCCTACAATGCCTGGGCATGCTCCTGATGAGGTGGTCTCCTGTGGGATCTCCTCCCAGACCTGGACTAAAGCATCCGCCAACTTCTGGAAAGTCTATGGTGCAACGTGACGTTGGTGGATGGAGCGAGACATGATGTCCCAGATGTGCTCAATCGGATTCAGGTCTGGGGAACAGGCGGGCCAGTCCATAGCTTCAATGCCGTCATCTTGCAGGAACTGCTGACACACTCCAGCCACATGAGGTCTGGCATTGTCCTGCATTAGGAGGAACCCAGGGCTAACCGCACCAGCATATGGTCTCACAAGGGGTCTGAGGATCTCATCTCGGTACCTAACGGCAGTCAGGCTACCTCTGGCGAGCACATGGTGGGCTGTGCGGCCCTCCAAAGAAATGCCACTCCACACCATTACTGACCCACTGCCAAACCGGTCATGCTGAAGGATGTTGCAGGCAGCAGATCGCTCTCCGCGGCGTCTCCAGACTCTGTCATGTCTGTCACATGTGCTCAGTGTGAACCTGCTTTCATCTGTGAAGAGCACAGGGCGCCAGTGGCGACTTTGCCAATCCTGGTGTTCTGTGGCAAATGCCAAGCGTCCTGCACAATGTTGGGATGTGATCACAACCCCCATCTGTGGACGTCGGGCCTTCATACCACCCTCATGGAGTCGGTTTCTAACCGTTTGTGCAGACACATGAACATTTGTGGCCTGCTGGAGGTCATTTTGCAGGGCTCTGTCAGTGCTCCCCCTGTTCCTCCTTGCACAAAGGCGGAGGTAGCGGTACTGCTGCTGGGTTGTTGCCCTCCTACGGCCCCCTCCTTGTCTCCTGGTGTACTGGCCTGTCTCCTGGTAGCACCTCCAGCCTCTGGACACTACGCTGACAGACACAGCAAACCTTCTTGCCACAGCTCGCACTGATGTGCCATCCTGGATGAGCTGCACTACCTGAGCAACTTCTGTGGGTTGTAGAGTCCGTCTCATGCTACCACGAGTGTGAAAGCATAACCAACATTCAAAAGTGACCAAAACATCTGCCAGAAAGCATTGGTACTGAGATGTGGTCTGTGGTCCCCACCTGCAGAATCAATCCTTTGAGGGTGTCTTGATAATTGCCAATAATTTCCATCTATTGTCTATTCCATTTGCACAACAGCATGTGAAATTGATTGTCAATCAGTGTCATTTCCTAAGTGGACAGTTTGATGCACTTGGAGTTATATTCTGTTGTTTAAGTGTTCCCTTTATTTTTTTGAGCAGTGTATATATACAGTACAGACCAAAAGGTGGACACACCTTCTCATTTAAAGATTTATCTGTATTTTCATGACTAAGAAAATTGTACATTCACACTGAAGGCATCAAAACTATGAATTAACACATGTGGAATTATATACTTAACAAAAAAGTGTGAAACAACTGAAAATATGTGTTATATTCTAGGTTCTTCAAAGTAGCCACCTTTTGCTTTGAAGGCTGCTTTGCACACTCTTGGCATTCTCTTGATGAGCTTCAAGAGGTAGTCACCGGAAATGGTTTTCACTTCACAGGTGTGCCCAGTCAGGTTTAATAAGTGGGATTTCTTGCCTTATAAATGGGGTTGGGACCATCACTTGTGTTGTGCAGAAGTCTGGTGGATACACAGCTGATAGTCCTACTGAATAGACTGTTAGAATTTGTATGATGGCAAGAAAAAAGCATCTAAGTAAAGAAAAACGAGTGGCCATCATTACTTTAAGAAATGAAGGTCAGTCAGTCTGAAAAATTGTGAAAACTTTGAAAGCGTCCCCAAGTGCAGTTGCAAAAACCATCAAGCGCTACAAAGAAACTGTCTCACATGAGGACTGCCCCAGGAAAGGAAGACCAAGAGTCACCTCTGCTTCTGAGGATAAGTTTATCCGAGTCAACAGCCTCAGAAATCGCAGGTTAACAGCAGCTCAGATTAGAGACCAGGTCAATGCCACACAGAGTTCTAGCAGCAGAAACATCTCTTCAACAACTGTTAAGAGGAGACTTTGTGCAGCAGGCCTTCATGGTAAAATAGCTGCTAGGAAACCACTGCTAAGGACAGGCAACAAGCAGAAGAGACTTGTTTGGGCTAAAGAACACAAGGAATGGACATTAGACCAGTGGAAATCTGTGCTTTGGTCTGATGAGTCCAAATTTGAGATCTTTGGTTCCAACCACCGTGTCTTTGTGCGATGCAGAAAAGGTGAACGGATGGACTCTACATGCCTGGTTCACACAGTGAAGCATGGAGGAGGAGGAGTGATGGTGTGGGGGTGCTTTGCTGGTGACACTGTTGGAGATTTATTCAAAATTGAAGGCATACTGAACCAGCATGGCTACCACAGCATCTGGCAGCGGCATGCTATTCCATCCGGTTTGCGTTTAGTTGGACCATCATTTATTTTTCAAAAGGACAATGACCCCAAACACACCTCCAGGCTGTGTAAGGGCTATTTGACCAAGAAGGCGAGTGATGGGGTGCTACGCCAGATGACCTGGCCTCCACAGTCACCAGACCTGAACCCAATCGAGATGGTTTGGGGTGAGCTGGACCGCCGAGTGAAGGCAAAAGGGCCTACAAGTGCTAAGCATCTCCGGGAACTCCTTCAAGATTGTTGGAAGACCATTTCCGGTGACTACCACTTGAAGCGCATCAAGAGAATGCCAAGAGTGTGCAAAGCAGTCATCAAAGCAAAAGGTGGCTACTTTGAAGAACCTAGAATATGACATATTTTCAGTTGTTTCACACTTTTTTGTTAAGTATATAATTCCACATGTGTTAATTCATAGTTTTGATGCCTTCAGTATGAATGTACAATTTTCATAGTCATGAAAATACATAAAAAATCTTTAAATGAGAAGGTGTGTCCAAACTTTTGGTCTGTACTGTACATACACACACACACACATATATATATATACATACACGCACGCAGTAGGGAAAATAAGTATTTGATACACTGTCGATTTTGCAAGTTTTCCCACCTACAAAGAATGGAGAGGTCTGTCATTTTTATCATAGGTACACTTCAACTGTGAGAGACAGAATCTAAAAATAAAATCCAAAAAAAAATCACATTGTATGATTTTTAAATAATTAAATCGCATTTCATTGCATGAAATAAGTATTTGATCACCTACCAACCAGCAAGAAATCTGGCTCTCACAGACCTGTTAGTTTTTCTTTCAGAAGCCCTCCTACTCTGCACTCCTCACCTGTATTTATTGTACCTGTTTGAACTCGTTACCTGTATAAAAGACACCTGTCCACACACTCAATCAATCACACTCCAACCTATCCACCATGGTTAAGACCAAAGAGCTATCTAAGGACACCAGGGACAAAATTGTAGACCTGCTCCAGGCTGGGATTGGCTACAGGACAATATGAAAGCAGCTTGGTGAGAAGGCAACAACTGTTGGCACAATTATTAGAAAACGGAAGAAACACAAGATGACTGTCAATCTTCCTCGGTCTGGGGCTCCATGGAAGATCTCGACCCGTGGGATAAGGATGATTCTGAGAAACGTCAGGAATCAGCCCAGAACTACACAGGAGGACCTGGTCAATGACCTGAAGAGAGCCGAGACTACAGTCTCAAACATTACCATTAGTAACACACTATGCCGTCATGGATTAAACTCCTGCAGGGCACGCAAGGTCCCCTGCTCACGCCAGCACATGTCCAGGCCCGTTTGAAGTTCGCCAATGACCATCTGGGTGATCCAGAGGAGGCATGGGAGAGGGTCATGTGGTCAGATGAGACCAAAATAGGACTTTTTGGTATCAACTCCACTTGCCGTGTTTGGAGAAAGAAGAAGGATGAGTACAACCCCAAGAGCACCGTCCCAACTGAGAAGCATGCTGGGGAAACCTTATACTTTGGGGGTGCTTTTCTGCAAAGGGGACAGGACAACTGCACCCAGCAACAGTCCCGAAACTTGAAAGATCTGGAGAAGATCTGTATGGAGGAGTGGTCCAAAATTCCTGCTGCAGTGTCTGCAAACTTGGTCAAGAACTACAGGAAACGTCTGACCTCTGTAATTGCAAACAAAGGTTTCCGTACCAAATATTAAGATCTGTTTTTCTATTGTATCAAATAATTAATTTGCATAATTGCATGAAATAAGTATGTAAAAATTATAAAATGTTATTTTCTGTTTTTTATTTTTAGATTCTGTCTCTCAGGTGAAGTGTACCTACGATAAAAATTACAGCCCTCTCCATTCTTTGTAGGTGGGAAAACTTGCAAAATCGTCAGTGTATCCAATACTTATTTTCCCCACTGTATATACTTTGTTACTAAAAAAGAAAAAACCCACCGGTCTTCTATGTGAACATAACAAAGACTATAACTAAAAATCTTATATATTAAAAAAAAAAACTAAAACAAGGTTGACCACATTTTCTTATGGTATTTTTATCTGAAGCTTCCTTGGAAAATTCACTGGAAATATCAGAAATGTCTGAAGTGGGGACCTCAATGTAAGACCCCCACCCATTAGATGTAAGGTGGCTCCCAAACCTCACGTGTCGATGCAGCACAGCCATCTGCAGCCACATTTTACGTAAAGCACACGCAGAACCGGGTCATTAACACATACATTAATCCTTTCATTTCGCTCTCCTTTGCTGAAGATGTGTTTGACAAAGACCTTATCTACCAAAATAAAGAGGTGTATTCCCTATGAAGTAACAATACCGTGGCATCTCTTCTTCCCAGGTCCTCTGCGTTGTGCCAATCTTCTGGAAATGTGTGGATACATTGACAACTGGCCACTGCCAGGCCCCTGGTCGTAGTGATTATGCCTACTGTCCAAACTGATTAGACATGGACAAGGAGTAAGGTAACACCCCATTGTCAATTAGATGTAAGGCTATGTTCACACTAGGTGTTTTTTCACTACACATTACTTTCAATGGGTGAAATACACTGAAAGAAGTGACGTGCTCTATTCAGCAAAAAACAATGCAAATCACAAAATACTGATCATACAAAAACCAGGGTGTGAGCATGAGATTTCTGAAATCTCATAGACTTTGCTTGTACTGTAAAACACAGCTGAAAATTTGCATTAAAAAAACGCTGAAAAAAACGCAATGTGTGAACATAGCCTTCAAAGGCACTGCACAGTGGTCTGAAACACAAATTCTGCACATTTGTGATTTTATAGGGTTTATAAGATTACTAAAACAGATGTGTCAGGAGACCACACAGATCCACTTTATAAAAAACAAAAACACCTCAGTCATTGAAAGGTTAAATTACAACATTCCTAAGTCCAGTGCTCAAAATCTCCCAAGTCTCCTTACATTATGTAGTAAAGGACAGGTGACATTGGGGCCTTGCTTGTCCACCAGGTGATGTCTTATCGGTGGAAAGACTGTGATGAGAGGTTTGTCTTGAGGAAATTGTGGCGGAAGTAGACTGCAATAAAAACAAAGTATTAGAGCAAGACGCGGGATACATGACTGTGTAGCACCCTGAGGACTCGGCTGCTACAGGGGTATTACACCTCAAGCCAGAGGTGTGATATTCCACTCCCGGGTAAGGATGGAGTGTGGAACTGAGCTCAGTAGGCTGCATGCACTACACACATCCCATTTCCGGGGGACAGATCGATGGTACTCCCACTAGGTATATGTGCAGGTACGACAGTGTCTGTCCCTGGCTGGAGTGGGAGGGGGGTGGAACATCCCAGTAGTGTAGGGGCAGATAGGGGGAGCAGTCTGGGTAATGCTAGGAGCTCATTGGGTGCTGGTCACCTGAGCTCACACATAGAGGGAGTATATAAGGTGGGCACCATCTTAGATCAGGGTCAGTCTTCTGTAGAAGGTCGGTCGGTCAGTCGTCTGTAGAGGATCAGTCAGTCCTGAGAGTGAAGAGAGAGAGGAGAAGAGAAGGACCCAGAGGGGGAGAAGAAGGAACTCCAAGAACCCAAAATTAGACCAGAGGGTGAAGGGTTGGCAACAAGGGTACCGGATCCCAAGCTGGTGGAGGGCACTAATCCTCAGCCAGAGACCGGAGGTCGTGGGCAGGATCTGCCACGACCCTCACTAAATCCACTAAGAAGGCACACCGAGAATAGGGTCAGGGAACCCAGAGAAAAGGTTTACCCAACAAGAGACCCGAGGGAGCCGGATATAAGTGGATCCCTGGTGGGAACGGCTGTAGAAAGGAGAAGTCAGAAAGGGAGCTCAGGACCACGCTCCAGAATTACTTGGGGGTTGGCCGAGTCCAGGACCTGGTGGACGCAGCACGGCTCGGGTGGTCACTCAAGGCCGGAGTGACCAACACAACAGCAGTAAGTAAAAACCCTGAACTGCACAGCCTGACTCCGAGCCTTCTTACCATCCACACTGCACCTCCACAACCACCATCCTCTACAACTGACCCCCTGAGGCTATACCCCTCCCGTTGGGGGTTATACTACCAGTGCTGCACACACACCACCAGCCTCAGCGGACCCTTCTGCAGCGGTGGTCGTATTGACCGCAAATCAACGGGTGGCGTAGTCGACATAAAGAACATCCAGTAAAATCTGTAAGGACTGCCACACACTGAGCTTGACACCCTGGGCACGGACCGGGTCACCGCCACTCGGAGACTACAACCCCCTTCTGACCCGGCTCCGGGTAATTCCCCAAACAGCACTGGCCCAGGGGGCGCGTCAACTTTGGCGTAGTCGGCAGGATCACGTGCCCGCAACAACCAGGTACTGCGTGCCTGAAGAAAAGTTCAAATTTACCTCAAGAAGAAGTCTCCTGCCGGTTCCAGAGGGTCTCCGCCATGGGACGCAATCACGGATCGTTTCCCGCCGGTTGCCCGTCATCTGCAGCTTTTTCCCGCCATCCACGGAGTTTCCCGCCACTGGGAGACGATTCCCGCCATTTCCAGAAGATTTCCCGCCTTGGAAGAGCGGACGCCATTATGGGCGTGCCAGAGGGTGGCAAGAGGCCACCTCCCATCGTGGGCCAGGTCGAAGAATGGCGCCAAAAGCAGAAACCGCGCCCACCAACCGAGACTGTGATGCTAGAAGTGTCCATCAGCGTGAGAGAACTGCCCCTGGAACTGACAACCACCAAGCTGCCCCGGGACCACCCTCAATGTGGGCGGAGACAGAACAAAAGAACGAAGATGGGTGCAGCCTGGAGGAGTCTGGAGAGAGCGCACCCGGAGACAAGAGGTCTGGAGAGGAGTATGGAGAAAGCATACCCGGAGATGGAAGGAGAGACAGGCAGCACCGACCCAGTGGTCAGGAGCCTGCTGCAAGCAACAACCCCACTAGGCTTAGTGGAGATCCTGGCACAGCTCCCCCAAGACCGGGAGTGTGCACAGACCGCGCTGGAGGGCCTCGCACGGAGGATGGCCCAGGTGCAGCAAGACACGCTGACGGAGTGGAGCCGAGAGATGGCCCTGCAAGCAAGAACCCGTCAGCGGAGCACGCCACCCGAGACGAGGAGACAGACCGCCTCTGAGGATGGTGCAGGAGGAGTGAAGGCCGGAGACGGCGCCGAGAAGGGAGCTGAACAGACGGAGGCAGGTAAAGGGGACGTCACTACCCCGAGCCGGGAAACCGCGTGCCTGCCCCAGCTCCCCGTCGCAGAGCCCGAAATTCCCCCTGCCGTGCCCGTCGCTGCATCGTCACCGCCCCGGACTAGGCCTCAAGTAGAAGCCGCGGCCGCGACCCCTGTGACGTCACACGCCTCGACCCTGAGCGCGACCAAACAGGAAATACCATCGGCCTGGTCGCAAGGCCTAGTACCCCCGGGCGCCGCAATTCCAACAGCGCCCCCTACCTCCGCGGAGCCACCGGCCTGGTCGCTGGGCCAAGTAACCCCGGGCGCCGCCGTCTTCACGGTGCCCTTTACGTTCAGGGTACCCCAGGCCTGGTCGCAAGGCCTGGTGAACCCGGGCGCCGCTACCACCACCGCGCCCTCAACGTCCACAGCGCCACACCTGGGTGAAGACTTGTTTGCCCAACACACTTGCCCGGATGGGCAGCCCTTTGTGTGGCCACCGGAGTTCCACCATCCTCAACTCCGAAAAGCAAAGCCCCTGTGCGAGCCCCTGATTCCGGCTCCGAAGCCCGTCAGGAGAACCCCGCTCCCGCTGGAAGAAGCACAGTTCGAGTGGGACCCCACCGGAGGAGACCTCATGGGGTTCACTCAGGAAACTCGGGCAGCCGCAGCGGAGCGTGTGGAGTGCTGCCGCCAGCAGTTGGCAGACTTCGAGCGAGAACGGAGAGAGAGGCGGGTCCGAGAGCAGCGGCTGCAAGAACAGAGCGCAGGGCAGAAGAGCAGGACCAGGAGGAACCCCCGTGCAGCTCATGGTCCCCGTGCCACCGGGACTGTGATAAAATTTCATATGCAGCACGGGTGGGGCTTCATAAGAGACCATCATACCCCCGGCGACGTCTTTGTCACCCGCAGAGACGTAGAGAGCCATCTGCCGGAGGGACACAGAGGTCGTGACCTATATGTAGGGGACGAGGTCACGTTCACCCGGCACAAGTGTGCCAAAGGACCCTACGCCCTCCATGTGCATCGCCTGACGGAGGAGGAGCTGCGGTGTGAGGAGGAGCAAGAGGACCCAGACGGGTCTGAAGAATCTAAAGAAGGAGCAGGAGGACGCCGTCGTTAAAGTACGGTAGAGAGAGACTGTATATAGTTACCCGTCGGGGTACAGTGAACTGTTGCTGCTTTACACATGTTCCCCGTTGGAACAAAAGTGAACTTTTACCCGTGTGTCCCTATTCCCACTGACCGAGGACTGAGAGCGGTCACTTCCCCATTGTATATAGTTGCGCTTTCTAAGGCGCCCCCTACTGGTTTTATAAGGAAACCGTTTTACTACAAGAGACTGTCGCATTTTACCCGGTCACAAGTCGCACCGTGACCGGAGGAACAAGAAAGTTTACAAGAAAGTTTTATGAAAAAAGTTTTATGATGTTTATATGTTTTATATGTTTATGATGTTATGAAAAAAAAAAAATTGTATGTTTTTGGATGTTTTGTTTTCCTTACAGCCCGAGGACGTGCTGTGATTTACCAGGGGGGAATGTAGCACCCTGAGGACTCGGCTGCTACAGGGGTATTACACCTCAAGCCAGAGGTGTGGTATTCCACTCCCGGGTAAGGATGGAGTGTGGAACTGAGCTCAGTAGGCTGCATGCACTACACACATCCCATTTCCGGGGGACAGATCGATGGTACTCCCACTAGGTATATGTGCAGGTACGACAGTGTCTGTCCCTGGCTGGAGTGGGAGGGGGTGGAACATCCCAGTAGTGTAGGGGCAGATAGGGGGAGCAGTCTGGGTAATGCTAGGAGCTCATTGGGTGCTGGTCACCTGAGCTCACACATAGAGGGAGTATATAAGGTGGGCACCATCTTAGATCAGGGTCAGTCTTCTGTAGAAGGTCGGTCGGTCAGTCGTCTGTAGAGGATCAGTCAGTCCTGAGAGTGAAGAGAGAGAGGAGAAGAGAAGGACCCAGAGGGGGAGAAGAAGGAACTCCAAGAACCCAAAATTAGACCAGAGGGTGAAGGGTTGGCAACAAGGGTACCGGATCCCAAGCTGGTGGAGGGCACTAATCCTCAGCCAGAGACCGGAGGTCGTGGGCAGGATCTGCCACGACCCTCACTAAATCCACTAAGAAGGCACACCGAGAATAGGGTCAGGGAACCCAGAGAAAAGGTTTACCCAACAAGAGACCCGAGGGAGCCGGATATAAGTGGATCCCTGGTGGGAACGGCTGTAGAAAGGAGAAGTCAGAAAGGGAGCTCAGGACCACGCTCCAGAATTACTTGGGGGTTGGCCGAGTCCAGGACCTGGTGGACGCAGCACGGCTCGGGTGGTCACTCAAGGCCGGAGTGACCAACACAACAGCAGTAAGTAAAACCCTGAACTGCACAGCCTGACTCCGAGCCTTCTTACCATCCACACTGCACCTCCACAACCACCATCCTCTACAACTGACCCCCTGAGGCTATACCCCTCCCGTTGGGGGTTATACTACCAGAGCTGCACACACACCACCAGCCTCAGCGGACCCTTCTGCAGCGGCGGCCGTATTGACCGCAAATCAACGGGTGGCGTAGTCGACATAAAGAACATCCAGTAACATCTGTAAGGACTGCCACACACTGAGCTTGACACCCTGGGCACGGACCGGGTCACCGCCACTCGGAGACTACAACCCCCATCTGACCCGGCTCCGGGTAATTCCCCAAACAGCACTGGCCCAGGGGGCACGTCAACTGCAGCCTACAGAAACGTGACAGGTCCGGGGAAAATACCCAACAGCCTCATCTCATCTCAATGTAAAATCCATTTAGGTGGCACGTAGCGTAAGGCATAAAGGGACGTCAGCACCTTGACATATGATCGTAATGGTGTTATAAGAGATCTGATGAGTCCATCATGACAAATCTAGTGTGGAAAACATCTGCAAATCCGTCTGGAAGTGCACTGGGGCGTATCCCTGCACTTAGACAGCTCCTTTCAAGTGCACGGACACGCCCCTCTGCACTCCCACAACAATCTGCAGACACTCCATTTCCTTTTGACTGGCACATCGGAGCTCTGCAAAAAAAAAAAAGGATAATTTTTCTGGGGAGGGACAATCGACGATACTGTTCTACCACTACTTCCATATGTAAAAGGAAGCTGAGAGGACCCTATAAGCCTCCATATTGATTTAAAGTGATTTCTTATTAGTAGCAATTAAACAACTTGCATTAATACACATCATCTATAGTGACGTCATGAGCCGCCAAGCAACATCATTTAATGGCTCCAGTGCTACAAGACATGACTATGGATGACAAGTCATTGTAGGGTACCGATTACACGCGGTGGGGTCTATCAACAGCATGGGACAACGATATTCTAGAAGTACCTAATATGGTCTGCTTTCTTTAAGGGGTTGCCCACTACCTTGATATTGATCACTTACCCATTGGATAGGTCATTAATATGGAATCAGTGGGGGTCATCTTCACAAGTGAATAGGAGCATGCGGCTCCCTCTCTGGGGGGCTGTCAGAACCCCATCGATTTGATATTGATACCCAATGCTGATGTTATTGACGCGCCCCTGGGCCTGAGTCGCGCAGCGTTGCGCACGCAGGAGCCTACCCGGAGCCGGATCGGATAGGGGTAGTAGTCTCGTGGCGATGACCCGGTCCGTGCCCAGGGAGTCAGACTAAGTGGCGGTATATTAGCAGTAGATGTAGGACGACTACGCCACCCGTTGAATGCAGCTATGGAGCTGCCACTGCAGGGCAGACCGCTGAGGCCGGTGGAAGGATGGTGCAGCGTGGATGGTGTAACCCCCAACGGGAGGGGTATGGCCTCAGGGCAGCCGACGTGGATGATGGGGGTAGCAGGAACCACTCAGAGACGATGCGGTGTAGTTCAGGGTCTTTACTGGTGACAAAGATAGACCCTCCCGGAGTACTGGCTAGCGGTCGGGGCCTGGTCAGTCCTTGAGCAGATGGGATCCCCCTTGGCCAGGCGGAGTTGTAGGCCTCCCCAACTAATTGTACTCTTCTGGCTTCCTTGCTAGAGGCGGGTAAAGGTAGCCCACGTCCCTGAGTGTACCGTGTGGTGCTCACCCGTATGGCCGGTGACTCGGGGCCTTCTAGTGGCTTCCGCTCCACGACAGCGGTGCTGGTCCCACGCGTGTGACCGTGCCTTCGGGTTTCTTGGCCAGAGGACCTGAAATCCCCTGCCGGTCGGTTTCTGCTGCTGGGTCAGGGTTAATCCCCACAGCCTCGGACTCCGGGTCCGGTGGTAACTCTTCAATCAGGGCGAGCTCTTCAGCTGCCAGCCCCTGATTCCTTTTAGCACTGCTCCCACTGAGCTCCTGATCTTTCTTTCCTAAGCTGCTCCTCTTCTTCTCTCTACTCACTAACCCTGCCTCAGCCCCAGCTTTATATAGGGGAAGTTCTTCCCCTCCCAGGACTGGGCAGGAGGTGTGGCATGCATAGGATTCCTGACCAAGAGACCTCCCACCTGCTCTCAGACATAACATTGCTATTACTGTGGAGACCAGACCCCTGGGGTGCCACATTATCAATATCAAAGTAGAGGACAATCCCTTTAATTCCCATTAGGTTCACATTTAATAACCCCAACAAATGCAACGTAATCTCTCAACTAAGACAATAGCACCCCGTGTCACTTACATATTGATGCTGATGGTGAAGTTCTTAAAGGTGATTGGCAGTCTGTACTCCACATCTTTCTGAATTTCAGTAATACTGGAAAGATAAAAAAAAGAAAACATTAATGATGACAATTCTATAAACTGCTGTGTCCCAAAAGAAAAGACAACAGGTGGATATGTGTAAACCTAACCGATGCTCCAGTATTGTGGGTGCTGGAGCGTGCAGTCTCACAAGACACGATTTGTCTACCGTCTTGAATTGGAGGTGCCCCAGCCCCCAATAATGATCTAGGGCTGATTCGGCAGAACAGCGTGAGGTCCGGCAAATCTGACCGCTTTATGGATACAACATGCTCCATATTACGACCACAAGAAAAAAGCCAAATAAAGAAGTGTGAGAACAGGACGGCGATGGGTGTACGGAGGATGGCAGAGAGATGACTGCAGAACGCAGCATAAAGCACTCAGACATTAATCATCCCTGACAAAACATAATACAAGTCCTGCTTCATGCTGGGTACGCTTCTCAGGTAACCCTATACTGAAGGACTTGTACTGTTCATAGACCTAACATACAACACATTACATACAAGTTATCCCGCATCAAGAGACACATGACATAAAATAATAACCATCCTAGACATCAAGTTCCCCTTTGAGAGGTCACAAGGTAATATCCGATGGCTCTAAAATGGAATCTGCCACCAGGTTTTGCTATCCCATCTGCATGATGTAAGGGCAGAAACCTGATTCCAGAAATGTGTCCCTTATTTCGCTGCAGTTTTGATAAATTTTAGTTTTATCTACTGCAGATCTAGCAGTGCTCTGAATGCTGAGCTCCGTATAACCGGCTGCACCACTGATTGGCAGCTTTCTGTGTACACTGTGCATAGGCAGAAGGCTGCTATACAGACCTTGTGAAAAATGAGAAAAGAGAAAGGGAGAAAAAGCGCACCATGTACCACCTGAGGAAGATAGTTCACTATCCAAACGCTTTGTGGAAAGGGCTCATTAAATTTATTTTTTAGTCCTAAAATTTTTTTCACTTCTAGTGTTCATTCTTTTAGCGCCCTATAGACCGCTTTTTTATTTAATTTGGACCACTCCTGAAAAATGAGGGATACCTGGTTGCAGGTTTACTAGTCTTCTAGCCACAACCTCCTACTGATAAAACAAAGATTTTATCAAAACACCAGCAAGCAGCCCAGAAAGTGACACATCGCTGGAATCAGGGTCTCTGTCTCTACATCATGCTGCTCTCGGAATATATGGCAAAAACCTAGTGACAGATTCCCTTTAAGCTCTCATCTCTAGTGATCAGGACCCTAGAATTTTCTTCTGAGGTGGGTTTCCCTTTAGCTCTGCACCTACCTAGCGTCACTGCATGGCTGCGGAAATAAAAAAATAAATAAATAATAAAAAAAATCTTTCTGAATTGTGAAGAGAAGGAGCAGTTGTGGAGTGTCTATATAATAGATGTAGAGAAGTGGGATGACGCGGCCTGTGCTGAGCATTGCCCGGCTGATCGGGTGATGACTGATGGGTCACATGAATGAGTTATTACAGCAGAAACCGCACCCGTCCTGATAACTATTCCTGCAAGGAACCGGCCGTCCCTAACCCTGCAGCTACATAATAGAGATGCAAAGAAGCAAGGAGAAAGAAAGGATGCAATGACCGGGATCACCAAGGAATAGCAAAAATATAGAATTTTATTAAAGACTAAACATACAAGACATGTTAAAAAAAACAACTAAAAAGCAACAATTGCGCCAATGAATAACAAAACCATTGCAAGGTACTGATATGGTTAATCCTCACATATATATGCCCAACTAGTCACAGAAAATCTCAATATATGACTACAGACTGCCCACCACAATATAATAAAGAGCAAGGTAGCAGCAAAGTATCTATTCACAAAGGCATTAATATCCAAATAAGCCTATAAAAATGGTGTCCATTATATAACCCCACAATGAAACCTGCTGCTGACACAATCGCCCCAAATGTGAAACTATACAATTGGATTGCTAAAAGAGCAAGCTAACGCTGTTAGGTCGGGCAGTAGAAAAAAATGATGTAAATACACCTGAACCATCAGGCAACCTACAGAAATGTGCATGGAGGATGTTGTTTTTACATAAGAGTTATGTATACAGAAAAGCTATATGTCCTATACAGGAAAAGTGTGGGATGAGGAGCTTACAAGACCACTAAAGTAAGACATTCACAAGCTCCTTCTGTATACTCCCTGGTGCCGGGGGTCCGACCCCACTGGTTTTACACTGAGAATGGATGGAACTCCTGTAATGTCACCCTTCTTTTCTACAATGTAATCAAGGCAGATTTATATGTCTGAACAAGACTTGTATCGACCCATAAAAGAAAAGAGCCGCAGCTCCACCATACTGAATCCCTGCACAGCGACGCTATCAGCCGTGCAGGGACACAACGCAGCTGCCGTCACTTATATAATGGCCGAATGTGCAGGGAAAAGCCACAACGGACCTCATTGTTCTGAAGGCTGCAGCGTATCCGAGCTATATGTGATACTACTCTGACATAGGGAAAGGGACAAAAACCCTTCAAATAGCAGGGAGTGACGTCTGATTAATATTTAGATTTGTATTGAACATAAAAGCACAATCTTAGGACCATTACATACATTACCAGACTACTTTATAGATGATCAATTGCCAGCACGAGTTATATTACGCCCAAAATATCTCTGCAGCACCACCAAATTGCTGTATGAAAAATATGAGGAGTTATAGAAGTGTGCGCCCACATATTATCTGTACAGGTCCATATATCAGCCACTATTATGTGAAATATGTAATAAAATACACTATTATACATTATTAATGTTCTGTCCCTTTAAAATTCTGTCACCATGGTAACGACAGTCATACTCAGCCAATAGGATTGCTCGGTTTGAATTTGAAAAAAAAAAAAAACTCCTATGTGGTCAGTTTGTTCCATCTGATCTGAGTGTGAAGACAGACACCTGCGATCAGCGAGAGATTATAGGTATAAGACGTGATATAATATAATGGACGGAGCCACATCCCATCACACGCACTCAGCGACCACAACTGACAGGAATCAGCCCATTTACCAGAGGAGAAGTCATTATTCCCCAACACATGATACGCTGAGACACCAGTGGGGGGCGCCACACTCATCACATCTCCCATCTGGAAGGATCCAGCCATCACTTCTAATGGGGGTCACTGCCCTTTTTTGGTGATTGCTGGAGTTTCCCGCGGTCGGACCCCACTGATCTATCAGTCGTCACCGAGCCCAGGGATAAGGGGATGACTTGTTCCATCTGATAATTCCCCTTTAATGAAGCTCAGATACAGAACAGTAAATATCCTCCACATTTCCCAATTTGCCCTTTCCCCAGCAGAGCCCCCGAATTATTTATAGCCAATGTTTCTAAGACCAAAGAAATATCAGCCAATCCCCAAACCCTCTGCTGACGCCTCCTGAGGTTTTATAGATTGTGGAGACATTTCTACAAGAGAAGATATCAGCGGACACCATGGGGATGGAGTATTCTGCCAGCGTTGGAGCAGGTAGTATCCATCACTCACTCACCGTTCTCTATACTCTCGTTACATGGCTTTCTGGGGCTTTCATTAAACAGACTCATCTGTGGGGACATTTTCTTTCCTTTAATGCATATACTTGGTGGTAAATATTTTTCTGAGTTTTATTGAAAATTGTGCACAGTTTGCCTCCTGTACCCTCTGTGCTGTACTGTCTATTGCTGGCTGCAGAACTAGTTAACTGAGAATCCATCAGTGAGCTCCTTCTGACAGTCTTAACATACATACGTCCTCTTTGTACGGTGAGGATTGCTCCTAATATCTGGTTGTGTTTTCTGCAGATTACATCAGTCCTGAGGAACAGCTGAGGAGACTGGCGTATTGTGTGAAGTTTCTCCCTTCTCCCCTCTACAAGAAGGAGGTCAGTGAGACGACTCAGGGCAACGCTACGGCCTCTTCTATAAGGTAGCTGTGTATTCGGATCTTCCTTGTAGCCTCCTAACTTCATCTCTTCTCTTCCAGCGCCTTATGCCGACCAACCCCATTGCCCAAAGAAGATGCATCGAAGAGTATAAAGCCAGGGAGAAAAGGAAGAGGGAAGAAAGGCGCAAGGAACTAAAAGAACGGCGCAAGTACCTGGATGAAGAGGAAGACGAGGAAGAAGAGAAGGAAGAAGAGGAGAAAGCAGCAAAGAAGATAAAGCTGGACATCATGGATTTAAGACAGAAGACACTAAAAGAACTGTGCGCCTACCTGGATGAAGAGGAAGAAGAGGAAGAAGAGAAAGAAGAGAAAGAAGAGAAAGCAAAGAAGATGAAACTCCACATCAAGATCCCTAGGGGGGAAGTGACGGCCAAAGGCCAGAAAAGAAGACAACCGATCCCAACAACAAGAAGGAAGAAGGAGAACCAGACCAACTTCCGCCAGTACATCAACCGGTATTTGAGAGGAAAGAGGAGCATCATGTGGACCATCCTGCTGGAACCTCTCTGCCGATAACATCACATACGGCAATACCGGCTGGTAAGTATCAGACCACCAAATAACAGCAGGATAGTGTAATATAGTGGTAGTGTATCAGTATTAGTGTAATAAGAGTAATAATACTAGCGATAATAGTAAGAAATAAATAAAATAGTAATAAAATAACAGTAGTAATAGTAGTAGGTAGAATAGCAGTGTGATCCAGGGTCCTAGGACTGATCGCCTTTTCTCGGGGTCAAGAAGGAATTTTTCCCCTGTGACACAAATTGGCTGAAGGTGTCCAGGGGTTTTTGCCTTCTTCTGGATCAACACTGTAGTTATAGGGTAGTATTAGTAGTGATAGGAAAGAATAATAATAATGTAAAAATATAGCAGGTTATTAATAATAATAAGCATATTAAATAGCTATATTTATAAAAATAAAAACATAAATTAAAATAACTCCAGTAGCACAATAAGTAATATATTAATTATATAACTAATAATAACATTATTAGGTTTGATCCAGGGTCCTAGGACTGATCGCCTTTTCTCGGGGTCAAGAAGGAATTTTTCCCCTGTGACACAAATTGGCTGAAGGTGTCCTGGGGTTTTTGCCTTCTTCTGGATCAACACTCTAGGTATAGGGTAGTATTAGTAGTGATAGGAAAGTAGAATAATACTGTAATAAGATAGCAGGATGTTAATAATAGTAAGAATATAAAAATAATTATAGTGTTGTTTTGATTATTTTAAGTAGTTATAGAAAAGTTAGAATAGCAAAGTAATAAGATAGCAGGACATAAATAATATATAATCTATAAAAAGTACAAAAACCTAAATTAAAATACTAATAACTACAGTAGCAGTACAATTAGTTGTGTAATATTAATAAGAATTATTAATAACTAGTAATAACATTATTAGATTTGATTCAGGGTCCTAGGACTGATCGCCTTTTCTCGGGGTCAAGAAGGAATTTTTCCCCTGTGACACAAATTGGCTGAAGGTGTCCGGGGGTTTTTGCCTTCTTCTGGATCAACACTAAGTATAGGGATTTTAGTAATACCATTATCATAAACACAAGAGTAATAAAAAATTATAAAACTAATTAAAAAAATGAATTATAACAGGTACAATTGATTGCATTAGTACAGTAATAATAAACATTAAAAATGGTGGTCCTAGTTAGTAAGTTAGTGTAGTGTTAGTGTAGGGACCCATCTGAAGAGGTCGCCTTGACGTTGGCAGATGGGCTCGCACAATTTGCTCAAAGTGTGCGCTAAGAACCTCATATTTCTATGTACAGGAGATCTAGCAGTAATACCATTCAGGAGATAGGTATTTGTGTACACACATTTTGTTATATACTTTTGCGCCGCACACAGGGCAGGTATACAGGTACAGGACGCTCATATGTAGTGAGAGTGTTGCAGTAATATTATAACTGGGCCTTAAGGGTAAAATGTTGATAACTACAGGTCCTGGAAACACATCAGAAACTAGAACCTGTAAGTAACTGGTTCCCAGCTAGTGATTAATATGTAAAGGGCAGTCTGGTACCAGGACCCGCGTTATAGGACACATTATCATCAGGCAGGTGCAGTCAGGGCTCTTACAAGATCTGTGGCAGCCGTGTGGCGGTATAACACAGTCCCGCTCCTGCCTCAGGCACCAGCAGTGGAGCCAACCCTGATCCTGGCAGCTTAACCCCTTATATGACACAGTCAGTGGCTTTCACAGCATTTAGGCACTTAAGACCGGAGAGGGAGGCGCGATCATGGTGCCAATGAGTTTCTATGGCAGCTGAGATCTAACAATGGACCCCATGACGGCCATCTTACTGTTCTTATTAGACCCCGGCTGAGGAGAGGTCTATGAGGACACCGGTCAGAGTTATGTCGCCTGCTCTGCAGCTATTAGAAATATCTAGGGCTGATTAGTTTGCTATCTGTAAATCGGATCTAGCCCTGCCCCCCCCCCCAGCAGCACTGGGCTACCACTGGTGTGATCAGGGCTATTGGGCTCCTAGATTGGGCAGAGGAGCTCAGTCTTCAGCAGGAGCTGGCTGAGGAGAGCGGAGCGACTTGCATGGGGCTGCTGCACAAGAAGCAGATCACAAGGTGGAGATTTATCCGGAGACGCGGTACCCGGGCTGTGATCTGCTTTGCAGGCTGCATAGTCGCTGCCTCCTAAGACCCGAACTTCACCTCTAACAGGCACAGCAGAGCTCGGATGGCTGCAAGTGCCGGAGAGTGGCTGATTATTGACTGCTGTGTCTCCTGCACTCAGATAAGAGCGGTACAGAGCGGGGGCTCAGTAATGGTGAATACGGGAAGTGTCCACCCCTCACATGCCCTATATGTGGCCCCCAGAGGTAAAGTCTTCCCTGTACCCAGCGCCTCCTCCCGCCTTCACTGCTGGCGTGCGCCATTGCTTAGAGGGGATGTCTGAAGATAACAAGTTACATAGTTTTTAAGGTTGAAGGAAGACTAAGTCCATCTAGTTCAACCCATAGCCTAACATGTTGATCCAGAGGAAGGCAAAAAAAAACCCTGTGGCAAACACTAAGCTCCACATTGGGGAAAAAAATTCCTTCCCGACTCCATACGACAATCAGACTAGTTCCCTGGATCAACGCCCTATCATGGAATCTAGTTTTTGTAACCTGTAATATTATACTTTTCAAGAAAGGAATCCATGCCTTTCTTAAATTTTAACAGTGAATCACTCATTACAACATCATGCGGCAGAGAGTTCCATAGTCTCACTGCTCTTACAGTAAAGAATCCCCGTCTGTGATTATGATTAAACCTTCTTTCCTCCAGACGTAGAAGATGCCCCCTTGTCCCCGTCTCAGGCCTCAGAGTAGAAAGATCAGTAGACAGGTCTTTGTACTGTCCCCTCATATACTTGTACATAGTAATAAGATCACCCCTAAGCCTTCTTTTTTCCACAGTAAATAACCCCAAGTGTAATAACCTGTCTTGGTATTGCAGACCCCCCAGTCCTCTAATAAGCTTTGTCGCTCTTCTCTGCACCCGCTCTAGTTCAGCTATGTCTTTCTTATACACCGGAGACCAGAACTGTACACAGTATTCTAAGTGTGGTGGCACTAGTGACTTGTATAGAGGTAAAATTATCTTCTCCTCATGAGCATCTATGCCTCTTTTAACGCATCCCATTATTTTATTTGCCTTTGCAGCAGCTGCCTGACACTGGCCACTAAACATGAGCTTGTCGTCCACCAATACACCCAGGTCTTTTTCAGTGACAGATTTATCCAGTGTTTTACAATTAAGCATATAATTATACATTTTATTTCCTCTGCCCAAGTGCATTACCTTACATTTATCCCCATTAAAGCTCATTTGCCATTTATCAGCCCAAGCTTCTAGTTTACATAGATCCTCCTGTAATATAAAATTGTCCTCCTCTGTATTGATTACCCTGCAGAGTTTAGTGTCATCTGCAAATATTGAAATATTACTCTGTATGCCCCCTACAAGGTCATTAATAAATATGTTAAAAAGAAGGGGGCCCAATACTGACCCCTGTTGTACCCCACTGTTAAATGAGACCCAGTCTGAGTGTTTTCCATTAATAACCACCCTTTGTTTCCTATCACTGAACCAATTCTTAACCCACATACATATATTTTCCCCTATCCCCATTGTTCTCATTTTATGTATCAACCTTTTGTGTGGAACCGTATCAAAAGCTTTTGAAAAGTCCATATACACAACATCCACTGCATTTCCTTGGTCCAGTCCAGAACTTGCCTCCTCATAAAAACTGATCAGATTAGTCTGACAGGAACGGTCCCTTGTAAACCCATGTTGACATTGGGTCATGAGGTTATTCTTCTTCAGATACTCTATTATAGCATCTCTTAGGAAACCCTCCAGGATTTTACCCACAGTAGAGGTTAAGCTTACTGGCCTATAATTTCCAAGTTCGGTTTTTGTCACCTTTTTGAATATTGGCACCACATTTGCTATACGCCAGTCCTGTGGTACAGACCCTGTTATTATGGAATCTTTAAAGATTAAAAATAATGGTCTATCTATGACGTTACTTAATTCCTGCAGTACTCGCGGGTGTATCCCATCCGGGCCTGGGGATTTGTCAACTTTAGTTATCACTTATCCACAGGCTCAGTGATCACTTACTGATCGTGGGGTCTGACCACTGCGAACCATCGTCTGATCGGGAAGGAACGGAAAGTCAGGGAACAACTGCAGCTCCATTCATTCTCTATGGGGCTCTGGAAAAAGCCGAGCTCAGCGCTTGGATGCCACATAGGGAATGAATGGAGCAGATCCTGGAGTAATAACATGTCCTCCTCAGCTTTCTGTCTGTGTAAGTGGCTCAGCCCTCGTCTCCCCTTTTGTTCCCGACTTCTGTTTTGTTCCCTGTGGACTTTCTCTCAGTCCTCTGCAGCCATTATGTGTGTAGACAACTTCAAAAAGAAAAAGTAGCAGAACATCAGTCATCTAATAATCCACGATATTCAGGGGGGAAAACAAAACGGTGATGTTCTTACACAGTCGCCTCCTCCTGAGCTGATGAAGATGTCGATGGCAGCACATTGCGGTTTGTGTTCTCTGCCTGAATATCGCGGATTATGTGACGTCCCGCAGCTTCTCATCATCCATGTTGGGCTGTTGGACGACGTGTGGACGCTCGGCTTGTTGGATTCTTGTGTTACTACCAGCACTGACTTTATATTGGGACTCCTGTGCCGATTCACATTTCTAATTGCAGCGTGTTATACCAGCACGTGACGGCTGCCACAATCACGTGACAGCTGCCACAATCACATGACGGCTGCCACAATCACGTGACGGCTGCTACAATCACGTGACGACTGTAGCGTCGGCGTCCCTGCCTCCTGCTAGGCAGGGACGCCGTTCCCCTCACCTCTCCGCTCCGTGCCCGGCGTCTTCCTCCCACTCTGCTGGCAGCGCACGCTGCTTTGTGGTCAATGTGCTTAGTGCGCGCGCGCGCTCCCTCTCTCTTAAAGGGGCCGCGCGCGCAGTCCTAAGGAGTCCCCGGCCAATGGCCGGAGGACCTCACCATATATAAGGCACCTCCTCCAAAATGGAGGTGCCCGAACTCTGTTGTTGCAAAGCCTTTCAACTCTGCTTCAGCCCTCAGGTCCCGTTGCCTGATACCTGCCTGATACCTGCCTGATATCTGCCTGATATCTGCCTGATTTCTGTCTACCTGCTTGTGACGCACCCCCTGGGCCATGTTCAGGGGATACCCGGAGCCGGATCTGGATAGGGGTAGTAGTCCTTGTGGCGGTGACCCGGTCCGTGCCCAGGGTGTCAAACTAAGTGGCAGTCTATGGCAGTAGATGTTAACTTGATTGTCGACTACGCCACCCGTTGAGTGCGGCTTTGACGCCGCCGCTGCAGAGCAGTCCGCTGAGGCCGGTGGTATATGTGCAGCAGTGATGGTATAACCCCCAACGGGAGGGGTATGGCCTCAGGGCAGCAGGTGTGGATGATGGGGGTTGTGATGATGCAGAAAGAAGACTCAGAGTCAGGAGATGCAGTTCAGGGTTTTTACTTACTGGTGTTCTTTTGGTCACTCTGGCCTTGAGTGACCACCCGAGCCGTGCTGCGTCCACCAGGTCCTGGACTCGGCTAACCCCCAGGCGATTCCGGAGCGTGGTCCTGAGCTCCCTTCTGACTCTCTCTCTCTCTCTGGCCGTTCCCACCAGGGATCCACCTGTGTCCGGCTCCCTCGGGTCTCTTGTTGGTTGAACCTTCCCTGGCTTCCCTGACCCTATGCTCGGTGTGCCATTCTGGTGGATTTGGTGAGGGTCGTGGCAGATCCTGCCCACGACCTCCGGTTCCTGGCTAAGGTTTGTTTTGGCCTCTGCCAGCTTGGGATCCGGTACCCTTGTCCGCCAACCCTTCACCCTTTTGTCTTTATTCTGGGGTCTTGGGGTTCCCTTCTTGTCTTTCTCTCTGGGTCCTTCTTTTCTCCTCTCTCCCTCTGCAGGCTTGGCTCTGGAGCTGGGCCCAGCCGGAGCCACAGCTCCCTGTCAGCCCTCCTGGCTGAGCTCCTCTGCTCTGCTCCTCAGGCTAAAAAAACCCTGTCCTAAGATGGTGCCCACCATATATACTCCCTCTATGTGTGAGCCCAGGTGACTAGCACCCAATGAGCTCCTAGCTTTACCCAGACTACTCCCCCTATCTGCCCCTACACTACTGGGATGTTCCACCCCCCCTCCCACTCCAGCCAGGGACAGACGCTGTCGTACCTGCACATATACTGGTGGGAGTACCGTAGTTCTGTCCCCCGGAAATGGGATGTATGTAGTGCATGCAGCCTACTGAGCTCAGTTCCACACTCCATCCTTACCCGGGAGTGGAATACCACACCTCTGGAGTGAGGTGCAATACCCCTGTAGCAGCCGAATCCTCAGGGTGCTACATTCCCCCCTGGTAAATCACAGCACGTCCTCGGGCTGTAAAAGAGCAAAATATCCAAAAACATACAAAATTTTTGCAAAAACATCAAAAACATATAAAACACTATATATATATCAGCAGCATAATACTGTTCATATAAAACATTTTTGACCTCTGGCCACTTGTGCAAATTGTGACCAGGTAAGTGCCACAGTCTCTGGTAGAAAAAACAGTTTCCTATAAAACCGGTAGGGGGCACTTTAGGAAGCGCAACTATTTACAAGGGATATGGCCGCTCTCAGTCCTCGGCCAGTGGGGAAAAGGGGATGGCTGCTCACAGTCCTCAGCCTGTGGGGAGATGGGACACACTGGAACAGTTCACTGGTCCCAACGGGGACTATAATGGTAACAGTTCCTGTACCCTAACGGGTAACTATTTTACAGTTCCATTTACCGTACTTTAGTAGCGGCGTCCTCCTGATGCTTCCTCCCTGTACCCTTCAGACCCGTCCGGGTCCTCTTGCTCCTCCTGACAATTCAGCTCTTTCTCTGTCAGTCGGTGCACATGAAGGGCATAGGGTCCTTTGGCACATTGGTGCCGGGTGAAGGTGACCTCATCACCCAGGTAAAGGTCACGACCTCTGTGTCCCTCCGGTAGGTGGGACTCGACATCTCTTCTGGTCACGAAGACGTCGCCGGGGGTGTGATGATCTCTGATGAAGCCCCAACCGTGCTGCAGTTGGAATTTGATTACAGTCCCGGTGGCACGGGGACCGTGGGCTGCACGGGGGTTCCTTCGGGTCCGGCTCTTTTGTTCTGCACTCTTTACTTGCAGCCGCTCCTCGCGGACCCGTCTCTCTCTCCGTTCTCGCTCAAAGACTTTCAACTGCTGGCGGCAGCACTCCGCACGCTCAGTTGCAGCCGCCCGGGTCTCTTGAGTGAACCCGATGAGGTCTCCTCCTGCGGGGTCCCACTCAAACTGCGCCTCCTCTAACGAGAGCGGGGTCATCTTGACGGGCGCCGGAACCGGGATTAGGGGCTCATCCAGGGGTCTTTCTTTCCGGAGTCGGGGATGGTGGTACTCCGGCGGCCACACAAAGGGCTGCCCATCCGGGCAAGTGTGCTGGGCAAACAAGTCCTCACCCAGGTGCGGCACAGTGGAAGCTGAGGGCGCGGTGGTGGCAGCGGCACCCGGGATCACTAGGCCTTGCGACCAGGCTTGGGGTACCCTGAAGGTAAAGGGCACCGTGAAGACGGCGGCGCCCGGGGGCACTCGGCCTTGCGACCAGGCCGGTGGCGTCTCCTGCTTGGCCGCGCTCAGGGTTGAGGCGCGTGACGTCACAGGGGGCGTGGTCGCGGCTCCTGCTTGGGGCCTAGTCTGGAGCGGTAGCGGTGCGGCAACGGGCACGATCGGTGGGATTTCGGGCTCTGCGACGGGGAGCGGGGGTAGACTTACGGCGGCTGGGCTTGGGGTAGTGACGTCCCCTTTACTTGCCTCCGTCTCTTCAGCTCCCTCTGCGGCGTCGTCTCCGGCCTCCGTCCCTTCTGCATCCTCTTCAGGGGCAGGCGTGCTCCTCGTTGCGGGTGGTGTGCTCCGCTGGTGGGTTCCAGCCTGCTGGGCCATCTCCCTGCTCCACTCCATCAGCGTTTCTCGCTGCACCTGGGCCATCCTCCGTGCGAGGCCCTCCAGCGCGGTCTGTGCACGCTCCCGGTCTCGGGGAAGCTGTGCCAGGATCTCCACCAGGTCTTGTGGGGTGGTTGCTTGCATCAGGCTCCTGACCACAGGGTCGGTGCTGCCTGCCTCTCCCTCCATCTCCGGGTACGGCTCCTCCAAGCTGCTCCCATCTTCTCTCTTTTGTTCTGTCTCCGCCCACATTGAGGGCGGTCCTGGGGCAACTTGGTGATTGTCAGTTCCAGGGGCAGACCCCCCACGCTGATGGACATCTCAATCATTGCAGTCTCTGCTGGTGGGGGCGGTCTTCGTTTTTGGCGCCATTCTTGGTCCTGGCCCACGATGGGAGGTGGCCTCTTGCCACCCTCTGGCACGCCCATAATGGCGTCCGCTCTGCCAGGGCGGGAAATCTTCTGAAATGGCGGGAACCGCTTCCCAGTGGCGGGAAACTCTGTGGATGGCGGGAAAAGACTGCAGATGGCGGGCAAATGGCGGGAAACGATACGAGATGGCGTCCGATGGCGGGGACCCTCCGGAATTGGCGGGAGACTTCTTTTTACGGTACAGATAAACTTTTCTTCAGGCACGCAGTACCCGGTGGTTGCAGGCACGTGATCCTGCCGACTACGCCAAAGTTGACGCACCCCCTGGGCCATGTTCAGGGGATACCCGGAGCCGGATCTGGATAGGGGTAGTAGTCCTTGTGGCGGTGACCCGGTCCGTGCCCAGGGTGTCAAACTAAGTGGCAGTCTATGGCAGTAGATGTTAACTTGATTGTCGACTACGCCACCCGTTGAGTGCGGCTTTGACGCCACCGCTGCAGAGCAGTCCGCTGAGGCCGGTGGTATATGTGCAGCAGTGATGGTATAACCCCCAACGGGAGGGGTATGGCCTCAGGGCAGCAGGTGTGGATGATGGGGGTTGTGATGATGCAGAAAGAAGACTCAGAGTCAGGAGATGCAGTTCAGGGTTTTTACTTACTGGTGTTCTTTTGGTCACTCTGACCTTGAGTGACCACCCGAGCCGTGCTGCGTCCACCAGGTCCTGGACTCGGCTAACCCCCAGGCGATTCCGGAGCGTGGTCCTGAGCTCCCTTCTGACTCTCTCTCTCTCTCTGGCCGTTCCCACCAGGGATCCACCTGTGTCCGGCTCCCTCGGGTCTCTTGTTGGTTGAACCTTCCCTGGCTTCCCTGACCCTATGCTCGGTGTGCCATTCTGGTGGATTTGGTGAGGGTCGTGGCAGATCCTGCCCACGACCTCCGGTTCCTGGCTAAGGTTTGTTTTGGCCTCTGCCAGCTTGGGATCCGGTACCCTTGTCCGCCAACCCTTCACCCTTTTGTCTTTATTCTGGGGTCTTGGGGTTCCCTTCTTGTCTTTCTCTCTGGGTCCTTCTTTTCTCCTCTCTCCCTCTGCAGGCTTGGCTCTGGAGCTGGGCCCAGCCGGAGCCACAGCTCCCTGTCAGCCCTCCTGGCTGAGCTCCTCTGCTCTGCTCCTCAGGCTAAAAAGACCCTGTCCTAAGATGGTGCCCACCATATATACTCCCTCTATGTGTGAGCCCAGGTGACTAGCACCCAATGAGCTCCTAGCTTTACCCAGACTACTCCCCCTATCTGCCCCTACACTACTGGGATGTTCCACCCCCCCTCCCACTCCAGCCAGGGACAGACGCTGTCGTACCTGCACATATACTGGTGGGAGTACCGTAGTTCTGTCCCCCGGAAATGGGATGTATGTAGTGCATGCAGCCTACTGAGCTCAGTTCCACACTCCATCCTTACCCGGGAGTGGAATACCACACCTCTGGAGTGAGGTGCAATACCCCTGTAGCAGCCGAATCCTCAGGGTGCTACACTTGCAATCCTGTGGTCCCACAGTCTACCTACCAGCACCTGCCAGTCTGTCTATGGATCAGTCCGCCTGCGGACCAGGAACTACCTGCCAGATACCTGCCTGCCTGTCCAGAGACTCTTACCCGCTCACCTGGGAGCGCTCATCTGGGAGCGCTCACCTGCTACCCGCCTGCTAGCCTACCTGGAGGCTTAGCAGTCACTTGCTGTGACCACCTGCCTGTCCAGAGACTCTCACCCGCTCACCTGGGAGCGCTCTCCTGCTACCTGCCTGCTAGCCTACCTGGAGGCTTAGCAGTCACTTGCTGTGACCACCTGCCTGTCCAGAGTCTCTTACTCGCTCACCTGGGAGCGCTCACCTGCTACCTGCCTGCTAGCCTACCTGGAGGCTTATCCGTCACTTGCTGTGACCACCTGCCTGTCCAGAGACTCTTACTCGCTCACCTGGGAGCGCTCACCTGCTACCTGCCTGCTAGCCTACCTGGAGGCTCTGCCATCACTTGCCGTGACCCCCTGCCTGCACAGAGACTCTTACCCTGTTGTCACTTGCCGTGACCACCCGCCTTTCAAGAGACTGTCCCCGTCACTTGCCGTGACCACCCGCCTGTCAAGAGACTGTCCCCGTCACTTGCTGTGACCGACCTGCTCTTCTACCCTGAGACTGTCCTTGTCACTTGCGGTGTCTACCTACCCGCCTTCCCTGGGAGCCACCCGCTTCCTTACAAGGACTGCCCTTTGTATAGTAACTCAGAGGTTCCACCTCCCAGACCCGTTACAGTTTGCTCGGGCCATGGAACCCGGTGGCACCCAAGCTCCCTCGCTCTTGGACCTATGTCATGAACTTTCCCGTCAGAGGTCCCAACAGGAGTCCATCCTGAGTCACCTGCGTAGTGTTAACTCTCGCCTGGACACACTGACTGTCTCATCGGGAGCTGCTTCCACTCGCACACTTACTACCCCGGCACCGCCGCTGCCCATCAATACCATAGCATCCCTTCCCGGTCCCCTTCTCTCCGCCCCGCCTCGTTTTGGCGGAGATCCCGGTCAGGCATCACTAACCAGTGCACTCTGCACTTCGAACTTTTGGCACACCAGTTTTCCACCGACCGAGCCAAAGTAGCCTTCATCATGTCCCATCTCACGGGGGAGGCGCTGGCTTGGCTAAATCCTCTATGGGAGAGAGGAGATTCCCTGGTGTCCAACCTGCCAGCCTTTCTCACGGCTTTCCGGAAAGTCTTCGACGAACCAGGACGGAAGACCTCATCCGCCTCATCTCTGCTACGCCTCCGTCAAGGAAGTCTCACCGTGGGCCAATATGCCATACGGTTCCGTACCCTTGCTTCGGAGCTTGCCTGGGATAACGACGCCCTGGTGTCCGTCTTCTGGGAGGGTCTGTCCGGCCGTATTAAAGATGAACTCGCCGGTCGGGACATTCCTACCACTCTCGACGACTTAATAACACTCGCCACCCGGATTGACATCCGGTTCGAGGAGCGCACCAAAGAGGTCACCCGTGAGAGGTTTCCACGCCTTGCCCCTACCTTTCAGAAACCCGTCACTCCCTCCGTTCCTCCGTTACTCCTCAGGCGCACTCACCCGAGCCTATGCAGGTCGACCAGACCAAGATGGTCAAAACCCGTCAAGAATTACGCCGTGCCGAGGGGAGCTGTTTCTACTGTGGCAGTAAGGAGCACCGGATCCGTTCCTGCCCGGAGAGGTCGGGAAACGCCTGTGTCTAGGATCGCTCAGAGAGGTCGTCCTAGACAAGAGTAAACCCTCTCCATCTCTGATGCTGTCGGTCTCTATCATCTGCGGGGAGAACAGTTTCTGTGAACTAGCTCAACTTGACTCTGGAGCTGCCGGAAATCTCATTTCTCTATCCCTGGTAGAGAAATACCACATTCCCACCAAACCCCTGGCTGTACCCTTATCTGTCGCCTCCGTGGATGGGGGTCTCTTACCGCATCCCATTCAACTCATCACCGAATCCATAACTCTGCAGGTGGGAATGCTGCACTCTGAGAGCATCTTCTTCCATGTTCTGCCTGGACTCTCTCACGCCCTCTTGCAAGGCCTACCTTGGCTCCAGAAACATGCACCCGTGCTTGATTGGCAGACCGGAGAAGTCCTTCGCTGGGGAGAGGACTGCCATAAGACTTCTTTAGTTCCCGTTCTTCCTGCCCGTCCTTCTCCTACCCCAGCCAATCTACCCGGCCTACAGGTTCCCTATTGGTCTTATGCGGATGTCTTTAATAAAGAGAAGCAGAGACATTACCCCCTCATAGACCATACGATTGCCCAATCGACCTGATACCCGGCGCTACTCCTCCCCGTGGGCGTATTTACCCTTTGTCCGCTGCTGAGACCCGGTCCATGTCTGAATATATTGAGGAGAATCTGGCCTGGGGATTTATCCGGAAATCTACCTCCCCGGCGGGAGCAGGCTTCTTCTTCGTCAAAAAGAAAGACGGCTCACTCCGTCTAGACATTAGAAACGTATCGTCACATTTAATGTCGGAGGTGTAGATCACTTTAAGAGAACTTCCGTCCCGTCCTGTAATGAGCCATGTGAGCTCCTTGCCTGATCAGGATAACAGAGGGGTGGAATGTATTTGTACACCGGACAGATTAGTTGTTGGCTTCTCGGGTTTGGGCTTTGGACGCTGTAGGCCTCGTCTTTACAATGTACTGCCTCCTCTCTGTTTACAGCCTGGGAAGACACATGATAAGTTCAGGTAATATGATCTGTAGGAAAAAAATTGGTGAAGCCGGTCTGCGGGACTAAGTTTAGATCAAGTGCGTCAGTAACCTTTATCTCACCAAACAGGTCACAGTCATTCACGTTCATTTCAGATCTCACATGTACAAATACACATGAATGAGCACGGTCATGCACTGTGGACTTGTGGACTGAGGCCACGGCCCCACTATCAGTATTCGGTCAGTATTTTTTCTCAGGAGTGGGAGACAAAACCAGGAGTGGGTGATAAATGCAGAATTGGTGACTTGTTTCTATTAGACCGTTTCTCTGATTGTTCCTCACCTGGTTTTGGCTCCCACTCCTGAGAAAAAATACTGACCGAATACTGATAGATAGTGTGGCCAATCATCAGCGTCAGGCCACAGCCCCACTGACAAGTCCACCGGTGCTCATATAAAGCCTTTTCAAAAGGGCCGATACAAAGTGTACCAAGATGGTTGCTTATTGTCGGCAGCACGTCCTGTTTACATGGGCAGATGAGATGACTATAAACAATCCAATCAGGAGATCGATGAGTCTTTTTCTAAATAATACATTGTTCCTGGTTAATAATATTTTTTTAGGACTTGGACCTCCTAAAATTAGGACTTTAAAAATCCTAAATATTTTCACCGTGATAGTGATGCTCATAGTCAGTCTCCTCTCATATGCCACAGCAATTCCAACAGTAAAGCGTTCTCCCATACACAAGAGTACTTCAGCCGAGTGTCTCTGTGTTCTCTATAAGAGAACCGCAGTCCTACATCTTTGGTGATAAGTTATCTCCAGGGAAACAGAAGGATCAATAGTTCAAAATCGGACATGTCGGACACTTTAGAGGTATTCTCATCTCCAAAATCCTATCCCAATATGTAGTAGGTGTAATAATATTAGCAAATACCTACAATTATAAATGTAGGATAGTTCTTCTGATTAGCTATGTCACTTACCCCATGTGCAGGGCATTGCAGTAGCTTAGGTATTCATTATTACGACCACTAAGCGTAACTATGTGTGGTCGTAACCATGGATGCCTAAGCTACTGCAATGCCTTGCACATGGGGTAAGCAACATTGCTAATCAGAAGGCCTATACTACATTTCTAATTGGAGGTATTTGCTAATATTATTATTACACCTACTACATATTGGGATAGGATCTTGGAGATAGGAATACCCCTTTAACTTCCCCAACAATCAGTTGTCTGGGCCCCCATACACATTTGAGTTTCAGCTGAATCTGTCAATATCGGTGGGATAGGTCAACATTAGTCTAATATGTATGGTGGGCCTTCAGTTAGATATTTTGGTTCTAATCCAGCTAAATATACCAGTAGAGTTTATACAATGGGCTCTGTGCTGCTTTATAATGGTCACCCCAGAGTTTGAAGCCCCCGTAGATCCCAGTATACCACACAATAGAACATTTGCTGCATTTTACAACAGTTTGGCTTTTGTAGATCCTTATTTCCATAAAGAACGGATGCAGCCAAATATCCCAGAATACTAAGAATTCTTCAGGAATGGTTCCTTGAATAGTCAGGTATTTTCTTTTTTTCCTCAATGTCCTGGAAAGAGGTGAAGGCTCAGCAGGAGAAGCTCCGAGATGATCATTCCATCATAATGTGTCATTGTCGAGTCTTCAGATGTGGTCCTCTCCCCGCGTGGGGTTTTCCTTTTAGGAGGAAGCTTTAGATTTACCACGTCAGTGTTCTGCATTGTTACTTATTTTTATGTTATGTGAATGTTTTATACACGAGAACATTGACCACTGAGCCTTTATTATAGAATTCTCGGTAAAGCTACTGAATATAGCCTAATGATAATATACAATCACGTTTGTTGTACTTGCCGAATTTTATTCTAGTGGTTTCCTGCTTCCTGACTAATTGTGATTTAGATGAAATACTATCTGACCGCGGTCACTTGTGAGGTCCGAGTACTATCTACGTCTTATACGAGTGTTGATCATGTTAAGGAATATATCAGCTAGAAATTTCTGTAATTATTAAAACCAGACATTTATATTCTTTTTTATCAATAGGTTTTTAATTTCTGATTGTCAAGATTTTTCTAATTGTATTCTCTCTAAATGATCAGGCGGCAATATTACCTGAGCTGATAAGCCTTACAGTGGATATATGGACCACTTTAGACTGTGGATGTTCACTGGGTTATAGGCATGCTCTCTGACCTGTGCAGAGGTCATTGTGCAGAGAGGGGGGAGAAGGTCAGCTGAGACCATCACCTTTTGTGAATGGTGGATCCTGTATTATCTATATGACAAGATGTTACCTTTTATTTTAATCCTGTCTGTGATGATAATAAGATGGCTGCTGAGAATCTCTACAGAACAGGCAGGGTAAGCCAATGCTGAGACTTAATATGCATTTACACTGAAAGATTATAAACGAGAGCTGCTGAGAAGTGGAGTGTAAATAGGCTATAGGGTAAAACGAGAAAAAGACGGATTTTGGTAAGACCTTACCTGTAAAATCCTTTTCAGCGAAGGAAGGAAGGGAGACACAGATCCATTACTAGTGGGGGTAGGCGGAGCCCCACAGGATAGACCACCTCAGATTTAAAAATAGTGACAACCGGCCCCTCCAGCTTAGGCTCCTCCTACTCCCAAGTTCTCCAGTCCGTACACAAGCTAAGGAAGAGCAGACAACACCAGGGGAACAACACAACCCCTTCTGAAAATTCAGAAATGTGAGAGAACAGGTTATGTATATAACAGCATGAAAACACACAGTCCCAGGCACTACTTACTGGACCTGACAACTGCGATGAGCTGGCAATGCTGGAACAGAGCCCTAGTGCGCCAACCCCAGACCAGATGACCGCCATCAGGAGGGAGTCGCGACGCATCTAGAAAAACCATAATACACTTCTGCCATGGGAGGGTGCTGTGTCTCCCTTACTTCCTTCGCTGAAAAGGATTTTACATGTAAGATCTTACCAAAATCCGTCTTTCAGCAGCAGAAGGGAAGGAAGGGAGACACAGATCCATTACTAGTGGGACGTCCAAAAGCAGTCCAAAACTCAAGGGTGGGAAACAGTGGCAGAATCGCCAACACCCCAACAACTTAGGCAAGTGCGCAACAAGCGCCGAGCAAAAAATAAAGAGATAACCTAAACCACCGCCGCCTGCAGTACCCTGCGTCCCAAGGCCGCATTGGCGGAAGCACTCACGTCCACTTTATAAAATTTAGTAAAAGTGTGAACGGAGCACCAGGTAGCCGCCTGGCAGAGCTACGCTGCCGAAGCCCCCTGACGAAAAGCCCACGACGAACCAACAGCTCTCGTGGAATGAGCTTGAACCTTAACCGGACAAGGCTCGCCCTTGAGCCGGTACGCCTCCAGGATAGCCGAACATATCCACCGAGCTATAGTGTCCTTGGAAGCCCGCTGACCACGGCGACGACCAGCAGGAATCACAAACAGAGAATCCGATTTTCGAAACCCTTGCGTGATTGAAAGATAGAACTTCAATGCCCGCACCAAATCCAACGAGTGCAAGGCCCGCTCCTTCGGACTCTTTGGTTTCGGACAGAGGGAAGGCAACACGATGTCCCGATTGAGGTGGAAAACGCGACACCACTTTAGGTAAAAAATCTCCACGGGTACGAAGCGCAACACGATCCGGGTGGAATTCCAGAAAAGGGGGCGAGCAAGACAGTGCCGCCAACTCCTAAACCCTTCTTTAAGAGATGACCGCCATCAGGAAGGCCACCTTCCAAGAAAGCAAGTAAAGCGTAGCTGAATCCATAGGCTCAAACGGCCCATGCTGAAGAGCCTCCAAAACTAAATTGAGCCGCCAAGGAGCCAGAACCGCCCTCCGAGGCGGAAACTGACGTGCAACCCCGCGAAAAAATGAACGCACATCCCTGCGTGAGGCAATAGCCTTCCGAAAAAGCCCGGATAGTGCAGAGACCTGACCCCGCAAGGTACTAACTGCTAGACCCTTGACCAGACCACATTGAAGAAAGGCCAAGAAGTTGGGAATGGAAAAAACCCTCGGGTTCCTTGACGATCCAGAACACCATGAATAGAAGGCCTCCCAAGTTCTGTGATAAAACCTAGTCGTAGCTGGACCTCTGGCCGCCTGCATGGTGGCAATGACCTCGGCCGAAAACCCACGACGGGTCAAGATTTCGGTCTCAAGAGCCACGCCGTCAAACGAAGTGACTTCAGGTCCGGATGACGAATGGGCCCTTAGGTTAACAGGTCCGGGCGAAGAGGCAGTGGAAACGGAGGCGCCGCCAGAAGAGACACCAGCGTTGAATACCACACCCTCCGCGGCCAATGCGGTGCCACCAAAATCGCCGATACTCGTTCGAGATTGATCCGCTTGATCACCAGAGGAAGTAAGGATACCGGCGGAAACACATAGATCAGCTCGAACTGGTCCCACTGGGCCACTAGAGCATCTACCGCCACAGCCTCCGGGTCCCTGTACCTGGACATGAATGTCGGAATCCTGGCGTTCAGCCTGGATGCCATCAAGTCCACTTGGGGAGTCCCCCAATGGGAGCACAGCAGAGCAAAAACCTCCAGATGAAGACTCCATTCTCCGGGATCTACCCGCTCGCGACTGAGGAAGTCCGCCGAGATATTCAGCACACCCGGGATGTGAAACGCGGAGATGACTGGAACCCTGGACTCGGCCCAAACCAGGATCCGAGAGACCTCCATCATGAGTCTGGAACTCCTCGTCCCGCCCTGATGGTTGATATACGCGACAGCTGTCGCATTGTCCGTCTGAATCCGGACCGGCAGACCGCTCAAAGGGACCGTCCAATGTCGGAGGCAGAGAAATATTGCTCTCAACTCCAGAATGTTGATTGGCAGAGACGACTCCTCTGACGACCAGACCCCCTGAACCCAGAGGTCGTTCCAAACCCCCCCCAGCCAGTCAGGCTGGCATCGGTGGTAATCACCGACCACCGTGGGAGAAGAAGGGATTTCCCCAGGGATAGAGCCTCCAGACGTAACCACCATCCAAGAGACTCTCGCACCCTGCGGGAGATGACGACACAGCGATCCAGCGAAGTCGGCGATCGGTCCCAACGGGTCAGAATAAGATCTTGGAGATCCCGGGAATGAAATTGTGCAAACGGCACCGCTTCCACCATCAGACCCAGAAGGCGCATGCACTTCCGAAGGGACATCGCCCTCACCGACCTCATAGCCTGGACGTGGTGACGAAGGTTCGCTTGTTTGTCCGGAGGGAGGGACATCACTGCCCGTACGGTGTCGAAATGCATCCCCCAGAACAGGATTGACTGCGACGGCTCCAATGACGACTTCTTCCAATTGACCAGCCACCCGAAGTCCTCCATGTGCTGAAGGGAGAGATCGCGAGCTGTCACTGCCTCCTCCGCTGTGGGCGCCACAATTAACAGGTCGTCCAGGTAAGGGAGAATCGTAACTTCTTGCTTTCGAAGGAGCGACATGAGCGGCGCCAGAACCTTTGTAAAACCCTGGGCGCCGAGACCAACCCGAATGGTAGGGCCACAAATTGGTAATGGGCCTGCCCTATGGCGAAACGCAGGAAGCGCTGGTGAGCCCTGCCGACAGGGACATGCAAATAGGCGTCGCGGATGTCAATCGACACCAAAAAATCGTACTGCGACAAGGCCGCCACGACGGAGCGAAGAGACTCCATACGGAATTTCCGGATTCGGACATGAAGATTCAAATCCTTGAGGTCCAGAATGGGACGAAACTTGTCCTCCTTTTTTGGGGACCACAAAAAGGTTGAAGTAAAAACACCCTTCCCCGGTCCTCCGGCGGAACCGGAACCACTACACCCTGCTGCAGAAGAGAGTCGACCTCCCGCCGCAGAGCGGCAGCCAGCTTGGGCACGGACGGGATGCGAGACTGACGAAACCTGTCCGGGGGTAAAGAGTGAAACTCTATGAAATAGCCCGCTGACACAACCTGTGTCACCCAGGCGTCCGATACGTGGGACGCCCAAACCGACCCGAATTGTAGCAGCCGACCTCCCACCCGAGAGCCCTCGAGAGGGATCCTGGCGTCAGTCCGCCTTAGTGGGCTTTTGTCAACCTCCCTTTTGTCCCAACGAAAATGCTGTTTCCAGGGAGTACGGGATTTCTGGGTGGACTTCTTACCGGAAGACGAGGGACGACCCGATCTCCAAGAGGGCTGATCGAATCGTCTCCTGGGTCGAAAGGACTGACGACCACTACCGGCACTTGACCTGTCAGACGTAGAAGCCGCTGCTTTCCGCTGTGGCAAAGCCACATCCTTGGCCTTAGCAATCAGCTCCGTGAGGTCCGAACCAAAAAGCTGACCGCCCTTGTATGCCAGAGTAAGAAAACCTTGTTTGGATACTGCGTCTCCAGTCCACTGTTTGAGCCACAGTGCTCTCCTGACTGTGACGGCCGAAGCTTGAGCCCTGGACAGAACCGAAGTAGTATCCAGCACTGCGTCTCTGCTATATCGAGCCGCCTCTTCCAACAGCTGGAAGAGCCTTTCCACGTCAGACAGTGGAGTCCCATCTTGCCATGCCGACCACAGCTGATCCAACCATCTCAGGGAAGCCTCACCAGTATAATGTTAGGTGTCAGGCATGTGCTGGGCATGAAATTGGGTCAGAATCATCTGTGGATTCTGTGGTCTCCCATTCTGGTCCAGCTGGGGCAGACACTGCTCAGCATCACCATCTGGCCCAACGCCTACCTAGTGCACTAGATGTACAGGCTGTCCCCACATGGCCCCCAAGGCCGCTCGGAATCCATGACCCGCGGCCTCGTAGATGGACTTCGCCGCTAACTCGGTCCTTCTGTCCAGCGGATCCTGTAGACTCGCCTTCCCTTTAACCGGAAGCAAAGAAGATTTGCTCAGCTGAGACAATGGCACGTCCACTTCAGGAGAGGGGACCCAATTAGCGATCGTCTCTGTGGAGCAGGGATACAGGGCATCAAAAAACCACATCCCTTGGAAGCGTTTATCCTGACACAGGCATTCTTTCTCCACCGCCTTGTTAAGTTCATCGTGCGCCGGCAGTGTCGAACGAGCCCGACGCGACTCCTGATACAGCCCGGCCTCGTCACCTCTTCAGACAGCTGTAACACTTCCCGCATGGCTCCAATAAGAGCATCCACGCGGCCTGAAAGCGAAGCCGAGTGACCCTGTCGATCCTCTTCATCAGAATCGGAGATCTCACCAGCAGAGCTGGTCGGTGAATCCGAAGCCTCTGATGCGCTGCGCGGAGGAGACAGCGCCACCACAGGCCTGTGGCGCTTCTTGCCCCGCGCCGGTAGGGACTTAGCTGATACCCAGTGACCCAGGAGGTCAGACAGACTGTCAATGGAGCGAGTGAGCGCTTTAACATCACTGAGGCCCCTGACCAGAGACGAACCTGACGCCATCAACCCCGGCATATCAGATACGCTCCTGATCCTGATCCTGAAGCGGGCCGGGAGAGAGGTCCGCGCCGCCTGGACCCTGATCCGACATGCCCCCTACTCAGGGAAAAGAGCAGTAATAACCCCTTACAAGAGCACAGTAACCGGGAAGTGAGATCCTGCTATCACAGCCTGTTCCCACAAAACAATTTACCAAGCACTGAAGGGTTAAAGCTTCTCCTTAGAGGGAGAAAAGCTACCCCAGCACTGCAGAAAAAAGGTTTTCTGATGATGGCCAGAAGGGGTTAATGCTGCTGAACACGCAATGCACCTTGCCTTAAAAGGACTAAGGTGTGCATGCAGCAGAGAAGACAGCAGCGCTCTGTGCTGTAGAGATGAGACAAACAGATGACTCACCAGCTTCCTGGAGCCTGTGTGTGAGAGCGGAGAGCAGGGGGGAGTGAGAGGACAGCGCTGAGCTCCGTGAGGCAATGGCCGTTTGCTGAGCCGAAGAGAAGGAAGGCAGGAGGGGGGCGGGGACTGCCCAGCGCGCGCTTTCCAGGCGCTTCCTGTCTGCACAGAGGATGGCAGGCAGCCAAGAACATAAGCCACGCCCCCCCGTTACACTAACGGAGCCCGCGCTCCTCTGACCCGCTCCCCTGCTAACAGCAGCGGTGATGTGCACTCTCCAGTATTACACCTCTGCCTGAAAAGACAAAAGGTGCAGTCACCATAAGACAGTAACACACACACACACACAGGGCACTTACCCAGCTGAGCGCCACAGGGACCCCCAGGGATGTGTGGCGCCATGGCCCTTCGCTCCCCCCCACGGCGGAGCTCGCAGGGACCCCTAGATGCAGTGTGCGTCTCCACTAGGGAGCGCCCTGTATCCCCCGGGGCCGGCAGGCTTATGCAGGGACCTCCTTAGGGGGTACGCAGATCCGCCAGGGGAGGGCCAGGGGTCCCAGCAGCGCTGAGACCCCCTGAGACCTCTAGACCACGGGGGTCCAGGTCTCCTGGTAAAAATAAAAAATTCTTCTGAGGAGCTGCAAAGGCAGCGACTATCCTCTGCGACCTCAAATTTTAGACTGGAGAACATGGGAGTAGGAGGAGCCTAAGCTGGAGGGGCCGGTTGTCACTTTTTCTAAATCTGAGGTGAACTATCCTGTGGGGCTCCGCCTACCCCCACTAGTAATGGATCTGTGTCTCCCTTCCTTCCCTTCTGCTGCTGAAATGCTTGTTCGTAGGGTGAAATTATTTTTAAATCATTAAAAATCATTCTTCTTGGCGGCGCATCATCCTGTATAAACAGGACTTGCACTGCCAAGAACAATGGTAAGCTTACGCCTTCTGAACGTTCAACGCACATCATTTAGCATGGTTTTCCTGTGTAAACAGGCTTCTAAACCTCCGACAATCAGTAAATAGTTACCAGTTAGTGGTAGTTTACTGCCACTAATCTGTCTGTGTAAATGGAGTATTAGTGGGCAAAGCAAAAATTCCAAGATTTTAGGATTTTATTTTTCTATGTAACCTCTCACCGCATTAGGATGTGAATGAACATCCTGAGAAGGAGCCTGCGTGTGTGGAGGTGGCTCAGGAACTCCACAAGAAGCTGATGGTGTCTGTTAACTATTTTGAATGTGCGCTGTTAATCGATGGGTTACCACAGCAGCCGGGGGCCAGCTTAAGCAGAGGCGTTCATAGAAATCATGGGGCCCCATACCAAGAGTCTATATTGATGGACTAGGCAGGGTTAAAACATATTCATGCAGTCACACAAGGGCCTACTTTCCAACTTTTAAATACAGGGAGAGGACATGTTTTGTGGCTTGGACACAGAAATAATGCCCCTGCTCCTGATTCCTCTTGTTTGCACACACTGATACCATTTTAATAAACCCCATAGAGTATGCTGCCCTCCACACACGGTGCGATACCTCGGAGTGAATCTCCTGTCATAATTTTCTCCCACAGTAGTCCTTACATGGACAACATGATGACCCCATGGCAAACCCCACCAGTATAATGCACCTACACTACTCCCCCCACACACACACACAGTATGATGCTCTTACAGCCCCCCACACATATACACACACAGTATGATGCTCTTACAGCCCCCCACACATATACACACACAGTATGATGTCTTCCACAGTTCGCTCACACAGTATGATGGCCCCCAACAGTTCGCTCACACAGTATGATGGCCCCCAACAGTTCGCTCACACAGTATGATGGCCCCCAACAGTTCGCTCACACAGTATGATGGCCCCCAACAGTTCGCTCACACAGTATGATGGCCCCCAACAGTTCGCTCACACAGTATGATGGCCGCCCCACATAATGTATGATGGATCCCACAGTATACGCTTTTCTTGTTGCCAAAATAAAAAAAAACTCCACACAGAGGGCCCGATCTAGTGACGTCATTGCACCTGCAGTGCTGAGACTTCGAGCACAGACGTACAGGCTGAATGATGGGGAACAAAGGCCATCTTTCAAAGAATGATATGCGGAAGAAGAAAGCCCTGTAGCATCAGGCTTTCCCAGCTAATGAGCGCCATAGTGGCCACGTGGTCTACCGCTATGGGCAAAATGCCTTTACCTTTAAGGCCCATCTTAGTACTTTTTACAGCAGACTGAGTGCCATAGGAAACCATGATTTCCAGTGACTACCGCAATACTGTGGTATTACAGTATATATAAGCAATCCAAGGATCACATGTTTAAGTCCACTAATGGGTACAAAAAAAATGTAAAAAAAATAAAAAGTCAAAATATAAAAAATAGATAATTTTTAACTATCCCACGTTTTCCCTATTAAAAACAAAGAAACGGAAAAAAAAACATTTGGTATCGCCACATCCGTAAAAGTCAGATGTATCAAAGTATGGAATTATGGTAATTAACCTTTACGGTAAACATTGCAGAAAAAAAAAATCAAAATGCCAAAATTGTGGGTTCTTTGTCACCTCACTTAACAAAAAAAATACAATACAAAGCTAGCAAAACGTTCTATGTACTCCAAATTGGTATCAATAAAAACGTCAGCTCCATAAACACAAAAAGCGCTTAAATAAAAAACTCCCTGGTTCTTAGAGAGTTAAAATAGCGATCACAAGATGTTATGTCACCAAACTCATTAAGGCCTAGTACATTAATGGTGCCACAGGAACGGGCAACAGCGAAAAATGTTATTTGCAAATCTACTTTCAGCGGATGTATGTTGGCCCTTGAGGACATTGCACACGCTGCTGCCAATTTATAGTTTTCCATGAATGTTTATTTTGTGCATAGGGTAAAAGAATACATAAAATATATTTCTTATAGATGGCAGCTAGCGTTATATTACTCCTGGTTTAGGAGCTGTGACTCTCACAATCCCTCCAGGTAACATAGTAACATAGTAACATAGTTTGTAAAGCTGAATAAAGACTTGCGTCCATCAAGTTCGACCTGTTAGTTCTGTAATTGCTAAAGTTGATCCAGAGGAGGGCAAAAACCCCAAATGATTTAGCCAATCTTCACCTGAGGAAAAATTCCCTCCCGACTCTGAAACCAGCAGTCAGAATAAATCCCTGTATCAACCTACTATTTTATTTTATTTTTAAGTATATGCTGAAATCTGCCTGGTATCTAGAAATGCGTCCAGTCCCCGCTTGAACTGGTTTAGTGAATCCGACATTACCGTCTCCTCACTCAGTGAATTCCATATTCTCACTGCTCTTACCGTAAAGAACCTCTTCCTATGCTGGTGCTGAAACCTTTTCTCTTCCAGTCTTAGTGAGTGCCCTCTTGTTACCGTAATATCCCTCCTTTTGAACAAATCCCGGGCAAGATCTCTATACTGTCCCCTAACATATTTGTACACATTTATTATGTCCCCCCTCAACCTTCTCTTTTCCAGGCTGAATAGTCCTAGTTTTGCCAACCTCTCTGGGTATTGCAGTCCCTCCATTCCCTTTATTAATTTTGTTGCCCTCCTTTGTACCTTTTCAAGCTCGTTTATATGCTTTCTATATATTGGGGCCCATAACTGAGCACAGTATTCCAAGTGTGGTCTGACCAGTGCTTTGTACAGTGGAAGAACAATGTTCTCATCCTTTGCAGCTATACCTCTTCTGATACATCCCATTACCCTGTTTGCCCTTACAGCAGCGGCCTGACTTTGGGCACTCCAATTTAGTTTGCTATCAATCAAGATGCCCAAGTCCTTCTCCATCTCTGAATTCCCCAATGATTTCCCATTCAGTGAGTACTGGTGACTTCCATTTTTCCTTCCCATATGTATGACCTTACATTTCTCCTCGTTAAACCTCATTTGCCATTTAATGCTCCACCTACCCAGCTTATCCAAATCCCTCTGTAGGTCTGCACTGTCCTCTTTTGTATTAATTGTTTTACATAACTTTGTGTCATCTGCAAATATTGATATTTTACTATTTATCCCATTGACTATGTCGTTAATAAAGATATTAAATAACATTGGGCCTAGTACAGACCCCTGTGGTACCCCACTAGTGACGGTACCCAATCCGAGTATATTCCATTTATAACCACCCTCTGCCTTCTATCCTTTAGCCAGTTAGCTACCCACTTGCAGACATTTTCCCCCAGCCCCATCATTCTCATTTTGTATACCAACCTATTATGTGGCACGCTATCGAACGCTTTTGAGAAGTCGAGATACACGACATCCACTGGTTCCCCCTGATCTACTCGAGAGCTAACCTCCTCGTAGAAGTCAATCAGGTTTGTTTGGCAGGAGCGATTCCTCATGAATCCATGTTGGTTCGGGATTAAAAGATTATCAGCATCAAGATGCTCCGTAATTGCCTCTTTAATGAAGCTTTCAAAAATTTTGCCCACAACGGACGTCAGATTCACCGGCCGATAGTTTCCGGCGTCACTTTTCGCTCCCTTTTTGAATATTGGTGACGCGCCCCTGGGCCTGAGTTGCGCAGCGTTGCGCACGCGGGAGCCTACCCGGAGCCGGATCCGATGGGGGTAGTAGTCTCCGAGTGGTGGGGACCCGGTCCGTGCCCAAGGTGGTCAAACTAAGTGTGTGGCAGTCTTTGTAGATGTTGTTTAAGTGTCGACTACGCCACCCGTTGATTTGCGGTCGCAAGGCCGCCGCTGCAGAACAGTCCGCTGAGGCCGGTGGTATGTGTGCAGCAATGGTGGTATAACCCCCAACGGGAGAGGTATGGCCTCAGGGCAGCTGGTGCGGGTGAAGGGAGTGATAGAAAGGGCGTCCCGGTACCTTTAATGCTGGTAGTGCGATGGAACACAGAGACTGATTGCAGTTTTCAATGCTTTACTCACAGATGTTATCAGTGTCAGTCCTGCAGGTGATGACGACCCGAGCCGTGCTGCGTCCACCAGGTACGGGGCTCGACCAACCCCCAGGCAGTTCCAGAGTGTGACCTTGAACTCCTTTCTCCGTTCCTTTCTCTGGCCGTCCCCACTAGGGACCCACCCATGTCCAGCTTCCTCGGGCCTTCTGGTGGCGAAACCTATCTCCGGTTTCCCTGACCCTATGTGGCGTGCCTTCGTGGTGAGTGTAGTGAGTGGTCGCGCCAAGACGTGGCCACGACCTCCGGTTCCTGGCTGAGGATAAGTGGCCTCCACCAGTTCGGGATCCGGTACCCTGATCTGCCAACCCTTCACCCGCTGACTCCTAGCGTGTTCGGGTTCCCTCTTCCTTCATGTCTCTGGGCCTTTCTCCAGGTTCCATTCCTTCCTTGTTCCTTGTTCCTTTCCTCTTGTCTTTCTCTCTCTTGCTCCCTTCAGGAGCAGCACCCAGACAGGGCTGCTGCTCCCTGTCACTACTCTTCTCTTCTTCTTCTGTCTGACTGAACTGAACTCCTAAGATGGTGCCCACCTTTTATACTCCCTCTGACACCCGAGCCCAGGTGACTAGCCACCAATGGGCTCCTTCCTATGCCCAGAGTCCCTCCCCTCTCTGCTCCTGCACCACTGGGATATTCCTCCCCCCCTCCCACTCCAGCCAGGGACAGATGCTGTCGTACCTACACATTTATCTGGTGGGAGTACCGTTGATCTGTCCCCCGGAAATGGGATGTAAGTGGTGCATGCAGCTAACTGAGTTCTAGTCCACACTACATCCTTACCCGGGAGTGGAATACCACACCTCTGGTTCGAGGTGCAATACCCCTGTAGCAGCCGAGCCCTCGGGGTGCTACATTCCCCCCTGGTAAACCACAGCACGTCCTTGGGCTGAAATAGAGTAAAAACAATTTTTAAAGTGTACGTACACATAAAACACATCAACTTTCATCCATCCCTTTATGGGAGGTTTTCTCAACAGCTGGCTAATGCCACCGGAACTCTTTTACAAAAACACTATGTAAAACTTTGGCATCATATCAAATTTCACATTAAGGCATTCTCAAATAAAACATTCTTGAATTCTCGGGTTCTTGGGATCTTGGGATCTGGCCGCTCTCAGTCCTCGGTCAGGTTAGGGATTAGGGCAAAAATAGGCAACAGTTCTCTTTCTGTCCCAACGGGGACCACACTCTTAGTGGAAACAGTCCCACAACAGTCCTTATACCCGGTCGGGTAACTATTTACATCTCCTCTTTTACCGTTTACGATTAACGGTGTGCTCCACACGCTCCTTTCTCTTCCTCAGGTTCAGACCCGTCCGGGCCCTCTTTCTCCTCCTCCTCCTGGTACGATTGCTCCTCTTCTTCCTTGACCCGGTGGACATGAAGGGCGTACCACCCCTTCACTCCCTTATGCCTGGTATAGGTGACGGTATCTCCAGGCACCAGGTCCCGTCCACTGTGCCCCTCCGGTAGGTGGGACTCTACGTCGCTCCTGTTTACAAACACCTGGCTTATGGTCTTCGGGTCTTAGATGATGCCCCAGCCACATGCCATGTGAAACTTAACAACAGTCCCGGTGACTCGGGGACCGTGAGCTGTACGGGGGGGTCCTGGCGGGTCCTTGTCTTCTGCTCCACGTTTTTAATGTGGAGCCACTCCTCCTTCACTTTCCTCTCTCTCCGCTCCCGCTCAAACGTTGCCAGTTGTTAGCGGCAGGTCTCATAGCGCCGGGCGGCGCCCGCCCGGGTCTCCTGAGTGAACCCCATCAGGTCTTCTCCAGTGGGGTCCCCCTCGAATTGGGCGTCCTCCAGCGGGGTGAAGAGAGGTCCACGGGCTCCGGAGCTGGGATTAGCGGTTCATCTGGGGCCCTTGCTCCTACGGGATGACTCTTCCTGGAGCGGGGGTTGGTGTACTCAGGCGGCCAGACGAATGGTGTCCCATCCGGGCAGGTGTGCTGCTCATACAGGTCTTTCCCCAATGATGGCACGACTGGGGGCCCCGGCTGGGGTGCAGCGCCCGCGGGCACTCGGCCTTTTAACCAGGCCGGTGACTTTCTCATTGTGCCCGGTGTTGGGGAGCACGGTTCAGGGCGAGGCTCCGCTGCAGAGCTTGCTGCTGGAGGGCTGACTACTGGTGGTGGAGGTACGGTGGGCGGTGCGGCACCCAGAGCTTCGGGTTCCGCGGCGGGAGGTAGGGGCAGGTCCGCGGCCTCAGGGCCCGGAGTAACGGCGTTCCCCTTACTTGTCGTTGCGGCCTCCCCTGCGGCGTCGTCCTCGGCCTCCGATCCGCTTCTGCTGCCTCTCGGGATGGACGCGGTGCTGGATGGTGGCTGCGGTAGTGAAGCTCTCCTCCGTATCCGACATCCTCCTCCCCCCTAGTGGACCGCGGCCCACCTTGCGATGATCCTCCTCCGTAGGCCGCGGCTCCGCAGTGGATCGTCAGGGTTGAGGACCTTCCGTCGTGCTCCTGTGACGTCGGCGTCTGCTGGGCTCCTTCCAGGACCTTACGCAACGTCCGGACGTGAGGCGGGGCTTCAGTTCTCGCGGGCTTTCGGAGTCCACGCCCCTCTTCTTCCCGCGCGGCGTCTTCAAGATGGCGTCCAACGGCGGGAAAACTCCACGGAAGGCGGGAAGAAGGCTGAAAATGGCGCCGGATGGCGGGAATCTTCACCGATGGCGGGAAGAAGGCTGAAGATGGCGCCGGATGGCGGGAATCTTCACCACAGGTAAGTTTAAAAGTCTCTTTTTCAGGCACGCAGTACCCGGTGGTTACGGGCACGAGATCCTGCCGACTACGCCAAAGTTGACGCGCCCCTGGGCCTGAGTTGCGCAGCGTTGCACACGCGGGAGCCTACCCGGAGCCGGATCCGATGGGGGTAGTAGTCTCCGAGTGGCGGGGACCCGGTCCGTGCCCAAGGTGGTCAAACTAAGTGTGTGGCAGTCTTTGTAGATGTTGTTTAAGTGTCGACTACGCCACCCGTTGATTTGCGGTCGCAAGGCCGCCGCTGCAGAACAGTCCGCTGAGGCCGGTGGTATGTGTGCAGCAATGGTGGTATAACCCCCAACGGGAGAGGTATGGCCTCAGGGCAGCTGGTGCGGGTGAAGGGAGTGATAGAAAGGGCGTCCCGGTACCTTTAGTGCTGGTAGTGCGATGGAACACAGAGACTGATTGCAGTTTTCAATGCTTTACTCACAGATGTTATCAGTGTCAGTCCTGCAGGTGATGACGACCCGAGCCGTGCTGCGTCCACCAGGTACGGGGCTCGACCAACCCCCAGGCAGTTCCAGAGTGTGACCTTGAACTCCTTTCTCCGTTCCTTTCTCTGGCCGTCCCCACTAGGGACCCACCCATGTCCAGCTTCCTCGGGCCTTCTGGTGGCGAAACCTATCTCCGGTTTCCCTGACCCTATGTGGCGTGCCTTCGTGGTGAGTGTAGTGAGTGGTCGCACCAAGACGTGGCCACGACCTCCGGTTCCTGGCTGAGGATAAGTGGCCTCCACCAGTTCGGGATCCGGTACCCTGATCTGCCAACCCTTCACCCGCTGACTCCTAGCGTGTTCGGGTTCCCTCTTCCTTCATGTCTCTGGGCCTTTCTCCAGGTTCCATTCCTTCCTTGTTCCTTGTTCCTTTCCTCTTGTCTTTCTCTCTCTTGCTCCCTTCAGGAGCAGCACCCAGACAGGGCTGCTGCTCCCTGTCACTACTCTTCTCTTCTTCTTCTGTCTGACTGAACTGAACTCCTAAGATGGTGCCCACCTTTTATACTCCCTCTGACACCCGAGCCCAGGTGACTAGCCACCAATGGGCTCCTTCCTATGCCCAGAGTCCCTCCCCTCTCTGCTCCTGCACCACTGGGATATTCCTCCCCCCCTCCCACTCCAGCCAGGGACAGACGCTGTCGTACCTGCACATTTATCTGGTGGGAGTACCGTTGATCTGTCCCCCGGAAATGGGATGTAAGTGGTGCATGCAGCTAACTGAGTTCTAGTCCACACTCCATCCTTACCCGGGAGTGGAATACCACACCTCTGGTTCGAGGTGCAATACCCCTGTAGCAGCCGAGCCCTCGGGGTGCTACATTGGCACTACATTCGCCTGTCGACAATCAAGTGGTACAGACCCAGTCTCAACAGAGTCCTTAAATATAAGATCTAACGGTCTGTCTATCACATTACTTAGTTCCCTTAGTACCCGTGGGTGTATGCCATCAGGTCCTGGTGATTTGTTTATTTTAATGTTACTGAGGCGTTTCTGTACCTCAACTTGGGTAAGATTAGTCATACTTAGTGGAGGATTAAGCTTGTCACTTCTCATTTCTCCTGTTAGTTCTATTTCCTTTGTGAAAGTTGTCGAAAAAAAATTATTATTTAATAGATTAGCTTTATCCTCATCTTTCTCTATGATTTTGCCTTCCTCACTTTTTATCGGTCCAATATTATCCGATTTAATCCTTTTACTATTTATATACGTAAAGAACAGTTTGGGATTTGATCTACTTTCCCTAGCAATACGTCTCTCTGTTTCCTCCTTCGCTATTTTTATTTGTTTTTTGCAGGTTCTCGTTTTTTCCTTGTAACACATTAGTGCCTCCTTACTGTTTTCCTGTTTTAATCTCTTGAATGCCTCTTTTTTGCTATTTAACGCCCCTTTTACGTTCTTGTTCAACCATATTGGTTTCCTCTTATTTCTGGCCCTTTTATTCCCATACGGTATATACCTCTCGCACTAAGTATTCAGAATTCTTTTGAAGGTTTCCCATTTACTATTCGTATTCCATTGATTAAGTACTTTGTCCCAGTCAATAAGTTGAAGGTTTTCTATCAGCTGATCAAACTTCGCCCTCCTAAAGTTTAATGTTTTTGTTGTTCCCTTATTGATAACCCTACTGAAGGGCATTTTGAAGTCGATAATATTATGATCGCTATTACCTAGGTGCATTTCCCCTGTTTCCGGTCCCTTCTAAATAAACTATAATCTAATAAATTTACCGCCCAGTCGTAGCTATCGTCTAACCAAGTCTCTGTTATACCTACGATGTCATACCTCTCCTCCGATATAAGCGCCCGCAGCTCATCCGCCTTAGTGGTCAGGCTTCTTGCGTTGGTCAGCATGCAAGATAAAACTTTGGGGTTATTTAGCATCCTATTCTTCTCTAACGATCTAACTGTACTATCCCCACCCCCCTCTCCACCCTCATTATATTCACTTCTCCCCTTCCCCCTTGCTTGCCTCACATCCCACCTATTTCCTTGGTTTCTCCCCCCCGTCTCTAGTTTAAAAACTCCTCCAACCTATTAGCCATCTTCTTCCCCAGCACCGCTGCACCCTCCCCATTGAGGTGCAGCCCGTCCCTACGGTAGAGCCTGTAGCCGACCGCGAAGTCGGCTCAGTTCTCCATGAGCCCAAACCCTTATGCCTTGCACCAACTCTTTAGCCACTTATTCACCTCCCTAACTTCCCGTTGGCGCTCCTGTGTGGCTCGCGGGATTGGTAGTATTTCTGAGAAAACTACCTTGGAGGTCCTTGCCCTAAGCTTCCTACCTAGGTCCCTGAAATCATTTTAAGGACCCTCCATCAACCACTCACTTTGTCATTGGTGCCGATGTGGACCATGACCGCTGGGTCTTCGCCAGCCCCACCCAGTAACCTGTCAACCCGATCCGCGATGTGCCGGACTCGAGCGCCAGGGAGGCAGCACACCGTTCGATGATCCCGGTCTTTGTGACAGATTGCCCTGTCTGTCCCCCTAATAATAGAGTCACCCACTACCAGAACCTGTCTTGCCTGCCCTACACTTCCCCCCTCCCCCTCATTACTGGAGCACCTCAAATTATTTCTTTCCCCCTCCACTGTTTTTTTTTCCCTATGTTCTGTGCGCTCTATTCCCTAAACAGCTCCATTTTCAATGGACAAATCATGATGTCTAGAGATCTCAATATTCTCCTTGTCAGAGGTGCCCCCATGAGGGTTGTCAGAAGATCTCAAAAACAGCAGGTGTTGTGGGGTGTGCCTGGCATACAATAGTTAGTGCCTACCAGGGTAGAACATCCGGTGAGCAGGTGGCGGAGTCATGGGCGCCCAAGGCTCATTGATACTTGTGTGGAACGAAAGGTACAGTAGCCCCAGCTGGTCCGGTGCTGCAGAAGAAATACTGTGGCACATATTGCTGAAAAATTAACTTTTGGCTATGAAGAAAAGATGTCAGGATAAAGTATTGCAGCTTATTACATATGGAGATGCACACTGGTCATTGTCATGCTGACCCGGTTACAGCCAAAAGCACCTACAAGGGTATATGGGCATCAGAACTGAACCATAGAGTAATAGAAGAAAGGGTTCTGGTCTGATGAATCATGTTTTCTTGTACATCACGTAGATGGGTAGAGGTGTATAACTTACCTGGGGAGAAACATGGCCTCCAGGCGCACCTTAGGAAGAAGGCAAACTCCGGGGAAGTAATCTATAGTTGTATGTGCCAAACATTACATTTTATCACCCTTTTGGAATTTTTTTTATATAAAGTGACCAACCCCAATATAATAAATAATACAGAATTTTACATTTTCATTGTACAATTTTTAAGTCATATCCTCACTTGGAGTATCCTACACAACCCTATATATATACAGTCATGGCCAAAAGTATTGAGAATGAGACAAATAGTAATTTTTCCAAAGTTTACTGCTTCATTTTTTGTAATGGCAATTTGCATATACTCCTGAATGTCAAAGAGTGATCAGCTTAACAGCAATTACTGTACTTGCAAAGTCAATATTTGCCCAGAAAATGAACTTTAACCCCCAAAACACATTTCAACATCATTGCAGTGCTGCCTTAAAAGGAGCAGCTAACATCGTTTTAGTGATTGATCCATTAACACAGGTGTGGGTGTTGATGAGGACAGGGCTGGCGATCAATCAGTCATGATTAAGTAAGAATGACATCACTGGACACTTTAAAAGGAGGCTGGTTCTTGGTATCATTGTTTCTCTTCAGTTAACCATGGTTATCTCTAAAGAAACACGTGCAGCCATCATTGCACTGCACAAAAATGGCCTAACAGGGAAGAGTATCGCAGCTACAAAGATTGCACCTCAGTCAACAATCTATCGCATCATCAAGAACTTCAAGGAGAGAGCTTCCATTATTGTCAAAAAGGCTCCAGGGCGCCCAAGAAAGACCAGCAAGCGCCAGGACCGTATCTTGAAACTGTTTCAGCTGCGGGATCGGACTACCAGCAGTGCCGAGCTTGCTCAGGAATCGCAGCAGGCTGGTGTGAGTGCTTCTGCACTCTCTGTGAGGCGGAGACTCTTTGAGCAAGGGCTGGATTCAAGGAGGGCAGCAAAGAAGCCACTTCTCTCCAGAAAAAACATCAGGGACCGACTGATATTCTGCAAAAGGTACAGGGAGTGGACTGCTGAGGACTGGGGCAAAGTCATTTTCTCTGATGAATCCCCTTTTCGATTGTTTGGGACATCTGGAAAACAGATTATTCGGAGAAGAAGAGGTGAGCGCTACCACCAGTCTTGTCTCATGCCAACTGTAAAGCATCCTGAAACCATTCATGTGTGGGGTTGCTTCTCAGCCAAGGGAATCGGCTCACTCACAGTCTTGCCTAAAAACACAGCCATGAATAAAGAATGGTACCAGAATGTCCTCCAAGAGCAACTTCTCCCAACCGTCCAAGAGCAGTTTGGCGCCCAACAATGCCTTTTCCAGCATGATGGAGCCCCTTGCCATAAAGCAAAGGTGATAACTAAATGGCTCATGGAACAAAACATAGAGATTTTGGGTCCATGGCCTGGAAACTCCCCAGATCTTAATCCCATTGAGAACTTGTGGTCAATCATCAAGAGACGGGTGGACAAACAAAAACCAACAAATTCTGGCAAAATGCAAGCATTGATTATGCAAGAATGGACTGCTATCAGTCAGGATTTGGTCCAAAAGTTGATTGAGAGCATGCCAGGGAGAATTACAGAGGTCTTGAAGAAGAAGGGGCAACACTGCAAATATTGACTTGCTGCATTAACTCATTCTAACTGTCAATAAAACCTATTGGTACTCATAATATGATTGCAATTATATTTCTGTATGTGATATAAACATCAGACAAACACTAATAAAAACCAGAGGCCAGCAGATCATGTGAAAATATAATTTTGGTGTCATTCTCAATACTTTTGGCCATGACTATATATATATATATATATATATATATATATATATATATATATATATATATATTCTCTATCTCAAGTCTTGGAGCAGAAATACTTCACATACAGAATCTGTTGCTATAGTGAGCTTAATGTTCTGTTCATGATTGCAGTTTGTGAGCTCCGATCTCCTTCTATGGGTGAATTTCTTTGGGGTCTTGAATCCTCTGGCTGGTTAAAACACGTGAAAACAATCCTAGATGCTGGTATCTTCATTGCAAAGGTAAGATGTGTTGTATCTGTTCATATTCTACTGCTGCTTGTCTGATTTGTACTATTCTAGGCACGGACTGTACAAAAATGATCCTTTTAGTGCTGAGAATAAACGAGATTTGTAATTATATAAATGTGTAATATTTTACATTTAATTTGCACATTTAGGCCGTGTCAGAAGAGGGCGCCAGCGTGCTCGTTCATTGTTCTGATGGATGGGACCGCACCGCTCAGGTCTGCTCTGTATCCAGTCTGTTACTTGACCCCTAGTACCGAACCATCAGAGGATTTATGGTAAGAGGTTTTATTTCATATACTCTATGTACTGGTGGAGATTTACGGAGTTGATATTTTTTGCATAGTGTAACTTTTATTTTTCCCAATTACTATTAGGTGTTAATTGAAAAAGACTGGATTTCATTTGGACACAAATTTAATCACAGGTAACCCTGGTCACTGCACATATGTTGGAAAAGTCAAACAGAGTCACTTATTTACAGAGGGCCTTTCACCAAATTTTTCATGTTGAACTGAAAACACGTTGTAGCTTCAGAGCAGAAAAAAAAAAATTGTTAGTTCTTTTTTTATTTTACATCTCTGTTGCAGGGATATTAATAATCAAAGTATTTGTCACCTAATGAGTTAATTTTCGTTACATCCAAGTGGGTGTTATCAGAGAGCTTTCACTGTGGGGCATGTACTTCTCCTTGTACGATGCTGTCCAATTATAAACAGGCAGCAAGATGCTAGAAAAAGAACACGTCCACACCATATCTTACAGCAGGTTTCTCAGTGTGTGGGTTATAATGAAAGCCCGGATCTCCTGGTCTAACCTCCTGCATGATTAGAATATCAACTGTATTCAAATCCCATCAATCAACACATTTCAGATATGGGCCCAGCAGTCAGTGTGGGGCTAGGGTCAGCACAGCTGAGTTTAGCTGTGTCACTTTCCAAATCTTCCATCAGCTCTCCTCCTCTCGGCAAAAGAGACAAAAAAAAAAACACCATACATTCTAATATAATATACTTACTGTAGTTTTTCTGTGCCATTCCCAGTCTCAGGCAGTTTTGGGAGCGCAGTCCACCTGAAAAAGATGTTGCATGCATATACCCCAATTGCATTGCTTCAGCATATATATATATATTTTTTAAGGTATGGAAATTTAGATGGGGATCCCAAGGAGGTGTCCCCAGTGATAGACCAGTTCCTGGAATGTGTCTGGCAGCTCATGGAGCAGTTTCCCTGTGCGTTTGAATTTAATGAGAGATTCTTGGTCCACATACAACACCATATATACTCCTGTCAGTATGGAAACTTTCTGTGCAACTGCGAGAAGGAGAGGAAGGAACTGATGTGAGAGAATATGTGCTCTGTGTATGGTCACTATAGGCTTGTAACAGAAATAGAATATGGATGGTTGACGTGTCCCTGATGCTGATCTGATCACACGGTGCCCCACAGTCTGGATAACAGCAATCACTTATAAACTGTGAAGGTTGAACTTTGGCAAAAAATTTTCAATAACTGTGCAGGAGAAAAATGTATAAAGTGATGGCATATTGGTAAGATTTGCCATCACTTCAGGATTGGTGGGGGTGTCAGACCTTAGGGACTCCCACATATCCGGAGACTGAATGGGTATGTGAACCTAAACCATTTCAGTTTTTTCCTGCCCATCTGGGTCGCTGGCATCGCTGGCAGTGCCACTGTACAGAGAAACATAAGAATGGTGAAATCAAAATGCCAATAATAAAATAAGATGGGTACATGGATTTAAGAATTGCACAGTTCCTGATGTAACCAATGGTCCACTAGAAGATACTTCTTGAAGATATTCTCTGTCCTGAGTAATGTTGAAATCTTGTAGATCTTCTTTCCCAGTCACAAAATGTCCTAACCTGCACGTCAGTAGCCAAGGACATGAGATACATCCTTGTAACTAGAGGATCATGGCTTTAAAGAGATATTCTTAAAATATCAAGCTCTCATTGAGGCCTCATTCAGACATCCTTATCCACATGTACGTGTTAATGCTAATGCTATTCACATGCCTGTGGATTTTCATGGACTATGTGTCTGTGCAAAACTCACGGAGACATGTCTGTTTTTTCTTCCAATATCACAGATGAAAAAGACCTATACAAGTCTATGGGTCCATGAAGAACATAGACAGCCCACGGATGGCATCATGGTGCTGTCCGAGATTAAAGGGGTTGTCCAGTACTTTATATTCCCCCCCCCCCCCCCAATGTGTCTCCCCGGGGCCCCTAAGGATTTTTGTAATTACCTTCCGTTGCAGATAATGCCTGTGAGTGGCGCTATCACTGGCCGCTCACAGGCATCACGTGACCCTCGGCTGCAGCCGGCTTTGACATCCGCCAATGTCGCTGGCAGCAGCCGGGGGTCTCTGTCTTCCGCGTTCCAGGTGGATGCCAGACTGTGGGCGGGGTTACCCCCCACCCCCCCACATCACACCCGGCATCCACCGCACGCTCTGCCTCTCCCCATTCATTGGGAAAGCGGGGTGGATGCTGGGTGTGACGCGTGGGGAGGAGGTGTAACCCTGCCCACAACCCAGCAGCCACCGTAGGGACCCCAGCGCTGAGTCACGCCTCACTTGTCGTGACATCAGCGTGGGGTCACGTGATGCCTGTGAGCGGCCACCGATAGCGAAGCTCACAGGCATTATCAGCAACGCAAGCTAATTACAAAAAGTCTTAGGGGCCCCGGGGGGATACATTGGGGGGGGGGGGGGGGGTAATATAAAGTACTGGACAACTTCTTTAACATTACAAAGCATAGGAGAAACGTTATAACATATTTATCCATACGAGAAGAACACTGATAACACAATGATGGTAAAAATGGACACACTGATACCATTTTTTCACATACCTGTTTAAACCTGTACATGTGAATGAGGCCTTCTGCTGATCACTGAAGAGCCCCATTCTCAGCATCGCTAAAAGTCCCATCGGTCAGACCTCCAGCATTCAGAAAGTTATCTCCAAACCCTTTACAGCAGTGGTTCTCAACTCCAGTCCTCAGGACCCACCAACAGGCCATGTTTTCAGGATTTCCTTAGTATTGCACAGCTGATAATTGCATCACCTGCACAGGCAATAATTCCATCACCTGTGCAATACTAAGGAAATCCTGAAAACATGATCTGTTGGTGGGTCCTGAGGACTGGAGTTGGGGAACACTGCTGTAAAGGGACTGTCAGTACAGAAGGACTGTTCAAATCAAGTACAGGCGCTCGGTGCACCGTGGTGGGGCCAAGCAGTTCAGTGCATCTTTCCATCTACTTTTTGGAACCGGATTTTCCAATTTTGACGCTGAAGCTACACAGCTACTATGCAAAGAAACACTGAAAGCTATAGAACTTGTGGCTCATTCATATAAGAGAATCAGGCACAGTTTCACCAGTTTGGTCAGTGTCAGTTTTTATCATTAGAGTTTGGCCTGAGCTTCAGTTTCTTCATCTTTTTCCATCAAACAGACCTGGAAAACTGGACAGCGCTCAGATGGCAATTAATTGTTGGCCGATTTTTTTTTTTCACTGACCCATGGATGTGCATTGTTAATTTTGACCTGACACTCAGATAACTATCGTACATTTTGCCACGATTTTCCATCTCTCAAACAATCACAGATATGTGAATGGCCCCATTCACTCTTCTAGGTACAAGTGCTATCTGGAAATAACACAAATAGGACTCGTACACAAAAAATGTACGTCTGAATGAGCCCTTAGTGTTAGTGCAGGTTGCAGTGGTGACGGGTATACTTGCAGCTCTCATAATCTCAATATATCAGTGATGCAATCATCATCTTCCAGAATTCAGGAGAGGACCTACTCCCTCTGGTCTTACCTGTGGAAGCAGCGGTTGGATTACATGAACCCTCTGTACAGAGCAGATCACAGTCAGACCCAAGGAACTCTGAGACCACACACCACTCCATGCCACTTCAGGTAAGAGGTTATTCTGATTCCTCCTCTGCACTGAATAAAGCAGCAGAACTCTAACACACCATATACTTATCATTCATATATAGAAACATCAACCCTAACTTTACAGGTGAAAGAAGCGGGGTGACGTATCATGAGCCCAATGTGTCCTTCAGTGGTGAAATCCAAGGCCCAACACTCTTCCCACTTGTAACCATGGTCTACATTTAGGGGTTGCGTCAGAGCTCACTCGTCAGTTCTATCTTCTGCCTGGCACAAATCAATTCACTTTAGACAGATTTACTGACATCTATGACAGCTTGTGACACGGTGATTCATTTTGCACATATTTAGACTGCGATAAAGTATTGATCTTTGGGGGTCAGACCGCTGGGACCCCCAACAATCCCCAGGAGGTTCTGTAGAGCAAGCTTTGAACAGAGCAGAGGTGGAGCATGTACATCTCTACTCCATTCATTCTCTGTGGAACTGACCCCTAGCGATCAATTCCTAAATCCTGTTGATAGGGGATTACTTATATACTTGGTACAACCCCTTTAATAGGGCATGCGGATGTCCCTGATCGGGAACTTTCTATATAAACGCATAATATAAAGTCGAGTTTGGGTCAGGAGACCTGAAGCCAGTCTTTGCATTGAAGCATACTCAGACCGCAAAACACACGTGTGAATCCAGGCAAAAGCTGTTTTTTTTTTGTTTGCCTGTACAAAACAGACCAATTTTGCAAGTGTGTTAGATCCAATTTTCGGGCATATTTAGTCCACATGTCCGTTTTTATCAATGGTTTTGCCATATGCAAAAACAACGTGACAGAGGTTTCCCAAGCTTCTTCAAGTACCCAGTCAGTGAAAATGAAGAATAGCAGTAGGATGCAACTTGGATGTCCGCAAATAAGGTCAATGTAGGGGATGTCTCTGTTTATATACAGAGCATCAGTCAGCAAAATAACAGAACGAACATGTGAATAGTGTAAGGATAGGATGTGTCAGTGTGCTGTCCGAGTAATGAGGCCCAACTTGCCACCACATATTTTCACTGATCTGAAGTCACCAGCCATAGATCAGCCACTGAGGGACTCATTAGGACTCGCTCACATTGCCACGTAACACGGCCGAGTGCTAGTGCTATGTGATGTTTTATCGGATAGCACTCGGACCAATAATATACTATGTTATCCGAGTGCAGTCTGATGTACGTGCACAGAGACAATGGAGAAGATGGAAAAATTAAGTCCTCCATCTTCTCCACACCTGTGTTGCAATTCTTCCATGCGAGAAAATTGGATCACACTCAGAGTTAAAGCAGAGTGTCATTAGCATAATCGGCCCAATTCTCTGGCATGGGAGAATATACAGCATTGTGAGCTAGCCCTTCATGTGTGTACCATGAGCTAGCACGTCTTAAGAACATATATCATGAGAATTGTCTGCAGCCTCCGGGAATATTCATAAACAGTTATCTTTTTTTAAGAGCCAACCTTATAATGCATTTTGTTTCCTTTCATGATTTCAAACCACATGTCCGTGGAGCATGAATCCTGTCCCAATATATTTGTATATTTAAGGTTTGTCATTGACAAAGGTGCCCTGTACTGGAAATGACGCGCCCCCTGGGCCATGTTCAGGGGATACCCGGAGCCGGATCTGGATAGGGGTAGTAGTCCTTGTGGCGGTGACCCGGTCCGTGCCCAGGGTGTCAAACTAAGTGGCAGTCTATGGCAGTAGATGTTAACTTGATCGACTACGCCACCCGTTGAGTGCGGCTTTGAAGCCGCCGCTGCAGAACAGTCCACTGAGGCCAGGTGTATAAGGATGTGCAGCGTGGTGGTATAACCCCCAACGGGAGGGGTATGGCCTCAGGGCAGCAGATGCGGATGATGGGGATAGTGACAGTGCAGAAAGGAGAGTCAGAGACGTGAGATGCAGTTTCAGGGTTTTTACTCACAGGTGTTCTTTCAGTCACTCTGGCCTTGAGTGACCACCCGAGCCGTGCTGCATCCACCAGGTGCTGGACTCGGCTAACCCCCAGGCAGTTCCGGAGCGTGGTCCTGAGCTTCCCTCTCTCTCTCTTTCTCCTGGCCGTCCCCACCAGGGATCCACCTTTGTCCGGTTCCCTTGGGCCTTCTATTGTAAAACCTTCTCCGGCTTTCCTGACCCTACTCCTGGTGTACCTTCCTGGTGGATGTGGTGAGGGCCGTGGCAAAGCTTGCCCACGACCTCCGGTTCCTGGTTAAGGCTTACTTTTGCCTCCGCCAGCTTGGGATCCGGTGCCCTCTTCTGCCAACCCTTCACCCTTTTTGGTTTAATTCTGGGATCTTAGGGTTCCCTCTTTTCTGCGTCTCTGGGCCTTTCTTCTTCCTCCTCTCTCTCTCTACAGGCTTGGCCCTGGAGCTGGGCCCAGCCGGAGCCACAGCTCCCTGTCAGCCCTCCTGGCTGAGCTCCTCTGCTCTGCTTCTCTGAACTGACTGACCCTGTCCTAAGATGGTGCCCACCTTATATACTCCCTCTATGTGTGAGCCCAGGTGACCAGCACCCAATGGGCTCCTAGCTTTACCCAGAGTACTCCCCCTATCTGCCCCTACACTACTGGGATGTTCCACCCCCCTTCCCACTCCAGCCAGGGACAGACGCTGTCGTACCTGCACATTTACTTGGTGGGAGTACCGTAGTTCTGTCCCCCGGAAATGGGATGTATGTAGTGCATGCAGCCTACTGAGCTCAGTCCCACACTCCATCCTTACCCGGGAGTGGAATACCACACCTCTGGGTCGAGGTGCAATACCCCTGTAGCAGCCGAGCCCTCAGGGTGCTACATTCCCCCCTGGCAAATCACAGCACGTCCTCGGGCTGTAAAAGAATAAAACATACCAAAAACATACAAACTTTTTCAAAACATCCACGAACATATAAAACATTATAAACATTATCAGATTTTAGCAAGATAAACTTTTTCATATAAAACTCTTTCATATAAATGTTATTGAGCTTCTGGCCACTGTGCACTTGTGACCAGGTAAAAGTGCAACAATCACTGGAAGAAAAACAGTTCCTTTATAAAACCGGTAGGGGGCGCCTTAGGAAGCGCAACTATTTACAAAGGTATGGCCGCTCTCAGTCCTCGGCCAGTGGGAATAGGGAATGGCTGTTCACAGTCCTCAGCCTGTTAAGGGATAGGGACACACGGGTAACAGTTTGCTGGTCCCAACGGGGACTATACTTTACTGGTAACAGTTCCTGTACCCTACGGGTAACTATTTACAGCTCCACTGTACCGTACTTTAATAACGGCATCCTCCTGCTCCTTCTTGAGGGTAATCTTCAGACCCGTCCGGGTCCTCTTGACCTTCCTCAAACCGCAGCTCTTCCTCAGTTAATCTGTGCACATGGAGAGCATATGGACCTTTGGCACATTGATGCCGGGTGAAGGTGACCTCATCACCCAGGTAAAGATCACGTCCTCTGTGTCCCTCCGGCAGGTGGGACTCGACATCCCTGCGGGTCACGAAGACGTCGCCGGGGGTGCGGTGATCCCGGATGAAGCCCCAACCGTGCTGCAGTTGGAATTTGATTACAGTCCCGGTGGCACGGGGACCGTGGGCTGCACGGGGGTTCCGTCGGGTCCGGCTTTTCTGCTCCGCACTCTGGACTTGCAGCCGTTCCTCGCGGACCCGCCTCTCTCGCCGTTCCCGGTCGAAAACCTCCAGCTGTTGCCGGCAGCACTCTGCTCGCTGGGCTGCGGCCGCCCGGGTCTCGTGGGTGAACCCAATGAGGTTTTCTCCGGTGGGGTCCCATTCGAATTGGGCTTCCTCCAACGGGAGCGGGACGATCTTGACAGGCGCCGGAGCCGGGATCAGGGGCTCACACAGGGGCCTTTCCCTCCGGAATCGGGGATGGATGTATTCCGGTGGCCACTCAAAGGGCTGCCCATCCGGGCAAGTGTGCTGAGCGAACAAATCTTCACCCAGGTGCGGCACTGTGGAGGTTGAGGGCGCGGTGGTGGCAGCAGCGCCCGGGTTCTCCCGGCCTTGCGACCAGGCTTGGGGCACCCTGAAGGTAAAGGGCACTGTGGAGACGGCGGCGCCCGGGGGTACTCGACCTTGCGACCAGGCCGGTTGCTCAATGGAGGTAGAGGGCGCTGTTGGAACTGCGGCGCCCGGGGGCACTCGGCCCTGCGACCAGGCCGGTGGCGTCTCCTGCTTGGCCGCGCTCAGGGTTGAGGCACGTGACGTCACAGGGGGCGTGGCCGCGGCTCCTGCCGCTTGAGGCCTAGTTTGGAGCGGTGGCGGTGCAGCGACGGGCACGGTAGGGGGAATTTCGGGCTCTGCGACGGGGAGCTGGGGCAGGCTCACGGTTTCTAGGCTTGGGGTAGTGACGTCCCCTTTACCTGCCTCCGTCTCTTCAGCTCCTTCCACGGCGTCGTCTCCGGCCTTCATTCCTCCTGCACCATCCTCAGAGGCGGTCAGACTCCTCGTCTCGGGTGGCGTGCTCCGCTGGCGGGTTCCAGCCTGCTGGGCCATCTCCCTACTCCACTCCGTCAGCGTTTCTCGCTGCACCTGGGCCATCCTCCGTGCGAGGCCCTCCAGCGCGGTCTGTGCACGCTCCCGGTCTCGGGGGAGCTGTGCCAGGATCTCCACCAGGCCTAGTGGGGTGGTGGCTTGCAACAGGCTCCTGACCACAGGGTCGGTGCTGCCTGACTCTCCCTCCATCTCCGGGTGCGATCTCTCCAGACTCCTCCAGGCTGCACCCATCCTCTCTCTTTTGTTCTTGATCCGCCCCCATTGAGGGTGGTCCCGGGGCAACTTAGTGATTGTCAATTCCAGGGGCAGTCCCCTCACGCTGATGGACATCTCAATCATTGCAGTCTCTGCTGGTGGGGGCGGTCTTCGCTTTTGGCGCCATTCTTGGACCTGGCCCACGATGGGAGGTGGCCCCCTGCCACCCTCTGGCACGCCCACAATGGCGTCCGCTCTGCCAGGGCGGGAAATCTTCTCAGTTGGCGGGAATCGTCTCCCAGTGGCGGGAAACTCCGTGGATGGCGGGAAAAAGCTGCAGATGGCAGGCAACCGGCGGGAAACGACCCGTGATGGCGTCCGATGGCGGGGACCCTCCGGAATTGGCGGGAGACTTCTTCTTACGGTACATATAAACTTTTTCTTCAGGCACGCAGTACCCGGTGGTGGCGGGCACATAATCCTGCCGACTACGCCAAAGTTGACGCGCCCCCTGGGCCATGTTCAGGGGATACCCGGAGCCAGATCTGGATAGGGGTAGTAGTCCTTGTGGCGGTGACCCGGTCCGTGCCCAGGGTGTCAAACTAAGTGGCAGTCTATGGCAGTAGATGTTAACTTGATCGACTACGCCACCCGTTGAGTGCGGCTTTGAAGCCGCCGCTGCAGAACAGTCCACTGAGGCCAGGTGTATAAGGATGTGCAGCGTGGTGGTATAACCCCCAACGGGAGGGGTATGGCCTCAGGGCAGCAGATGCGGATGATGGGGATAGTGACAGTGCAGAAAGGAGAGTCAGAGACGTGAGATGCAGTTTCAGGGTTTTTACTCACAGGTGTTCTTTCAGTCACTCTGGCCTTGAGTGACCACCCGAGCCGTGCTGCATCCACCAGGTGCTGGACTCGGCTAACCCCCAGGCAGTTCCGGAGCGTGGTCCTGAGCTTCCCTCTCTCTCTCTCTTTCTCCTGGCCGTCCCCACCAGGGATCCACCTTTGTCCGGTTCCCTTGGGACTTCTATTGTAAAACCTTCTCCGGCTTTCCTGACCCTACTCCTGGTGTACCTTCCTGGTGGATGTGGTGAGGGCCGTGGCAAAGCTTGCCCACGACCTCCGGTTCCTGGTTAAGGGTTACTTTTGCCTCCGCCAGCTTGGGATCCGGTGCCCTCTTCTGCCAACCCTTCACCCTTTTTGGTTTAATTCTGGGATCTTAGAGTTCCCTCTTTTCTGCGTCTCTGGGCCTTTCTTCTTCCTCCTCTCTCTCTCTACAGGCTTGGCCCTGGAGCTGGGCCCAGCCGGAGCCACAGCTCCCTGTCAGCCCTCCTGGCTGAGCTCCTCTGCTCTGCTTCTCTGAACTGACTGACCCTGTCCTAAGATGGTGCCCACCTTATATACTCCCTCTATGTGTGAGCCCAGGTGACCAGCACCCAATGGGCTCCTAGCTTTACCCAGAGTACTCCCCCTATCTGCCCCTACACTACTGGGATGTTCCACCCCCCTTCCCACTCCAGCCAGGGACAGACGCTGTCGTACCTGCACATTTACTTGGTGGGAGTACCGTAGTTCTGTCCCCCGGAAATGGGATGTATGTAGTGCATGCAGCCTACTGAGCTCAGTCCCACACTCCATCCTTACCCGGGAGTGGAATACCACACCTCTGGGTCGAGGTGCAATACCCCTGTAGCAGCCGAGCCCTCAGGGTGCTACAGAAATATGGACACTTACATCGTTTTCGGGTTTAGGTCCACTGTGTGAAAGATCTGAATGTGCTTTGCTTCTGTGTAAGTTGCTGGTAGACTAATGGTGGTCATCCAGGATCTGACATTGGGTATTAATTCCCTACCTCCTAGTTATGTTAGGCATGACTATCACATGTAAGGTTCTTGCCACCTGGCCGAGAATAGTTCGAAAAAAATGACGCAAGCATAAATTGTTTGGCCTGTGACCACAGCAATTTACAGTAAAACAATGTGATTTTCGTCACATGATTAAAACCATGACCCAATGTCTATGGCTGAATAATCCCTTAAAGACTAATGTTTTGTGCTATGGTATACCATCGGTCCGATCTTCTGTAACTTTATACTGTTTCCACATAGACTGCCAATGAAACAAAACTTCAGAATCTCATTTGGAGACTTTAAAGGGGCTGTCCAAGACTTTATTGAAGGCCTATACTTGATCATCAATGTCCGATTGATAGTGCGTGCTGTAGCTGTTCCTGTGTCAACGGTGGCCAGAAATGCTCAGGTGCCGAGCTCTGTTGACGGAGTACTACATATCGGCCCCCCATTCAAATCATTAGGGGGCAGATGTGTAGTACGCAGCCGCAGCCACTATTCCCTCGACAGAGCTCTGCAGTGCAGCTCCGCTAATGAGCACCCCAATTGATCAAACATTGATGACTTATCTTAAAGAGGTGGTCACTACATTGTATAATGCCCCCATCAAATTACACCTTTTAAATACCTGCAGCTGGGGTCACGTGATGCAGACTGAGCAGTCAGCAATAGCGCCACCCACAGGTACATATGGAAGCAGGAGGTATTTACAAAAACATTTATTTAGTTAACATGTGTAAATCGATGGGGTCATTATACAATGTAGTGGACCACCTCTTTAAAGAAAGGCCATCAATGTTAAAGTCCGGGACAACCCCTTTAATTATTAATCGGTATCGGTACAGATCTATTAGACTTTTCAGAACTTCAAAATAGGTCCATCCTTCAAACAGATGCCAAAAAGTACAGTATGCTGCAAACTTTAATGGAAGCATTCCTGTATGAATACAATATTGGAGGAAATAAAGAAAAAAAACAAAAAGCTTTGGCACTTTTATGTAGGTCTCCATAATATAGTGGGGAGAGACTTTCTTATTGACTTATATAAGTGAGGTAGAGCAGTAACCCCAAAGAAATTGAAAAATCAGCTGTGGTCCCTATAGGATGGCCCTACACATTGCATTTCCCATCACTTTTTTGAGAATACATTGGGGTGGAAAAATAAGATACCACTTTTGAAAAGCGAAAATAAAAGCAGATAATAAGAATTTATAGTCCAGAATTTACTGGTCACTTTTGTATTTCTGTAGGAATTCCAGCTCTGTACGTTGCAGATATCCTGCCCATCAGCGGATTAGCGGGGTCCCGCGTACTTGAATCCTTGCATGTTATCTGGGGGCTAAGAGCCATAGGGTTCTCTCTAAGTGCTTCCGACACTGGTTTTCAGAAAACGTACTGATCCTTTTATATTCGTGCTGCAAGGTAGTTACATGTGGGGTCTCAGCGTCACATTACTGGGCTAGTACTAATATGGTAAGAGTCAATGTTGTGTAGTATCCCCCCGCCATCCTTTACGTGTCTGCCTGCTGCATAGTGAACGGCTGCCATCTTGAATGCTCATTGAAGCTGCTATTAGTTTTTTTTTGTAAATTGCATGGATAATCTTACCAGAATAATCGCTCTCACTTCTTGACTTGTCGGCTCATTGTGACCAATATCATATTGGTTTTCTAGACGAGTTTACAAGCGCTTGTAGTGCTACAATACAAGAACAAAGCTCCTAGATGTAATAGGAAGATCATCATAAAATGACCGTCCCTCCAACTGCAGATTCCAAAATCTCCTGAAGATGCAGCTTATAAGTGAGGTCCGTGATAGTCAGAAGCAGCGTCTTCTTCCCATGATCTGTGCCTGGGGTGGTAGCCCAGCGATGTAGGGGCTGAGCCGCAGTAACAGACATGGGGCCGTGTCTGCGGGGGAAGGTGGGGAATAGAGTTTTCATTTTCTAATCCAGGACAACCCTTTTAAAAGTAGAACTCCCAAAAACAATGAAAGGGAAAGCCTCTTAAAGGGACACTAATCCTCGAAATGAATGAGGGCAAAAAATATAGCCGCTCTTACTTTTGTCCAGTCTCAACATGATCCTAAAAGAGATGGGACCAGAGTCATCAAGAGCGGCGCTGTTCACATTGGTCTTGATGAGGAGGTGTGCTGGAGTCAGACAGACGCTCACGGTTCATGAAAAGGTGCATGCTTCTTCCTGAATTGAGAACGCACCGTGGGGCAATAAACAAATATGCAACATGTGAATGAGATTTTGTGGCTATTTATGGTGCAAAGATTTAAAAAAACAATTCTGCACAAGCGCTGTGTGTGAACAAACCCCAACGGTGGTGCCGCAGGTCTTTTGGGAGTTCTCCTTGATTGCAAAGGATTTTGTGTGTTTTTTTTATATATTATTTATGGTTTATTTATTGATGCCATCATTGCTTATTTTTGTGACAAGTATAATAAAATCATGATCTATTTTTTTATTTTGTGTTGCATATTTTGGCTGTAATTTATATGCAGAAATTGAGTTTTGTTTTAAGATATTTTAAAATATGTTGTCAAGCAATATTACCCTAATTGTGACTATATCAGTACAAAGTACGTATGTAAAGTAGTTTATTCCGTAATGTGCAATTAGAATATTTTTGTAAACTCCCTTGTGTTGTGTGTGTGCTGGTGTGTATAGATTAGATTGGGCCTCTGTCCTTTACGGACATAGCATTACAGTCATTTATGCTGCACTTATAGAAGATGCTAAAGAATTACACTACAGTTTTTTTAATACAATTTTCTTTTCTTTTTTAAAGCAATACTTTACTCACCCTCTCTGGGTCTAATGCAGAGTGTCAGCTATTTGTCACATTGACAGCGCTGCAGCCAGTCAGTGAGTTCAGTGACTCTGAGCAAGTAGTGCCGTTAACTCGGGCAAAGCTGCTGATCTCAGTTATTGGTTGCAGCGCTGTCGACGTGAGGCCAAAGGACAGTAACAGACACTGGGAGCAGTGGCAGAGACCCTGTGCTGGACCCAAGGAAGGTGACTAGTGCACAGTTACAAAAAAAACAGCTGCACCAACGGGTTAAAGGAAAATCCCTTTAACCCTCAACTGGTGAGGTGGGGGTCGCCACACCCCAGGGAATTTTTGTTCGGCTGCCATTCATTGAAAAATGCTGGTATGAGGATACGTGTCTCACTAGCTTCCATCCATTTGTGGGTGTCAAAAATTTGTTCCACTCATATGCAATCAATCGCCAATAAGAAAACGAGTAAAACAAACGTGATCTTCGCATTT